>NC_000075.6:37496885-37797385 GCF_000001635.26 Mus musculus
GTTAAGGCCAGCCTGGCTCTATAGAGAGGTCAAGGTTATCCTCGTTATCATTGCTCTGTCTCATGGATCTTAAGCTTGGACTTTGAGCTTTAAAGATACAACAAGCTCCCACTAGAACTGTGAATGAATGGGATTCTCAATTATTTATTGGCCTTTTTAAAATTATTATTTTAATGAAGAAAGTATCTGGGATTGGTGTCTTACATTTGTAATTCCAGCACTTAGGAAGCAGAGGCAGGAGGATTGCAAATTCAAGGCTGGCATGTGCTGCATGAAAAGTGCCAAGCAAATCTGGGATACATAGAGAGACTCTATATTACTGTTTTTCATTGTTGTAACAAAATGTTCTACAAAAGCAACTTGTGGTTGGAAGGGTGCACATTGGTCACAGTTTGCAGATGTAGTGTGTTGTGTCAGGGAAGTCATGGCAGCAGGAGTTTCAGGCAGCTGTGAATGTGCTGTCTTCACAGTAAGGAAGCAGATGAGTGCTGCCAGTCAGCTTGTTGTCGGGCTTTTTCTCATCCTGAGACCTCATCCCATTGGAGAACGGCATTCAGTTGGTTTCCTTCCTCAGACCTTTTTTGGAAACACTTTTGCAGATACATCTATAGTTGTGTTTCTATAAGTAAGTCTAAATTTGGTTTTAAACATCACAAAATACAAACAAGAAAAGTAAAAGAAAAACATTTATTAGTGTAAAGATATAGCTGGTCATATAGCTGTGGTAGAAATACTTGCCCATCACAAATAAGCATTGGGTTCCTTCCCCAGGACAGTGAAAGGGTATGGCAGAACAGTAGAATCTTAACAATTGGGAGTTGGGGGCAGGAAGTTCAGGCGCTCAAGGTCGTTCATTCTTGGCCATATAGAGAAGTCGGTTTGGGTTACATCAGCGCCTGTCTGAAAACCAAAAAAGGAAAAATACGAAATAAGCTATGTAGTATAAACATTTCTATCCAGTAAAATTTTCTGTGATGATGGGAATGTTTGTAACTGTTAGTTCAGTGTGATTGATATCAGGTACATGTGACTACTGGCCCCTCAGAATGTGACTAGTGTGTCCAAGTAACTGGGTTTTAAATTATGTTTAGTTTCAATTAAGTTCAAACTTTTAAATAGCCTCTTTAAACTAATGGCTACTGTGTTGAATGTTGTCGGAGTATTAAAACACTCTAAAAGGATTCTTTTGGACACATACTCAAGACCTCTAAGGGGAGGTCAGAATTCTTTTCATTTGTCATATCATTCTATTTCTCTACAGGGACAACTTTGAAGTGGTTCCCTGTTCGAAGTGGTGGGGATTTTAGGCCAAGAACTAAAAGTATTCTAAACTTAAGTTGACTGGGGCAAGTATTAAGTTTTTGGTTTTGGCACACAAAGTCCAGGAGGCCTTTCTGTGATATAATAGAAAGGCTTTACATCTGTATAACTACAGGTGCTGTGAATAATTAAAAAGGTACCAGAGAGACTACAGCAAAAATTTTGTTTAATTTAACTTAAATGTGAATAGCTGCATGTTTCAGTGCTGGTATATTGATTGGCCAGGGCAACTCTGGAACTAATGATATCAAGCTTTTCTGCTACAGAGTCTGCAAAGACTTCGAAATTCATGCACTCTCTAAAACATTTGTAGGTAAATAGTAAACATGTAGATTAGGGGCTGGAGAAATGGCTCAGCAGTTAGGAGCATTTGTTGTGTTTACAAAGGACCTTGGTTTAGTTTCCAGCAACCAACCGCATAGTAGTTCACAGCTATTCCGTAGCTCCAGTTCCAGAGGGATTTGATGTCCTCTCTGACCTCCATGGGCACTGGGTAGGTGGTGCACATACATGCAGGCAACACTCATATACGGAAAAAGATAAAATCTAAAAACATTTAAAATTTTATAGGAATTACTAGGATATATAAAATACCCTTGTTTGGGATGCATAAGACAAAAATGGGTGTAAAATTTATGAATAATGTACTCTGAATCTGAGAACTCCTTATAATATCCTTGTTGGTAAGTGTTAGCAAATTTATGGAGTAGGAGATGATTCTCATTATGTTTGAAGGAAGCAAAGTCTCAGACCCACTGTTCCTTTGGTCATTCTAAATTTAGAGGTCAGACCTTTATTCCTAAAAAATATGGTGGGATGATCCCAGTCTTCAAGGTTTTTAGGTCCCGATCAGTCAGCAGAGGAACTACGTAGTCCTGGGTATCTTTTGAATATCTTTCTTACCTAATACAGTGGAACTCAATCCTTGAGATCCAGGCTTTAAGTAATGAGATCTGAAATAGAGACCTTAAAGTTTGATTCCTTACAGTACAGTGTGAGCCTTTACCCACAGGACAGGAGTTAGACGCCGAGGAACTGGTTGCTGTGCAGTGAAGTGTGTGTGCTGCTGTTGGTATTGATACATCGCTCACTGGGCTCTATGGTTGAGCTTCAGCAGCAGTTACCCGAGGCTCCAGACTTTACCTGAGGTAACAAGATGCTTAGTTAGGCACAAGGCAGCAGAGTACATGAGTTGTTGGTGTGGAGCTCAGGAGCAATGTAACCTGGATTCTTCTAAATAGTGAAAGTGTTCCAAAATTTTTAAGTGATTTTAAAAGAGTGCCTTTTAGTTGAGGAACAACTTGCTGTGTAGTATATGGTGAAGATGTGGCTTAGAATCAGGGAATGATTGCCTGGTAGTGTTATAAAGAACCATCTGAGAGTAAGCTGGTAATTTCAGGATGGCATTTGAATGAATGTGTCAGTTCTAGGTTATATTTTTTATTATTAGCATATTTTTTTGAACTGTAGTTGTGTAAATATAATGCATTGCATTCCTTAATTTTAATTTTAAGAAAACCTAAAGTTGTACATCTGTATTTGACTATTACACACAAGAAGAATATATTTTACTTTGGGAACTAGTTTATTACCATAACATGTACATATAATAGAAATAAATTTTACCAAGTAATAATGATAGCTTACACTGTATAGTGCTACAGTAATGTAGCATTGAGCACATCCCACAGACTGTTCTATGTGCTGACACCCTGCACTTTACTCCAGTAGGTGCTGCCCTGTTTGAACATGGGCAGGCCATCTTTGGAGCCTCTTTAAAGCTCTGGATGTGGAAACACCTAACTAGACTGTGCTATATTCTCTTTGTTGCCCATGCATCACACTCATTTTCCTTCTTCCCAGTCTTTGCCAGTGTTGCTTCCCCCGTAACTCCACCCGAGGCACCCCTCATGCTTCCTACCTGAAGCAGAGTCTCAGTGGTCTCCAGACATTTTGCACCTAAAACTGGTAAGAGGAAAAATGAGAGGAAGGAGGACACTTACAGGGTCACATTGTCCCCACATACTTGGGACATGGCAGAAGAGAAGAGCTGGAAGGACAGGGGAAGGGAAGACAGCTAACAGCTCAACAGAAGCACCTTCCTCCATGTTCCACTCCCCAGGCTTTACATTTGCACGAGATGTTGCCCGACTTCCCTGTCTGTGTGAGTACTTCACACTGAGAGTTTTGTGGCTGTGGTTCTTTGCTCTTTTGCGCTTTGATAGAGCACAGTAGGTGGTAGTCTTTGCCTTGGAGAGTCTGCAGTAGCAGGGAGCCATTCCCAGGGTCATGAAGTAGCCCAGAGATACTTGAGGCCTCCTTGATAAGGTTTGCTATAGGATAAACTGTACTGGCCAGGAAACCACCTGTTACTCAGTGCCCATAGGCTCAGCCCATCCCTTCTTCTCAGACTTGGCCATCTTCATATGTCCCTTACTTGGCATCCATCCTTCTGACCTAAGCTAGCTTCTGTTCACCCATCTTATTAGGCACCCTCTTGCAGCACTAGGATCCTCCCTCCCCCACGTTTCTCTTCTACCCCCTCTCCTTGTTGCTCCTGTCTCAGGCAGGGAAGCAAGATTTTGCTTTGTAGCTTAGACTGGCCTAGAACTAACTGTGTGGCTCAGGTTGGTCCTGAACTCCTGATCCTTCTGTCTCAGCTTCCTGTAATGCTGAGACTACAGCCTGGTACCAGTACTGTCTTTACTAGAGTAGTTTTTGTTTTCCAGTGTTCATTGTCTCTTGGTTCCTATGTGAGCAGTTTTTCATTAGCACTAAAATTAACTTCTGGGGCTGGAGAGATGGCTCAGCGGTTAAGAGCACCAACTGCTCTTCCAAAGGTCCTGAGTTCAAATCCCAGCAACCACATGGTGGCTCACAACCATCCATAATGAGATCTGATGCCCTCTTCTGGTGTGTCTGAAGACAGCTATAGTGTACTTACATATAACAATAAATAAATCTTTAAAAAAATAATTAACTCCTGAACCCATCCTTAGTTACATACAAGATGACTCATCTGAGCTATAATCCCAGTACTTGGGAATAGAGGAAGGGAGAGATCACCCTTGGCTATATGACATGAGACCCCCATCTCAACCCCATCTCCTCTCCCCTAAAGAAAAAGAAGACCTGAAAGATATAGAGCTGAGATCAGCATTTTTTCATTATACTCTTTGTGAAAATTTTATTAATTTATTAGAGTGTGTATATGTATGTTTTGTTGAACATTCAAGTGCAAGTCAGCATGACAGCTTTCGGGAGCTGGGTTTTTTTCCTTTTACCAATGTGGATCTCAGAGATTGAACTCAGCTCTGTCAGGCTTGGTGGCAAATGCCCTTGTACTCTGAGCCATTTAGACAGCATTGTGCTCTTACTTTTTTTTTTTTTTTAAATGTAAATCTTTTTTTTTTTTTATTAACCATGTAGTTGCTGGGAATTGAACTCAGGACCTCTGGAAGAGCAGTCAGTGCTCTTAACTGTTGAGCCATCTCTCCAGCCCAGAGTTTTTATTTTATACTTAACATTGTTTATTTTCTATGTATGGACATCTTGCCTGCTTCTATGTTTGTGCATCACATGTGTGCCTGGTGGCTCTAGAGGTCAGAAGATGGTGTGTTTCAAGGATCAGACTTAGGTCAGCTGACCCGTGAAACAGGAGCCATCGCCTGCCCACTCTATGCTCTTGTAGAGTTTGGCCTGAAGTCCCAGATTCTCCAGTGGAACACTTGGTTTAGTGAAGGGTCAAGGGAAGTAGATAGTAAGAAGAAAGGAGAGTAGTGACGATCTGGAGGTCACGTGATGTGTCAGGGGAGTGGGGCTTTATCCTTACCTAGCAAAGCATTTTAAGCCACCTAGTGGCATGGTTACTCTTCATTTTATACCAGTCACTGGCAGTAATGTGAATGAATAGAAAGGGTAAGAGTGGAGGTACGAAGTCATTTTGAAATTCTTGCAGTGAGTTAGGCAGACAGAGAGCAGCAGTAATGGAAGCTCGGGAGAGGAAGAGTTCCTACGTATCTGGCACAGTTCTTAATGTGTTGGATCTTAACTTGTTCTGGAACTGCCTGTCTACTTTGCCAGTTCTTAGCTGGGGGACAGATGACCTCATGGCTAAGTGTTAGGCTTCATTATTCACAACCCAGTGAGACAGAAATAAGAGCACCATGTTAGGACAGCCCTGCCCTATGGCCTGGAAGATACATTCTCTTAGCCTCTAGTATGTCCAGTTTGGACAGATGTGGACAGAAGTGATTATCCTGTCTTCTTTTCTAGCTCTTTTTCTTTGCCAGAGGATAAGAACTAAAATGCAGATCTAAGTTTTCAGTTTTAAAAAATTTAAAGTATTTTGAGACAAGATAGTCCTAGCAGGCCTAGCCCTCACTAGGAAGATTAGTTTAGCTGTGAAGTTAGAGCAATCCTCCTGTCTCTACCTATGGAATGCTCAGATTATAAGAGTATGCTGCCATGTTGGCCAGATTTCATATATTGTCATACAAATATGCTTCTATTACTAGGCTAAGACACATTAGCACAGTGGTTCTCAACCCACGGAGAAATGGCCATTTCTCAGGGATCACATGTCAGATATTTACATCACAATTCATAACATTTTCAAAATTAGTTATGAAGTTGCAACAGAATTTCGTGGTCGGGCATCACCCCAGCCTGATGTATATTAAAGGGTCACAGCATTAGGAAGGTTGGGAACCACTGCATTAGCAGTGTTTTCCCTTTGTCGGAAAGAACAACCCCACCTCCACCACTATGGAAAATGTCTAGAAAATGAAATAAAATGGGAAAGAGTTCAGTGTTCAAAAACAACTAACAAGTACTATTAATGCCATCCATCCATCCATCCATCCATCCATCCATCCATCCATCCATGCATGAATGATTCTGAGGCAGTGGCTCACTGTGTAGCCCTGGCTATCCTGGAGCTCACTGTAGACCAGATTGGCCTCAAACTCACAGAGATCCACCTGGCTCTGCTTCCCAAGAGCTGAGATTAAAGACATGTACCAACAAGCCTGGCAGTGCTTTAGATTTTAAGCAGTTTTCATGGTCATAGGGATAAGAACATACTTAATTTTCTCATTGTAAGGGGCTTTACGTACCATACTCTTATTCTGCCTACTTTTGGCATTGCAGAAACTTCTGTGTGTATTTAAAATGGATGCTTAATGAACCAGTACCTCTTATGTGTGTGCCACAGTTATCTGGAGTTTGTGATCTGTGCTGAGCCCCTCCACTGTTGAGTATTAGATGAACAATGTTTGCACTTGGAAAAAGACATATATTTAAATCTTTGTAATTATCATGTACTTGTAGTTTAGAGTCCTTGAGAGCCTGTGGAAATACTTTTTGTTTTCTTGGCACTAATCAAGTGTTACACTTTCACTTAGGATGTGCTGTTAAACCTGTGTGAAATAATAACCTGTGTCTGTTCTCGGGTATTCGAGGAATAACAGTCATCACTTTGGTTTTCTGTGTGTGTTTTCAGCGGTGTTAATGAAAATGTATTTTGAGTTAGCAAATATCATTGATTCAGTGTAATTGATAGAGTAGATAGGAAGTTGTTTACTTCTGTGTTTGCTAGTTGCCATTCCTCTGTGAGACTGCTTCATTGTGATAGCTCAAACTCTTGAAACTTACAGTACTTTTTCTCTTTAGATTACTTCATTTATTTGAATAAGCCAAATATGTTTGTAAGTGATACTAATTAAAAATAAAAGTTCATATCAATCAAAAACTGCTTTTATTATTTATTTAACTTATAAATATTTTTCTCTACAAGGAAAGATGGGTTGTAATTTATAAAGAAGACTGTGTTAGGAGAGCAAGTCAACCTTCTGTGTGTTATCTGAACTGCCTAGACATAATCTTAAGGGATTTTTATTCACTCACCCATCAAAAATTTGTGGAGCCATTTTCATATGCCAGGTATTGAGGGCACTGGGGGAATATATCGATGAAAAGAAACTTTTTTAAGACCGCATCTCAGCTCAGGCTGACCTCATTGTGTAACTCACTATGTAACTGATGGCTATGAGCTTCTAATCTGCCTACCTTTGTTTCTCAAATTCTAGGATTACAGGTCTGTATCACGGTGACACCTGCTTACAAAACAAAACAAAACTGTAGATCCCACATTCTAATAGAAAATGATAATTATGTTCTTACAATGCTGGGGATTGAGCCTAGAGGCTTGCATATGCTAGGTAGGCACCCACCCTGTCATGTTCCCACATATCCTAGTCCTGAGAAAATAGGTATATTAAATAGCTAATTCAAACCAAGTGTTTTACTCTTGTAATTCCAGCATCTGACAGTAGGAGGCAGAAGAGTTTGAGCCCAGCTTGGTTTCATAGTGGGATCTTGCTTCAAAATAAGTAAGAACACTTAGCTCAGGACAAAAGCACCTCAGATGGATATCTCTGATAGAGCCTTATTGGCCTCAGTTTGAAAACCATACTCTGCACTTTTGCATAAGGAGTGGGGTGCTTGGCTTTTGGTTTTGTTGAGAAGGTTTTTCATGCTTTCTAAAACTTCTTTTGCACATCGTGCACATCCAGGTGATGCTGCGATTTCCCTGCCTGAGCAGCAGAGTGCTATTGTCCTGTCAGTGCTTAGCTCAGAGAACCCCTCCTCTTAATGCAGGGTGTGCAGTGTCCAGTCGTGAGCCAAAACCCTTCATTTCTTCTCTTGCTGAAATTAGGAAACAGCACTTGGGCTCACTGAGGTCAGTAGTGTTGTGCCCGTCTCATTTTCCCTTCATTTAAGTAATGCATCCGTACCACTACACTCAGAAAATAGAGAGCGTTTTACGTTCTTTACTCTAGCATGACCACACATCCCCAAAACGTTTATATTTCAACAAGACAAGTAAACCTGCTGGTAATTTCAGTATATTTCCATGTGGCAAAACCAGGAAAGAGATGATTTTATTTTATCAAACTCCAAGAAAATATATGGGTCATTCATGCACCTTATTTCACTATTCATGTTGAGTTCCCTTGCGCTTGCTTCTTGGGAATATGTTGCCAGTGAGCAAGGCTTAATTCTCTGGGTAGGAAGTGAGGTGGCTTTTCCTCCTTTGTTTATATGTCAGTATGTTAATTACATGTTACAGTCATGCTAAGCCTACAAACAGTTGGAATGGATTGGTTGGCAGAGCTGGATGTTTCTGAAACTTGATTCTGGGTAAAAGATAATAACAACATCACACGCCTTCATCTAGGTATGAAGTCCTATTGTATGTTGAGCTTATGTTACCAAACAAAATTATGTTAAAATCTTAAATACTGAAATGGGAGAAAGTCAAGGTAGCATTTCTGTAACATGATTGGTGTGGATTAGTTAAAACTCTTGATTGCTTTTTCCCTATATAACCCCTTTGGCTTTTGTTTTTTGAGGGGGGAGATTGTTTTGTTTGTTGTTGTTAGGGTTTTGTTGTTGTTTCTTGAGGCGGGATTTCTCTATGTAGTCCTGGATGTCCTGGAATCCATTCTGTACACCAGACTAGTCTCAAACTCAGAGATCTGCCTGCCTCTGGCTCCTGGCCTCCTAGTGCTAGAGTTAAAGGCATGCACTACCAGTGCCCAGTGACTCTTAATGTTGATTGCTGCAGTAAGGTTCTTTTTATAGAGATGAAGGTGTGTTGAAATTGAGTCTTTTTATGTAGTCCTGACAGAGAGGTTCATTTGAAGGTGTCATTCTCACTTTATGCTTAGCTGTGTGCTTTTGATATAACACTTTAATTTCCTGCTTTGCTCTACTTGACTTTACCTTTATTCATAAGCCTTTCTGTATACACAAACTGTGGTTGCATCATTTTGTAATAATTGTAATAGCTAACATTTACTGAATGAAAGCAATTAGTTATATCACTTTAAATGCTCTACTTCTCATTTAATGCTCACAACAAATCTGGGATGGGAGCACTGTCCTTAACTCTGCTTACAGATGGAAAAATTAAGGCACAGAGATTAATTTGGATAATGTCACAAAGCTAGCAGCTGGTGACAATAGAAAAGCATTCTAGTTCCAGATCCTGTGTTTATAACAACTTGGTTTATTTCCTCCTACAGATCACCGGCCCACTTTCTTTAAATTTTGACAACTGCAATAATGTTTTTGGATCATAAAGCATAAATGTAATACCAAAACCATATAGTAGGATCCAGATGGACCCACCAGTATACTTACATATTTTATTCTTCTCTCTTCTCATTTCTGTCCGTCCCCTCACCCCCCTACATAGGGTCTCCTATAGCCCAGGCTGGCTTCACACTCACTATGTGGCTGAGGAGGGTGACTTCAACTTCTGTCTCTTTAGTGTTGGGATTATAGGCATTTGATACCACAGCTCACTTAAGAAGTGCTGGGAAGCAAACCCAGGACAACATGCATGCTAGGCAAGCATTCTACCAACTGAGCTATATGCTCAGCCCTTGGTATTCCTATTCTCTCTCTCTCTCTCTCTCTCTCTCTCTCTGTGTGTGTGTGTGTGTGTGTGTGTTTGTTTGGGATTAAGCTCCGATCCTTTTAAATACTGGACAAATGTCTATTTTTCTCAGAGCTAATTTTCATCATTCAGATTTTTGGGAATAAATTTAACAGATTTAATTGATTTAACAGCCTGCTGTATTCTTATATTATGATGCTAAATCGTCTCTCAGTTGAGATTATCTGTTGATTGCAAATGTTGTGTGCTTGAACAGAGAAATACAGTTATGGTTACTGCTCTAGACTCATTTGGTTTTGAGCCCTTAAAAAACTCTTGTAAAATGAAAACTGGCACCACATCGCTAGAGATTGTTTGAATTTAAGACGGCTTTTTGGAAAGCTGTCATAGTTGGACATTAAAGTCACAAAACTTTTACAATGAAACTATAAAGATGGCGGCTGGAGAGATGGCTCAGCACTTAAGAGCACTCACTGCTCTTCCAGAGGTCCTGAGTTCAAATCCCAGCAACCACATGGTGGCTCACAACCATCTATGAGAAATGGTGCCTTCTTCCGGTGTGTCTGAAGACAGCTACAGTGTACTCATATACATAAAATAAATAAGTAAATCTTAACCAAAAAAAAAAAAAAACCAAAAAACTAAAGATTTAATGTGACAATACACTGCCTGCTGTATTGAGCATCCATTTATAGAGAGACATATCAACTGCAGATGTGTCAAGACAGATGTGTCTGAGCTTAACAAAAGGGCACATTTCATCTATCACATGAAAAGTGAAATGCCCAACCATTAATTACATCTGAGTTCCTCAGCACCCTTGCTTTAAAATCATCAACTTAAAAACATTTTATTTTATGTTGATGTGCCTCATATGTATGCAGTGTGAGAGGAGACCAGAAGGTGGCATCAGGTCTCCTGGAGATTAAGGGCTGTTGTGAGTTGCCATGTGGATGCTGGGAATTGAACCTGGATCCTCTGGAAGAGGAGCCGGTGCTCTTAACTGCTAAGCCATCTTCCCAGGACTCCATAAACTTTTTATTTTTAGATCCATCTTTATTATCAATATCACATTTCTTTTCTTGATATGTATCAAAACTTATGGTGAACATTGAGTTTTGGGTTATAAAAGAGGACTTAACAAAAAACACCAGTTCTGCTTTGGAAAGTTTTAAGGAAGCATTTAAAACACGTGTGAACATAAGATCAAAGTCTTTATTGTAGAAGATGCGTTGCCATGTGCTCACGTCTTCAGTGGATGGTGGTGGCTCTTAGGCTGTCAGCTCCTTAAAGAGGGTGAGCTTGAATTAAAGCAGAAGAAACATCTGCAAGGTACAATTACTTTTGACAGTAAAACCAGGTAAGTATGGGGCTTCCTTGCCAAAAGATGCTATAGATTATGGCCATTGCCTCATGCTTTCTATCATTTACTGCATGAGTAAATGGTTGGGGGCTTGACCCCTTAGAGATAATAACAGAGATGAGCTGAGCTGTAATGAATACAAGTTGTGTTACACACAACGGAGTTTTTGTGAATGATAGACGTGTACAAAGGCAGTCCTATAATCCCCATTATAATAGAGCCAAAAGTTTCTTGTCATCTAATTAAGTTATTGTAGCTGTCCCTATGTCCTATGGCAATGCATTCATTATGCAACATGTTGTGATGCTGGTAGACAAACCATTCAGTTGCCAATCAGTAAAAGTATAGTGCAGCCAAGCGTGAAGGCTACGTGTGTAATCTGAGCACTTGGGAGGCTACCCTAGTTTGCTTGCTCCCAAAAGCAGTTTGAGGAGGAAAGGGTTTACTTCATTTTTACATCTTACAGTCCACCATGAAGAGAAGTCTTAGGAACCTGAAGGCAGGCAAGGCCTGGACAAGAGAGCATGGAGGAGGAACACTGCGTATTGGCTTGCTCCCCCTGGCTTGTTCAGCTTGCTTTATTATACCACCCAGGACCACCTGTCCAGTTGTGCTGACCAGAGTGGGCTGGGCCCCCACATCAGTCATTAATCAAGAAAATGCCCCATAGACATGCCCACAGACCATTTGATACAGACACCCCACCCCCATCCCCCAGTTTAGGTTCCCTCTTGTCAAATGACTCTAGCTTGTAGCAAGCTGACAAAAAGTAACAAATAGGGGAAGGCTGGCTGATACAGGAGGTTTTCCATGAGTTACAGGTAGCCTGAGTTACAGAGTGTCTTAGAAAACATAAAGCAATAATAAAGAAAAAGTCACACGGTGGCCCATGTAAGTGTGGACAGTGCCTACATAACCCTTGCCGGTGACAGGGAGCTGCTGGTGGTGGTGTAGGTGCTTACCTGACTGTCATTGGTGCATAGAGTATTAAAAGTCATCCCTGGTAGCGGAATGCCTTGCTACACTGCCTGCCCCTCCCTCGTACACTGGTTAAGAGCAGTGATATGCTCATGCCCATTAGGTTTGAGTATAATTTCTGCTAATGACAGAACTCTTAGGAACACCTTTATTTTTCCTAAGATGGGATCTCATGTACCTCAGGCTGCCTTGAAACTGACTGTGTGACTGCGGGTGACGGTGGATGGGTGATGCTCCTGCCTCTGCCTTCCAGCGCTAGGATCACAGGGTGTACCCACTATATCCTATCCTGACCTACATTTTCTTCCAGCGTCCTAAACAACTCTAGGTTTCTTTAAGGCAGAAACTTAGAGTAAACTTAAATTTGCTTATTACTTAATTTTTCATAAAAATGGTAAGAGATCTAATGCAGTTGTGGCTTATACTTTATAGCTTTACATCTTTAGAAGTGGCTACATCTTGAGTTAATGTTTGGACCTAGAAATCTTTTTTTTTTCTTTTAATTGTGTGTGAATGTTTTGCCGGCATGCATGTCTGCACTGTGTATGCGCTGGTTGCCTTCAGAGGTCAGAAGAAGGCATCAGATATGGGATTAGAATTACAGACAGTGGTAAACTGCCATGTGGGTGCTGGGAATTGAACTAAGGTCCTCTACAAGATCATCCAGTGCCCTTTGCTGCTGAGTCATCTCTCCAGCCAGAGGCCAGATGTCTTGATGGAGGATTTCTAATAGCTTTAGTTTTTTAGATGAGCTATTATGGATGTCAGGATTGATTTCATAAATGCATAAACTTATTAATGGAAACACTAAGTGTGCTAGATGGTAGTTTACAGTAAGAAAGCTAGTACAAACTAAGATAATCACATGGCCAGCATATGAAAGGGATAACGTGGTCTGCTATTTAGGTTCTTTTTTTTTTTTTTTTTTTTTTTAGGTATTTTCCTCGTTTACATTTTCAATGCTATCCCAAAAGTCACCCATACCCACCCCCCCAATCTCCTACCCACCCACTCCCCCTTTTTGGCCCTGTCGTTCCCCTGTACTGAGGCATGTAAAGTTTGCAAGTCCAATGGGCCTCTCTTTCCAGTGATGGCTGACTAGGCCATCTTTTGATACATATGCAGCTAGAGTCAAGAGCTCCGGGGTACTGGTTAGTTCATATTGCAGTTCCCTTTAGCTCCTTGGGTACTTTCTCTAGCTCCTCCATTGGGGGCCGTGTGACCCATCCAATAGCTGACTGTGAGCATCCACTTCTGTGTTTGCTAGGCCCCTAGGTTCATTTTTGCTTTTTGTTTTGTTTTGTTTTGTTTTTTCGAGACAGGGTTTCTCTGTATAGCCCTGGCTGTCCTGGAGCTCACTTTGTAGACCAGGCTGGCCTCGAACCCAGAAATCCACCTAGGTTCATTTTTTAAGATTATTCTTGGAGCTGTGCCCCACAGTGTGCATGTGGATGCCAGAGGACAACTTTGTACAGTTGGTTCTCTCTTTCTACCTTTGTCAAAGTTCTGGGATTGAACTCAGGAAGTCAGGCCAATTCAGCAAGCCTTTTTACATGCTGAGCCTTCTCTTTGACCCACTTGTTTCACTTTTAAACTTTGAATGAGTGGAAGCCTGTATTTCAGCAGCAGGGTAACGTTATTACTATAAAAGCCTGTCAGGATTTTTGTTGTTACTTGGGTTTTATTGTTAGGGGAGTGGTCTTAATTTGGGGGCATGATTGTTTGTGGAATAATTAGTTCATAGTTTGTTTGTTTTTACTCTTCTCTAAAAGACGTTTAAAAGGGGAGGAATGGCTCCCTCTGCCATGCCAGAAGTATATTTGTGATTGTGCTTCTCCCCTCATTATCACCTATTAATAAATTAATGACAATGCTAATGTTATCTGAATAACACTTGGAGTCAGAGTCTGGAAGAGTGAAATACTGAGAAAACAAAAACAAATAACCCTGTAAAAAGATGCCAACATAGCAACTTTAAAGGAGTGCTTTTCTGCGGTACTATCCTCTATGTGCAGCACGCCCTGTTTAACATTCCCATTTGTTAAGTACGTCCTCGGCTTGCCTAGGGTCTATTCAAAATCTAGCATATGTGTCACTTGCCAAAGATTTCCATGGTACCTGCCACTTTCGTTGGAGTTTTTCTGTTTTGTTTTGAGATGGGGGTCTCAGGTAGCCCAGAATGAATTTTTTAACATTGCTATTGTCACTTCAGAAAAAACAATTGTTGTTTATCACATAGAAAAAAGTGCTTTAAGTGTGGTCATGCACACCTTTACTCCCAGCACTGAGGAGACAGAGGCAGGCAGACCTCTTGAGTTTGAGGCCAGCCTGGTCTACAAGATGAGTTCTGGGACAGCCAGGGCTACACATAGAAACCCTGTCCAAAACAGAATAAATATATAAATAAACAAATAGATTATTTGTTTGTTTATTTATTGTGAGCTTTATTGAGATTTTGTTGGTGGGAGGAACGGGGAAAAACCCAGTGCTATGTATCATGCCTGTGGATCCATCTTATGGGAGGCTGAGGTGGATGAAGTTTTGGGTTTAGCCTGGGCAACATAGGGAGACTTTGTGAGAAGATTATGCTCAGGCCATGGGTATGGCCATGGTGCCTTTACCTGCAACCATCTTTCTGGCCCTCACTGTGCCAGACTTTAGAACCTCGTCTGAAGTCTGTCATATAAATTAAATGTTCTTATCTTAGACTTCCTAGTACATCTTTGATTCCTGCATGGCCCTCTCTGTGCCATAGAGCAGGCTGTTAAGCAGATGGGCTCATCAGGGAGACCGAGGAGTTTGTGATGTGTGCATTTTTCCAAGGAGGGAATCCTAGGTCATTGCAGGCTTAGAATCTCTCCTCATAAGAAAAAGAAAAGCGAAATGTTTAGAATTAGGAGGTTTTTACTCTTCTCTAACATGCAGAACCAGGGGAGCAAGAAATAAGTTCCTGTATTTTTCTCTTTGTCTTTTTTCTTTTCCTTTCTTTTTTTTCCTTTTAGATGGTCTTAAAGGATTTAGTCCATTTGCGAGAAAATCCAGTATACTACTGAGAGTTTTGCCCTAATGGTTTTGTTTTAGGTACTTTCTACCCCAAAGTTGAAGTTAGATGTCAAAAGATGTGAGTGTAAATTTATGCTGTTTTGTTTTGTGTGTTTTTCTTTTTTGAGTTAGACTTATTTAGCTGTAGCTCTCTTGGAACTCTAGTAGATGAGGCTGGTTTGGAGCTCACAGAGATCCTCCTACCTCTGCCTCCCAGTGTTGGGATTACAGGCATGCGCCATCTACTGTTGGTATGTTAGGAGAGCACTGTACCAACTGAGCCTCAGGCTGTGTGTGTGTGTTGCTTAAGATCGAACCCAGGGCCTAATAATATACTAGGCAAGCATTCCACTGAGCTGTGTCCTCAGACCTTTTCAGTTTTTATTTAAACTTGTTTTGTTACCTTAGTTAAGAGCCACTAATAATAACTGTAATAGGAGTTTAAAGGAAAAGGATCTATTTTACAGAGACTGCTTATTTGTCTTGGTCAGAGGTATTTGTTTGGTGGGGTTATTTGTTTTCTAGAGACAAGGTCTCACTGTACACCAGGCTGGTCTTAAACTTGCAGCAATCTTTCTGCGCTGTGTGCTGGTATTATAGAAGTGAACTGCCATGTCCAGCTTGAAATGTTATTTTCATGCTTCTATAAGAAAAATAGTTACTGGAGATTTACATCCTGCCTAATTTCCCCACTTTTTGGTGGTGTATATGAATTTATTTATTTATTTATTTATTTATTTATTTATTTTTTCGAGACAGGGTTTCTCTATGTAGCCCTGGCTGTCCTGGAACTCACTCTGTAGACCAGGCTGGCCTCGAACTCAGAAATCTGCCTGCCTCTGCCTCCCAAGTGCTGGGATTAAAGGCGTGCGCCACCACGCCCGGCTGGAATATATGATTTTTGAAGACTTGTCTTACTTAATCATTTGAGTGAGAGGAGTTTTGGATTTGTCCCATTCAGTTGGCTGTTGGGTAAACATGCAGGGCATGTTTAGTGTGGCCAGTTTGACAACTCCATTTGAAAAGCTGTGTGATTTTTTTTTCTTTTCCTTATAACCTTGTTTCCTACTATTATAACTAAGCTGTCCTCCTCTTAGGGTCACTTTACTTCTCGTGTGACATCTTAGACCAGTGAAGCCAGTGTTTGCAAGCAGCACATTTATATAGCTGTTAAGACTTCTGCTCCTCCTCATTGTATGCTCTGTTCCACTTGCTGCCAATTCTGGTAAAGCAGTGGTTTTGTTATGGTGACTGTTGTATTATATGACGTGGGTAAGTTGCCAGTAGCAGTTTTCTTGGCCTATGCCTATATGAGCTATTAAGTTTGCCTTCTCTATTCCCAAACCAGGGAAGAACTAACTAGCTCTTTCCACTTTTTAAATGCAAGAGCAGGGATTAGAGGACACTGAAGTGAAAAGCCTAAATTTCACTCTTAGAGTAACTTAAAAATGTCAGGAAGGGCTTTGAGACCACTGGCCCTGCTTATAGATCTTATTTTCCAAGCCTTTCATTATTTTATTTGCCCTTTTCTGAACTCTACAATTTCCCTCTCTTGTAGCTGGTTCGATGCCCAGACCTGAATGCTGTGCTCCAGCTGTGGCCTCACCGGTGCTGAATAGAGAGGAAGAGCCACCTTCATAGCTTACATGTGATTCCTCTGCTTATACAACCCAATACTGGATTTACTTACTTTGGCAAGATAGCTGCATTGTGCACTGTATTTAATGTTCCGTGTACTGTAACCCCGGGTCTTCCTCTGCATTGCTGCCGTCACACCCTCAATCCTACCAATCTAAGTCTCCCGCCTTTGTTTGCCTGCCCTCCTCCCTTAGACTCCTCATGCATTCATGCACAATGAATGTCATCTTTTTATTCTCTGATTCCCTTTTACTTTAATCTCAAACTCTTGACAAGACTTTTACTCTGTCCTATAAATTTTCAGCAGTCAGCCAACCTCCCTCCCCCTGCTTTGGTAATGGAACGTTCTTTTCCGCTTGTAGCCCTGAAACCTAAGCATTTGATATGGTGGATTGAGTAAGCATTCTGGCATTTCTGAATCGCAACGACTGGTTTGGCCCCTTGAAGTTGTTACCTTGCTTAGTTCTGTCTAGATTTCCTTGACTCTTTATGAGCTCTGTCTTGGTGGATAGTATAGTCTTACAGCTCCTCCTCCAGGGAGATGAAAACGTACCACCAACATCAATGTACCAGAGAGATTTCTCACAGTAAGGAAGTTAACTATTATCTTTTACTAGAGTAGCCTTTAGTAGTCTTACAGTTCTCCAGTTGAAGGTGAACTTGCTGTACATTTCTGAGATGAGTGAGGTGAATGAAGCAGTGAAGCAAGGTCCCTCAGTGTCAATGGACTGTGCTTCACCAAGCAAGCCAGCCAGTGGATCTTAGTGGATTTGGTAGCTGACTCAAATGGGAGCTGCAGCCTCATCTTTCCTGCACTCTGGAGCGTCATGATCTCTGATTTAGAGAAGTTTTTTAGTTGGTTTGTTTAGGATTGTTGATACAGCCGCCCAGTCTTTTAATGATATGCTTTGATTAAGCATTTAGAGGCTAGTGTATTGTATAATCTTTTCTGTGGGTGGTAAGAATTGGAAGGTCTCCAAATGTCCTTTTTATCTATGTGTAAGCTCTCAAGTGAATCCTAGTGCATCTAAGGGTAGCAGTTAAGCCGATATTTGAGTCCTCTCTGTCCCCACCTCCCATCTTAGTGGCTATGCCCTGTTTAAACAGACTGCCCTTAAATTTGTGGTATTTATTAGACCTACAAAGTACTGATTACATGTATTTATATCTGGAAGGAGAGAAAGTTGGTTTGGAAATCTTTTTAATGCAATATGAGTATATCAAGTTAGACATTACCAAACACCTGGTAGATGTCAACACATTGTACTAATTTTGAACATGTGTCACAGGTGTATACTACAAGTAAAAGGTGTTTATAGCTGTCAGAGATTGCTGGTTTCAGTATTCACAGTTACATAACCAAAGAAAATTGTAAGCTCAATTTGGTGGCTTGGAAAAAAATGACTTTTCTCTGGTTTCTCCCCATGTATATTTTAAAAACTTGCTGAATCTATTTTTGATGAGAATACATGTTTGCAATATAGGAAGAAAATGGTAGAGTTGCTGTGCCTTTCCTTGTAAGTATGGCACCCTTCTTGGAAGGGAATGTCAGTTTGGTTCCTTGGCTTCTGGGGTAACTCTCAGTGACCATACTGAGTGGACTTTGCTGTTGTAGGGAGCCAATAAGTGGTGAGAAGGGTAACGGTTTCCATCTCCATTTATGGTCTTAGGAGGGGAAATGGACAGGGTTGGGTCTCTATTTAGTCTTTGGAGGAGTCAAGAGTGGTTGGGGTGTTCTTGGAGGCAGAAACTAGACATTGTAAGATAAAAATAAATTGTCAGAGGCTGTTTGCACTTCAGATTCCGATCTCTGCGAGGGTGAAGGGTGCTGGGAAAGGGGCGTGTATGTGAAGTCAGATGATACTTAAAGTGCTTGTCTCTTTCCATCGGGAGATTTGACCATGACACATATTTTCCAGGTTTTTGTTTCTGGATTGTTTAAGAAAGTTTTGTCCTATGGGGTCAAAATTTTCTGTTACAAAAAGAAAGCCAAGATGATTTTTAAAGAGTTTATGCAAAGCCTCAGTTTTCTGTAAGGATCGTTTGAGGTGGTGGGAGAGATATTTTGAAAGGGAGAGTGGGTAGATGCTCATTTGGGGGTCCAAGTTGTAGGTGACTGTGTCTGAGGTAGATCTCATGGCTCATGCTTTTATTATTATTTTTGCCTATTTGGATTTCTGACCTCAGGGAGCAGACTTTTAAAGAGTCCTGAGGAAGTGTGTTTGTAGATTGTTAACTTTGATTTAAAGATCCTGCGCATGGAGATCCATAAAGTTCCAGACTTGTTTCAGTTTAGTGAGAATAGGTCATATATTGGTGGATGGAAGGTAATCTCTCCTTTAGGAGAGTCTTATAGTCTTGGTAATGCTTATACGTTAGGTTAGAGATAAACTAGTTTTAGCAGCTAAGTTAGAAAATATCTAGGAGCCACTAGGGAAAGGGGGTTTTGTCTCAAGCAAATTCTGAGTGAAACCCTGTTACAGAGAAGGAGGAGACAGGAAGGAGAGCAAGGCATTCAGAGACAATGCACAGCCTGGACATGGCTGGATGTTTCAGTTGAGAGTAAGTCCTTGATGTACTTCTGATGTATCTGGGAAGATAGTATGAGTGTACTATTAATTTCAGGAACTGAGCCAGACTGAAATATATAGTAGAAATAAAGACCATTAAAAAAGGAAAGAGTTGAACAAGGCAGGTTATTCAGGTTTTGTTTAATAAGAGTTTACATAAAGCATTTACTCGCTGTACCAAGTAACAGAAAGACATGAGATGACTCCTTCCTCACCCTCCCTGAGAAGGACTGTCAGCCTTGTTTGTTGGTTTGTTGGTTTGTTTAGCTGGCAGTGTGAGTTGGTAGGTTAATAAAATGTAGGTATTAGTGTACTGTTTTTTGGTCATGTGTCTAAGACTAGGGACTTACGACAGACATTATTTTATTGATTTGATTGCTCCTTCAGTTGTAGACATTTTTACCGTGACAGAGTAAGTTAGGAAGGAACAGACTCTGTAAGTGACCTGTTTTGTTAGCTACTTCGTCTAGGCAGCTGTTTTTCCCCTGTACTTAACTAAGAGTAAGGAAGATGTTTTCCACTTGGGGAAATTCTTCTTTCTGTCCTCTTTCCCTCACATTTTCCAAATTCTGGGCACCATAGCAGCTCTCTCTCCTGTGGCAGGTGTACATCCTATTGGCTGGCTGGTATTTCTTTTTTT
Source organism: Mus musculus (assembly GCF_000001635.26). NCBI lineage: Eukaryota > Metazoa > Chordata > Mammalia > Rodentia > Muridae > Mus > Mus musculus. The sequence goes on from NC_000075.6 coordinate 37,516,904, forward strand.
CCTCCCCCTTATCCTTTTTAAATGGGGGAGGGGGCATAAAATATGTGTATTGGATACATGCAATAATGTTGTAATGTTTCTTGTTGTTTTATATAATTTTATAATTGTAAATTAATTGTTTGAATTATAACATGTTTGAGTAAATGCTAAATTAGTATTTTTCTAATATGATAATGCATTTGAAATAGTATTCCTGTAACAATGTGTCTGTGTTTGTCTGTCTGTGTCTGTCTGATAGTAATTAATATCTGTGGTCCGTATCTGGAGGAGGAAGTACAGCTTTAAAGGAATAACAAAAGACTTTGTGTCTTAGACCCTTCGCAGGTGTTACAGTCGGGTGAAAGAACATGGTGTTGGGAAAAGAAAGAGCAGTTACACATTTGAACAGTTGGAACAGGTGTTTGGTCAGGGAGGATGGGATGCTCAGCCCTGCCAGCCTGTACTTATTAACAGTAGTGGCTTGTACCAGGAGCTGGAGTCAGATGGCAGCACTATGGAGGACTATTCACAGGAGGACTGGGGAAACCACAGTCAGGAGCTCCATGGCTATCCAACAGATCAGGAATTGGGTAAGAAAACAACATGTGTGCATGTGTGTGTGGCTACCTGATAGTGCAATGAATGGTATTTATACCATCTGTAATGGCTTCTAGTGTTGTCAGCACAAGGCATTTGCCAAACTGTTTCAGTCAACATGGACATCCTTGATTTAACATCAAATTGCCAAGTCATGCTCACTATTAGCTACGTGGTGACTTGCATACTGTTAAGTTCCTTGAAGATAGAGACTTCCTAATCTGAGTCATACAGGAGGTTCACTGACACAATCTTATGCAATTCAGAATACCCCTGTCTGTTCTTTGTAGCACTAAGATTTCCTGCTGAGAGCACTGACTCTTGGCCCAACTTCTTTAAATCCACACTGGTCCAATTAAGAGGCTACATGTAGTTTTTGTTTGCTTGTATCCCTGTATGTCAAGTGCTCCAGTTTCTTATTTGGGAAGTATTGATCAGGTTTTAGCTATAGCCTGTGTACATCAGCAGCAAGTTGTGTAATGAGTTTTAGTAGGAAATGCCCTTCCGCCTAGTGAAGTGCTCAGGTGCCGCTGAGAAAGTTCAGGCAGGATTGGCAGTGTAAATTTGCTTCCCTTGCTTAAGGGAAAAAAATACAGAGATCCTGCCAATGACAGAGAAATGGAGAAAAGAACTGAGATATTATTGTATTTTCTATATTAATGCTGCTTTAATTTCTTCCAAATGTTAGAAGGGAAAAGGAAAGAGGCCCTCAAATTGTTAAGATTATTAGCCATATGTAAAAGAATATGCAGATTTGAAGAATAAGAATAGATGCTAAATGATCTTGTCTTTTTACGGCCTGAGCAACGGCAGTGCATCATAGCCCTGTTTGCTGTGAAGAGTTAAGTCCCCAGGCTGTGAGAAACGCAGAATATGCTGATCCTTGTATTTGGGGGAATAATTACTTACCCTGTAAAACCTACATAGGAAACCTAAATAGGGCAGAATCATTTCCATTCTTGTTCTTTTAAAATCATGTTTGCATCGAAATTAAGCTTTAAGCTCCTCGCTTGAAATCCACTGGTGACCTTGAAGAGTTTTATGCTTGTGGAACCTGGTTTCTGATCTTGCATATAAATGTTTGCATCTCATTATATAAAGTTACATTTTTAAATCTGGTATGGGACAGTGTTAGACACCAGGATAAAGGAAGTACAGAACAGGCAGTAAATAGAGCTACTTATTCACATAAATGTATACCACCACTTAGGAAAATATAATTTGTTTTACAATTCTTTGTTTTTCAGATGAAATGCCAGTTTCAAAGAGAACGTTAAAAATAAAACAAGAGTCTTCTGAAGAGGCACAGTAAGTAGATGCTCCATTTTTTTACCAATGTGTCTAAATCTAGTGACCTGGGAGGATCATGGGTCGCTAGGCATGATACAGAGCATGAGTGCATTTCTGCTCAGTCTTCAGCATTGGGGACCTGAACCGCTGAATGTTCCATACAGGAGGAAGGAGCGATTGTTCCATGAAGATGTGTGTTTCCTTGTGTAGTTTGCATTTCTACATGCTTACTAAAGACAAGATGAGCCACAGCGCTTGGATTTACATGGGGCTGGGCGAAATGGTAGGAGGGCCAAGGGGATGTTTAAATTCTTTTATTACAGTTTGAGAACCAGAAAGGAAGCTCTTAGGTGACCTACTTACACACGTAGAGAACAGCTCCTGGAAGACACACTGAGAATATTCAGGATAGAGCCTGTCGCTAGCCCAACTGTTGTTCTCCCCCAAAGAGTTAACGCCATCTGTTAGATCCACAGTTCTTTTTAGTGGCTTTAAATGAGTTCCATATCAACGCCATTAAAAAGACTAAAAGATGAAGTTCGGGGCTAAATGAAGAGCACCACTCATTTTTCTTCCTGGTAACATTGGATTCTTAGCACACGTGACTTGTGTGATGCATTCCACAATGTGACTTGAAATTTGCTAGACAGAGGAGAAGACAGGCTGCAGATAGCTAGCTAATAACCGCAGGAAGGCAAGTCAGCTCAGCAAGCTAGCGCGGCAAGTCTTTCTTTGCAGTGTGTCTTTAAATGAAAGAGTCCCCAGTGGTGTTGAGTAATCCTGTACCTGGGGAAAGGGTGAGTATTCAGGAATAAGAAAGTGTCCCCTAGTCCTCTTCAAAAGCAGGATGTGACACAAATCAGCAAACGCAAAGCCAACTCTTACTGAGAGGAGGTAGTTACCTTTTTGAAATAGTGACATCAAAGTAGACAGGAAGGAAAACCGGTAGCTTAACTTAATTCTCATTGCACATGCTGGCTACAGTGCATTTATGGGGGTCACAGGCTCTCTCACCTTTACATGGGGCCAAGGATTGAACTCGAGTCATCTGGCTTACATAGCAAGGGCTCTGCCCTCGGAGCCATCTCACTAGCCCTGGCAAATGATTTTTAAAGTGATTTTTAAATCCATACTTTTAAATTCCTCACTCTCCAAAAATGCCTCTGCTTTGTAACTAAAGTGCCCTATGTCTCCCACATAGCCACTTGGGATCTTCAGGACATGGTCATTTGATGTAACTAGGTATAGACCCATCACAGAGTTGCCACTAGCCTTAAACCCTGGAACCTTTTTTGGCATTGGATCTTCAGAACCCGGGAAGTGGGCAGTTTTCAGGAACTACTCAAATAAGTATGGTGCCAAATTGTTCCAAGCTTCTGAAACACTGTCGTGCTGAGTCCAGCAGAACTCTGGTGTGCTTTTTCTCTGGTGCCAGCTCACTAAGGAGTGAGAGGATCTGAAGAGCTTCCAGTTGGCCATTTGTACCTCAGTCTGGCACTTCTGAGATTCTCTGTAGTGTCTGACTTGCTCAGAAAATGAAGTATCAAATAAAATACAGATATCTTGATCTGGGTAGTGGGTTGGGTTTTATTTGGTTTTCTCCTTCCTTCCCCACCTGCCCCCTCCCCAGCATCTATGTGATTAGTTTACTGACTAATCCATGCTTCATTAAGATTATTCCCCAATCTTGTTTCATTAACTTTTGTTTTCTAAGTGTCTGCTGTATGTAAGGCATTAAAATACATCAGTGAGCAAGATGAACACAATTCTTCACTCTCCTCCATCTCCTAGTGTATTCCTCCTTGAGATTAATAAAACATGGAGAGATGTCTCAGTGTTAGGAGCACCTCATGTAAAAGCATGCGGATATGAGTTCAGGTCCCAGTACCTCTGCCAAAAATGGCCATGGCCATTCGCTCCTGTAAAGCTGACAGAGATGGAACCAGGAGGATCTTTGGGTTAGTGGCTGCCTACCCACTCAAACCATGAAAGCTCCAGGTTCATCGAGAGACACTTTCTCAAAAGAACACAGCTGAGAGTGGTAGGGGAGGAGGGAGACTTCATCCTCTTCTGACTTGTGTACATGCATACACACACAGGTGTACGTATACCAAACACACATACACACAAAAGTTTAAGAGAAGGGAGTTTATAAAAACAATTTGATATCTATAAAAGACAGTATTCCTTTGAACTTTTGTCCCACTCAGAAACATACCTGCCTCACAGAGCATCACACTTGAATATTGTGATTGAGTGAGTACCTTCCTATTTCCTCAGCAGAGAAGTGGTCCAGGAACTGAGCGCTTTCCTTTAGGTGCTTACTTGAGAAGATTGTAAGTCAGACTCACGAGGGAAGGCACCCTTAGGGTCCCGTTACTGTAACACAGTGTTAGCTCTTTTCGTCTTCGATAGACCAGGGTAATAAGAGGCTTTGTGAGGCCTCTCCAGAATGTTTCAAAGCTCTTCTCCTGGAAGATAGAAGATTTTAAAGCGAAAGTCTGAAGGACCATCGCCTCTTCTGAAGATTCTCTTAGCTGAGGGCTGGAAACAAAGCTCAGTGGTTAAGAAAGTGCTTGGTGCTCTTGCAGAGGCCTCAGGTTGATGTCCCAGTATTAGTGTCCAGAGACTCACATCCTAGGCCTCCAGCAGCCCTTGCACACACTGCCCCTATTCATAAACAGTAACTAAAACCAAGCAAAACCCAGCACTCTTAGCCAAGCTGCTTTTTTTGATTGTGAGTAAACAAGTAAGCACTTTTGTAGTTAAACTTATAGTTAATTTTAAAAAAATATAACAGCTCCATTTCCAAGTTAATATCTAATAAGCCAGTCTTAGCATATCAAAGTTTGGCCATATTTGAGAAACCATTTTTTCCCTCCCCTCCCCTCCCCTCCCCTCCCCTCCCCTCCCCTCCCCTCCCCTCCCCTCCCCTCCCCTCCCCTCCCCTCCCCTCCCCTCCTCTCCTCCCCTCCCCTCCCCTCCCTTCCCCTCCCCTCCCCTCCTTTCCTTTTTTCACTCTCTTGCTCCTCTCCCCTCTCTGTGTAGCCCTGGCTGTCCTGGAACTCACCATGTAGACCAGGCTGGCCTTGAACTCAGAGATCTGCCTGCCTCAGCCCTGTAAGTGCTGAGAGTAAAGGTATACACTATCATTTCCAAAAAGAATGTAAATTATGTGAAGTATCAGTCAATACATCATTTAAGTAGCCTGTGGAACAGGAATTCCATCCCATGTTCTATCTTAATCTGCTAAATCTGCTAATTATGCAAGTCATAATTGAAGCATTTCTGAGGTTATCACCTTGAATGTTCATTGGAGAGGCATGTTGTCCTTGTATTAGGTCCTTAGTTATAACCATGTACTTACTTTCCTCCAAAACATGTGTGAAAAATTACTGACTCATAAATCCTGTTTTAAAAATGAAGGTATTGTTTTGAGGCAGCACCGGCATTTCATGTTAAAGTGTTCTTTGCCTTTGGAACTTTGTTCTGAAGACCGCTGTGAAGGTCTGTGATGGCGCACACCTTTAATTCCAGCACTGGAGAGGCAGAGGCAGGTGGATCACTGAGTTCAAGGACAGCCAGGGCTATACAGAGAAACCCTATCTCGACCCCCCCCCCCCAAAAAAAAAGACTCCTAGGAGCATAAGTATTTATATTTACTAAAATTGATCTGTGACCATGAAAAGCTGTTTGTAATTCTAGGAACCTTTGGAGGTATTTCTGACATTTAATGCTGTGGCCTTCTGAGGTGTGGGTGTTTTAATGTAACATTTCATTCCTGTTGACTGTATCTTAAGTTCTAGTGGCTCTTATAGTGGGCAGTCTAGGTAATGAACATTTCCACCATCATAGAAAATTCTGTTAGCTATTGCTGCTCTAGATACTTGAAGAATTTGACCGTTAACTTCTCTTTCTAGGAAGCGAGATACCATGCAGAATATTGTACAGATTTTGGAGTCGGTGCAGTTGAAATGGGAACTGTTTCAGAGTTGGACAGACTTCTCAAGGCTCCATCTTTCCAATAAATTGGCCATTTTTGGAATTGGCTATAACACCCGCTGGAAAGAGGATATTCGTTACCATTATGCTGAGATCAGCTCACAGGTGCCCCTTGGCAAGCGTCTTCGCGAGTATTTCAACTCTGAGAAGCCTGAGGGACGGATCATTATGACCCGGGTGCAAAAAATGAACTGGAAAAATGTTTACTACAAGTTTTTAGAGATCACCATCAGTGAAGCGAGGTGCCTAGAGCTGCACATGGAGATTGACTGGATACCCATTGCCCACTCGAAGCCAACCGGGGGCAATGTTGTTCAGTATTTATTGCCAGGAGGCATTCCTAAAAGCCCAGGCCTTTATGCCATTGGCTATGAAGAATGTATCGAGAGGCCTCTCTCACCAGATGTGGAGCGCCATGCTCTGGACCCAGGGAAAGAGGGCCGAGTCGACCTGGAGACCCTCTCAGCACAAGCCTCATTACAGGTGGAAGTGGAACCCACCCGGATCATCTACTGCTACCTCGGTATTGCTGAGGTCAGGACTCTGCAGCAGTGCTTGTTTTTACATTTCCAAGCAAATGCCAAAACCTTCAGTAAAGAGTGGGTTGGTATTAATGGGTTTTTGTCTCAGAACTGTATTGTGGATCCTGGAGTTTCCCCCAAGTCCATCTACATCAAATTTGTAGAAGTAGAGAGGGATTTTCTTTCTGCCGGCTCATTAGTTGAGTGTCTGGAAAAAGCCATTGGATACCCCTTAAAATTTAACAACTGAGTGTCATCCTTCATAAGGATTTGGGCTTGTGCAGTCTTGTCCCTTCTTCCCATTACCCAGACTACCCCACGTCCAGATGCTGCCGTCGGACTCTTCATGGGAGCTTTTTCCACGATGAGACCAATACAACCTCTAAGAAATCATAGACTCTGGGCAGGAAAAGCAGACCTCACCTGAAATGCTCATTTTGAGCAAGCAGGTCTTGCATGGTGGGTCAGTTCTTTTTTACAAAAAGAAAACATCGATTTTAAAACTGGTTTTAGAGCCTTGATATAAGCAAATGTAGGTACATTCCATATTGGACAAAACTTATACTTTGAGTTTCATATGAAATTGAAAATTGTATTTTTTTCACTGTTTCATTTTTACACATCTCTATAAGTATTATTTACAACCTTGAATAAATAAGCAATAGATAATGGCGAGTAAATCAAGTCACAGTAAATACAGCTGTTTTTAAATATTACCTTTAGCTACTATTGTATATAATTTAGAATTCATTTTTTCACCGACCAAGTGTTTTACTATTTCCAATCAGTGTTGCCTGCAAAGACTTTTGTTTATGTGATGTACCAACTTTTATGGTTGTGTTGCCATTTAAACTTTAAAAAAAAAAAAAAAAATTAAAGGAATTCCTGACTTCTTGGGTGTGCTAGTTGAGCCTTTTGTAGCGGAGTGTGGCTGCACTGTTTGTGGGGATTTGTCTGGCTTTGCTGTAAGAATGGGCAGACAGGCTGTATGTGGCTCATCTAGATGTACAAGACCCAGGGTTCTATCCCCAATACTGGAAAGAGAAGAAAAGGAAGGACCAGACCCCCAAGCCCCGCAAATGCACTCTTTTCTATATATATTAACAATGAAGATAGTACTTTCTTGTCAGTTCCAGAGGTCATTAGAAGTCATATTGTATTTCTTTCTGTTCCTTCTAACTTTAGTGGTATGAAGGCACTTTGATTCTCCATGTTTTTCACTTACTAATTGAGGTAAGTCTGCTAAGTAGTAAAAGGACAAACTTGATGCCTTGATCTTTCTGTGTCTAAACAAAAGAAAATGAAGATCCAGTAAAAATACAATACTAATGCCTTTGAAGAGTGATCCTTGAGAGAAAAAACTGGAAGGTGCCAGTCCACTAGGCAGTGACTCATGCATATTCCTTTTCTGAGACTCCAGTGGGTCAGGTGCCACTCCACGTGGAGCTTAGCACCCTTGGCTAAGAAGAGTCGCTGGTGGTCAAGGATTGCAGGAGCGTGGGTAACTCATCTTCAGTGGCTTTGCTATAAATGGGCAGCAGGTCCAGACGAGAACCCATAAGCCCTGGTTTTCTCTACTGTTAAAAAAAAAATCACAAGTCAGAAGGTAGTGGTACGGTCCTTTAGTCCCAGTGTTTGGGAGACAGAGTATGATGGATCTCTTGAATTTGAAGGTAGACTAGTCTACAGAGCAAGTTCCAGGACAGCCAGGGCTACACAGAGAGACCTTGTCTCAAAAAAACTAAAAATAAAATTGCATATTTAAAAAAAATTCTTTCCTACAACCCTCAAATGAAGACACCCCCCCCCTCCTTAGTATGATACCGTTTGGCTAATTGATGCTTGTATGTTTTTTCAGGGATTTTAACCACAGAGGTGGTCTGTGTTCTTTGAATCTAAGCTTAAGAAGTAACCTCTTTCTCTAATGTAAGCTGCTAAAAATAGGTGCCACTTCAGGGAGAGTATAAATACCCAGGTACTGTCGGCACAGCACCTGCTCTTAGTGTGTGCAGTATTTGTATGTGGGGGCCTTGGGAGATTCTTGTAGGTTTCCTCTTTGGTCCTCAGGCGAGGATGCACTGATGGTGTGTCATACAGGAGTAAATTCATGGTCACCAGTGCTGAAACAAACATAGTCACAGGCGGAACAAACATTACCAGGAACACTGCATGGCCCCTCCATTGTGACCACTGACCAGTCCAGAATTATCATTAATAGTTGCTGAACTTACCTACGTGTATTCCTTTCCTTCACTAGTTAATAGATGGGGCACAATATTTTAGGAACAGTTGGTGAGGACTTTTTAGACCTGCATAACTGGGAGTGTGGCCTTGTTAGACTCCTGTGACCAAGATGGAGGGCAAAGATAAGATCAAGCCTGAGTTTCCGAGTGGCTTGAAATGGGTTAAAGGTCAGGGAAGAGGACAAAACTGAGCTTTGGGAAATGGAGGCTTGTGAGGACAGTGACTTGCTGATAGGAATATCCTATCTGACCAGAGACAATAGAAAAGAAGACAATAGGCTGTCAGGTAACATTGACATTGAGCATTGTCTCAGACAAGGGGACTGACTAAGACCATAAGCCTTGTAACAGATCCAGGAGGGAGAGAGGCCCTTTTAGTCAAGCTTTGTTTTGACTTCTGGAAAATTTTTAAGTTAAATTGTTTTTATGTGTGTGAGTGTCTTGCCTCCGTGTATGTATATGTACCTACCACATGCGTGGAGGTCAGAAGCATCAGGTTTCCTAGTATTGCAATTATGGATGGTTGTAAACCACCATGTGGATGCTGTGAATTAAACTTTTGTCCTTTGCAAGACCAACACGTCCTCTTGACTGGTGTGAGAAATCTTTCCAGCCCAAATATAAATTCTTTCTAAGATCGTACATGAAGTGTGGTTGAGAGAAACCTATGATGAACCTACCTTGCACTCATCCAATGTTTAGGTTTCGACTTCCTCGGGGTCAGAAGTGGTTAGAATAGGGGACAATGAGGAAAATTCAGGCGTAAAAGCCTGTGAATTCTTCTGTGCCATAGGGACAGTCACTCTCCTTAGGTCCTTAGCTGATTATGTAACAGAGATTTTGGGAAGCAGCTCTTGGGCAGGGATGGACACACCTGTGTCATCAGACGCTTCAGTGTCACTAGGCAAGAGCCAAAGCTTTGTACTTCCTTTTCCTGGGAGGAGTTATTCATTTGGAGTGACAACGTGGTCCAGGCAACAGATGAAGGGTGTTTGAAAGAGGTACTTATGGGACTGGAGACATGGCTTTGGGGTTAAGGGTAAGGATCTTCCGCAGCATTGGGGCTTGATTGCATCTTCTCATAGGGCAGCTCAGAATCCAGGGGATCCGACACCCTCTTCTGGCCTCTACAGGCACTGCACACGTGGTGCAGACACATGCAGGCCCATACACACTTTTTAAAAAATGTTTTTAGTATTCTCAAATCTAGAAAAATCTGATAGGCAAGGAAAACCAAGACAGCCCATCCCTAACATCACCTTTTGACAGTACAAAGTTTGAAAGCTGAGCTGCCAAAGAGGTAGATTCCATAGATGTCAGGGGCAGTCTAGTGTTTGTATAGGCATTTCGTAGAGCCACTGCATGACTGGTATTTGAAGAGGAGCCAGGCTGGGGCTCTTTAGGTAGGAAAAGCCATTGCACAACACTGGAGCTGATGGGGTGTGTAGAGATGAGGAGGCCAGGCTGCCTCTACTGCCTGACAGTTCTGCTCCCTCGGAACAGGCCACGTCAGACATTCGTGGCTATGCCTTCTGTCCTGCGCAGCAAAGCCCTGCCCAAATACTTGAAGCATATTTTTATTTATTGGCTGTTAGGCTGGAACCGGTGCGTTCCCCCTGCTGAAGCAGCCCGGGCCATCAGGGGGCGCAGAGGTGCCGCCACCCCCATCCCCGCCCCCAATGACATGGGTGGGGTGTGGGGTTGAAATTAAATTCACAGCGGAAAGATCTAGTCCTGGGAATTAAAGGATCAGAACTGGCCTAAGCCGTTCACTACAAGGATGGGCGGTTGCGAAGACACCAGCGGCTGTACAGAAGGGAAAGACATTATTTATATCCCGTCCTCCTGCAGCTGCTCCCTCCTCCCTGGTCAGCATTAAGCCTGTGACTGTTGCCTCAGTTTCCTGCTCACCTCCCTTGTACCAGGTCTTCCGTGTTTTCATGAGGCAAAGGTCCGAGACTCCCCCCAGACCCCCATACACTCCGCCTCGGGCCTCGGTTTCTGGAACTCTGGAGAACCAGCCCCTCTCTAGCCTTAGGAGCAGGAAGGCCTGTGGCGTCAGGGCTATGTTGGATGTCTTCCCCAGAAGCCTCGGGCCTGAACCGGGCGGAGAGAGGTGTGGGCTAATAAAGTTCGAATCCCCATTTCAGCGGCTGCTCCTAACCCAGCTGAACCCACACTACACAACGTGGGGGCTCCCCTCTTCCTCCGAGAAGGCTGCTCTGCTTTGATTCGGGATGCCGCACGCCAGGCTTGGAGCGGCCGTTCTGACCCCAGATACAGGGCTTTTATTGTCGGGTCGGGGTCACTTCTTAAATTTAGGTTAGTCCCCCCGCCCCCATTCCTCCTTTTTCACCCTCTATTCCTGACACCTGCCCTGGAGGTATGAGGTAGAGGCCGGCGGATCCGGCTGTTTGAGCCTGGGGAGAGCTCTCTTCCCCCGCTGCGAGTCACTAGCGCGCCGCGCCCGGCAGGACGGTGACCTCTCCACCCCTTTGAATGCCCCGCCCACTGTCCAGTCGGTCTCCACCCCACCTCCCCATCCGCACACCCGCTGACTTGGGTTGGAGCCACCCTGGTCAGTAGCCTGGTTCCTGTGCACATTCGGGTTGCCGCCGCTCACCCACAACACCTGTAGACACCGTGTGTCCAACTCTCCCTGAGTACTCCGGGCCAAGGAGGGCCATGATTCTTCAGGCTGGAACCCCCGAGACCAGCTTGCTGCGGGTTTTGTTCCTGGGACTGAGTACCCTTGGTGAGTCAAACACCGGGTCTGGAGGGCTTTGATCAGGTAAATCTGATCCTAGGGGAGGACTTTAGAGAGTGGGTTTGAAGGGATTTTTGTTTGACATTCTTGTCTTTCCTCATTACTCTCCACTTCTGGACATCACTGGTTGGTGCTACACTTTCTGCCTTCTATGGCTAGAACGGCTTCCAGCTTTGGTGTGGTGTGTGGTGTTGGGGAGGGGGATAAAGGCATCTCCAGCCAAGACCTCTGGGATGAGTTAAGGCAGTTATTCCTGTCTACTCTCTACCCCCACTCATCACAGCTGGATAAGCTGAGGCACTGGATGAGACAGTGACTAAAGGCTTAAGGACTTAGTTCCAGTCCCCCCTCCCCGCACCCCTCATTCAAGCTGATGTGAAAGATCCCTGAGGGAATGCCTGGTCCTCAGTCTTGACGCAAGTACTTCAAGCAGTACTTCACGTCCCAGCATTTCCCCACCAAGCTCTTTTCTTTCCTTCCTGCTTCCTGCCCTGGAAATCAAAGGAGATGCCCCCAAAGCCTGACCATGAGGTCATTTGGACACAGGAAATTCGGGAAGAGGTCAGTTGCTCAGACTCCAGCACACAGCCTACCATCAGGTCTACCATCGTCCTTATCTTTTCTCAGATCCAAAGGAACAAGGAAAATAGGGAGAGGGTGCCAAAGGGTCCAAGAGGAAGGGGACCTCCTGAAACAAGTGTTTGGGTGAGCTCTCCAGGACAACTATCTTAAGCAGGAGCTGGAGGTGGCCCACCCAGTACTATATCTGGAGAGAAATGACTCAGTAGGAACTAAGTCCCTTATAAGCTATTCCCCAGGCTGTTTTGCTCTCTGGGTTTAGAATCCTCGCTTTAACTTCTTCCTTGGGCTAGAGGATGTCAGAGCAAGTAAGACCTGGAAGAATGTAGAGTAGATTCAGTGACATTGATGGGGATCTCCCTGCTCCCACCCATGGTTTCTTTCGGCCTGGTCTGTGTCCTAGTGGTGTTGAGGGCATGAGATCTTAGGTTCCCAAATATGAGTCTCAGAGCTTCTGTGCCCTTCCCTCCAAAGCTTGGAGTGTTTCCTGTGCCTTCAGCTTCTCAGCTCTGCTTTTGCACCTTCAACCTCAGCTTCTGTTTCTTTTCTGCATTCTTCCTCAGCTTGGCCCTTACTGTGTTGGAGAGGGCAATGTCAGCCTCCAAGCAAGGGAGGAAAAACCTATATTGGCTGCCTGAACATCACAGGCATCCTCTGTAGGTCACCCGTGGCCCCTCCTTTTTCTCTTTCAGCTTTTGAGTTTGATTTTGTCATATCAAAGATCCAGAGCCTAAAATGCTACTAATAATGCCACGAAGGTTGCCCTTCTTGGCCTCTGGAGGGTTAAATGCACTCGCTGCTCCTGGGGAAGGCACAAGGCAACCCTCCCCCCCCCCCATGTGCTCTTTCGTGGCTCAGAACTGTCCCTGGAGCGTGAGAAGCCCACAAAGGGAGTTTCTCAGAGAAATAGGGAAACTAAAAATAGTAGCCCTGGGGAGAAGGGCCCATTCGCTCTGCTTAGGCCCTTGGCTCTCTCCTTCTGGTCTTAGATTGGGCTGAACGATGCTATTCTTGAGCAGCTCCGGAGTCCTTCACTGGAACCCAGGGACTCCCCATTTTTCTCCTTGCGGCACCCAGTCACAAAAAGATTTGATCAGTTAGGGGATTCTTCCGTTTCAAGTGACTCTAGAGCAGAGAGCTGGGAAATCCCAGGAGTCCCTTGCTCACCTCGAAGCAAGGGTGTACATGCTGCAACTCACCTCCCACTCCCAGCCCCTGCCCCTCGCTTTGCAAACTGCAAGTGCAAAACCTGGAAGAGGCAGCTAGAACACTCTTGGGGAGGGAAGCTGAAGTCTATCTGATAAAGACATGTTTCCCTCCTTACTGGCCTTACCCCAAGAAGGCTAGGAAGGTGCGCCTGGCGGTAGCGGAACAACCTGCAGGCAGAGTCCCTGGAGGGAAGTGGACCTTCTCAAGGCCGGGTTGTTTTTGCCTGCAGAGCCTCCGGTCTAACGGGCCGGGCTTCATTGTCTTCTGCCTTATCGGCGGGCGCAAGTTTCCTGCTCCGACTGCAGGGATCCGCCAGGAAATGTCAGGGGTGGGGGGTGCCACGAAGGACAAGGAGTAGGGGTGGGAGCCTTGGTTAAGACGCGGCCGGGAAGCGATGGGGGAGGCGCGCATCCTGGCTCGGTAGGGTTCTAAGTCTCCCCAGCCTTCCGATTGGCTTTGCTGGCGCAGATGGTCTGGGGCCTCCGAGCCTCGGCTGCCCGCTCACCTTCTCCAAGGTGGCAGCTTGTCCTGCGTGCAGAGTGCTATGATCCAGGAAGAGCAGGGCCCAGGAAGAGAGCTGCTGGTGTCACCAGGCTCCGCTTTGTGCTAATCCAAAGTCATTTTCCAAAAGGCTTTAGCACTTGGCACTGGAGTGTCATCAGTGTCCCCCTAACCGAAAGGGACACTCCCTTTCCTATCCCCAACGCATGCTGGGGAAGCTTTGTACTTGTGGGAAGAATGTCCTCAACTCTCATCCTGACACTTCCTACAATTCAGTGGCATTTCGCTTTGATAGTCAGGACCCCCAAAAGTGTTCTTGAGGGTTTGGCTGAGTCTCAGGCGTGCGTTTCCCTAGGGTAGCCGACTCAGTGGGACTGAGCCAAGGCCTGGGATTCTCCTAGTCACCAGCAGGCGCTGGAGCTGAGGGCTGGCTCCCGGAGTTCAGAGGGAGCCGCGCGGTTAATGAGTAACTACGTAGCGATCTGCCATCCAGTTGCGAGCTCGGGCTTGAAGAGTCTGGGTGACCTGGCCTGGCATCTCCATTCTCCCTTGCCACCAAGGAGACTGGAGGAGCAAGTGTGTGCCGTGGGGGTGTGGGTCAAAACCAGGTCTGCTTTCCCTTCTGGAATCGCCCTTCTGGAGGTGAATCTGCTCAGACTCTGTACCTCAGGATTAGAATGATTACATAGAAATGTGGTTCCGTCCCTACTCTGAACACTAATAGACGTCGGAGTGAGGAGAAGCAGGACCCTGGGAAAGAGGTCTCCGGGGCACGGCTCCAGGCTTTGTTCTCCAGGGACAGGTTTTCCCCTCAAGCGACGGAAGTTAGGCAGGCTCCTTCGGCTGACTAGGGAACCCACCCTAGGAGCTTACCACCTCCTTGCTCTCTCTTTCAGCTGCCTTCTCCCGAGCTCAGATGGAGTTGCACGTGCCCCCGGGCCTCAACAAATTGGAAGCGGTAGAGGGAGAAGAAGTGGTGCTCCCCGCCTGGTACACGATGGCACGGGAGGAGTCGTGGTCCCACCCCCGGGAGGTGCCCATCCTGATCTGGTTCTTGGAACAAGAAGGGAAGGAACCAAACCAGGTGAGGGGAAAATCTTAGCCAATGACAACTGAGGGGTGTAGGGATGAGCTGGCAGAGAATATAGGGAAGAGAAGACGGCCTATATCAGTGTTGGTTCTCATTGTGGATCCCAGTACACGAAACTGAGGTAAAAGTGCCAGTGGGGGTGGGGTGGGGTGGGGTGGGGTGGTGGGGCGGGGCCTAGGGTGAGACTGAGGATAGAAGAAACACGGTGTGAGTAAAACAAAACCTTTTTCTTTTTTGGTCTTATACTATATACCCAGCTGGCCTCAAAACTCACAGAGGCATGTCTGCCTCTGCTTCCTGAGTGCTGAGATTAAAGGCAGGGGACACCGTCCCTGCATCACCAACTTAAAAAGCTTCCCATGTTGTGAGCTGACATCTTCTGGGCTTGAGATTGTCAAGTACAGGCCACATCTCTTCCTGGATCCATCTGCCATTATCAGCCCTCCTCCTCCTCATGTTTGTGTAGAGTGGGCTTGTACAGGCCATGGTGCTAGTACAGAGTTCAGAGATAAACTTTCAGGAGTCACTTCTTTCCTTCTATCTTTATGTGACTTCCAGGGACTGAACTCAGATCATTAGCCTTGGTGGCAATGCTTTTTTTTTTTTTTCCCAACAATGAGCCATCTTGCCAGCCACAAATCCCTAAATTCTTTCTATCTGTGAAAGACAGTATGGGCCCCTGCCATTACTTGGCAGCTCTGGTCCTCCACTACACAGGAGTACCACTCAATGGTTCTTTTATGCAGAAGCTAAATGAAACCATTTTCAGACTCCCTCACTGTATATATTCCTTGCATGGTCTTGGAAAATGTATTCAAGGAAATTATTTGATCTAATTATCTTGGGTTTTGTGTTTCCTTCTCGCTCTCTCTCTCTTTCTTTCTTTCTTTCTTTCTTTCTTTCTTTCTTTCTTTCTTTCTTTCTTTCTTTCTTTCTTTCTTTCTTTCTTTCTTTCTTTCTTTCTTTGTCAGCATCTCTCTAAATAGTCCTGACTGTCCTGGAATTCATTATGCAGACCAGGCTGGCCTTGAACTCCTAGAAACCTGCCTGCCTCTCATTCTGCCTGCCAAGTGCTGGGATTATGCAGTCCTGGGTATGGAACGTAGGAATTCCTGAATACACTAGGGCAAGGCAGGCAATCTTGTTCAATCCCCCACTGAATTTTTTTGTGTATATATGCATGTTTGGATGTGTATGCATATTGATGAATATATGCATATGCATATGTGTGTGTGTGTGTGTGTGTGTGTGTGTGTGTGTGTGTGTGTGTGTGCCTGCTCATGTGCAGGCCAGAAGTCAAACGTTAGGCATCATTCTTCAGGTGCTATCTATCTTGTTTTTGAGACAGGGTCTTATATTAGCAGCCCTGAAACACATCATTGGGCTATGCTGGCTCTCCCCCAAGCCTCAGAGTCCACCTGTCTGTGGCTTTCCAGCTTTAGAGTTATATGTGCTTCACATACATGACCCTATATCAGCTTCTAGAATATTTGTCAGGAGTGACAAAGTAGAATGACACTGGCCAGTACAGTCTTTGGATATTTAGGAAGAAGTTGAGGAGAAAGTCAGTTCTTGGAACAAAGTAGACAGCCTTGAAGGTGAGATGTTTTAGGGGCTCAACGGGAGAAACTGGAAGTTTTTAGTCTTTTTAAAAAGGGTTGGTCTTTCTAACGTAGCTATTTTCTCATTCCATCTTTTCCATTTCACACTCGCCGTGTGCTAGGTTAATGGCTGGTTCTGTGCTGACTCTGCGGAAGGCATTTGTAGGGAGCAAGTGCTGGTTCTTCCAACCTGAATATCAGGTGCTGAATATCAGTGCACGCTGCCACTCCAATTCCGTCCCAATCGTATCAGACATTACTGTACTTGATGGTTAAGAAACTGCACAGTGCTGTTAAAAATAAATGTTCCACCCTGTTGAGATTTTGTTTGTTTTGATTTTTAAGCACGAGTTCTGCGGTCTGAACTCAGATTTTCATGTGTGCAGGACAAGCATGTCAGAGACTGAGCTCTCTTCCCAGCCATACCTCTCTCAATTACAGGGGGAAAAAAAATCTTTTTTTTTTGTTTGTTTGTTTGTTTTTTGTTTTTTGTTTTTTTTTTTTTTTTTTTTTTTAGTGTGGCTTTTAAAGGTAGAAACTTTAGGCCTTACAAAGTTGTAATGTACAATCTAATTTTTTTTATACATGCTTCCTCTTGCATTGCTCGTTCTTCTCCCAGTATGGTGCTCCCCTAAAAGCCACCATAAAAGCTGAAGAGGTGATGGTCCACATGGGAAGTGAGAACTGCCTAGAGTTGTGAGCGGGTGGGTGAGAAGATAGGTTACTAAAAGGTGGTTCAGGTCAAGTGAGGAAGCATCGAGGACGTCCAATTTGGAGGAGGAAGACATGCTGAGCTGACACATACCAACAGATGCTGACAATGCCTACAGATGCATTGGAGACCGTTAACAGATGTCCTGTCTCCACTAGGTGTTGTCTTACATTAATGGAGTCATGACAAATAAACCTGGAACAGCCCTGGTCCACTCTATCTCTTCACGGAATGTGTCCCTGCGCCTGGGGGCACTCCAGGAGGGAGACTCTGGGACTTACCGCTGTTCTGTCAATGTGCAGAATGATGAAGGCAAAAGTATAGGCCACAGCATCAAAAGCATAGAGCTCAAAGTGCTGGGTGAGTAAGACACACACATCTTTGAATTCTTTCCCACCTCAGCACAGGGAGGTGAAGCAGGTCTCCCTCTCAAGTGGCTGAGCATAAGACCTGGGGATGAAAGGTGGAATGACTTAAGAGATGGAGGGATCAAAACCCGTGGGCCCTTGGAGTGTGGATTTTAACCTGTCTTCCCCTCTCTAGTTCCTCCAGCTCCTCCATCCTGTAGTTTACAGGGTGTACCCTATGTCGGGACCAATGTGACCCTGAACTGCAAGTCCCCAAGGAGTAAACCTACTGCTCAGTACCAGTGGGAGAGGCTGGCCCCATCCTCCCAGGTCTTCTTTGGACCAGCCTTAGGTAAGAGGGTTCCTGGAGGTCTCTGAGATGGTGGCTGAAGATGAGGGAAGATGAGAGGTACCTCACAGACTGGAGTGATGAAGACAGGCTTTACAGAAAGGGACATGGAAAGACGATATATTAGCAGGTGCTATGCTCAGAGCTTCTAAGAACTGGGGATACTTTTATTGAGGTCTGGAACTAAACAGCCTGATTTGAGTTCCAGTCCATATAAGAAATATTTGGGGGTAGTGTGTGTGTGTGTGTGTGTGTGTGTGAGATACCGGCATTTAAGTCAGGACCTTGTACATGAGAGATAGACACTCTACTACTAAATTACATCCCTAGCTTCTTTGGTTTTGAGACAGAATCTTATCTATAGCTAATACTGGTCTCAAATTAACAAACGATCCTTTGGCCTCAGCCTCCTGATTATACGCTATGATCAGCAACTGAAATATTTGAAATATGAGTCATGAGATGGCTTTTAAAGGGTCATTATTAATTGCCAAGGCTTTGCAAGTAATTTTGATTGTATAAAAGAATAAGAGTTGTTGTTGTTGTTGTTGTTGTTTTTGTATTGTTTTGTTTTTGAGGAAGGGTCTCATGCATCTATCTATGGCTGTTTTAGAACTCAAAATGTAGACTAGACTTACCTTAAACTCACAGAAATCTGGCTGCCTCTGTCTCCCAAGTGCTGGATTAAACGTGCACAACACTACACCTAGCTTCATGGATACTGTTTTTGAAGATACATTTTGAATTATTTAAAATTTTAAGCAAGTTAATTATTATTATTGTTGTGGTGGTGGTTGTGTGTGTGTGCACATGGCGGGTGTGTATGTGTGTCATGGCATATGACTGAGGACAACTTTTTGGAGTTGTTCTCTCCTTCCACTGTTAAACTCATGTGGCCAAGCTCCTGTGTCAAGTGCCTTACTCACTGAGACATCTCATTGGCCTAAAAGCATTACTTTAAAATGTCAGTAGAGGAAGAGGAATAAATCACAGACGTACACCAAAGTGTTAACCACTACTGGGTGTCCATGGTGGGTATAAATAGTTTTATTTTTCCCCTTTATACTTTTTATTGGACCATTTTATTTTATTCGTGCTATGGATAGAATGCAGGGTCTTGCACACACTAAACATCAATTTTACTATTGAGCTAAACCCCTGGGACCCATTTGACTTTTTTCCTGAGCTATACGTTGAGTGTTCGTGCTTGAGCTTGTGTGTGGAGGCCAGGTGTTACCCTTGGGACAGGAGCTGTCTACCTTAGCTTTTAAGCAAGGGTCTCTCACTGAGGTCTATGCCTATTGATTTGGCTAGGGTGGCAGGCCAGCATTTACTGAACTATTTCCCCAGCCCCTCACCTGAGCATTTTAATAATTATATAATAATTTTCAAAAGGGCTCAGTGCATAGGTTTCTTGTGAAGGATAAGCAGGTACAGAGTTTAGGCCAGGCTCAGCACAGGTCAGCATGCTTAGCCTGACCATGCTTCACAACCCCCATGGCTAAAGAGTATTATTCCCATTTTACACATGAAAAAGTGGGGAGCCACAAGGGTCACATGGGCATTTGGGATACCAGCTCTTCCAGTTTCTAGTCAAATCTTTCTGTCTGATCAGGGACCCACATTGCCTTTCAAGAACAAATGTCAAAAGGATGTTTTGGTTTTTCCGTATAGCACTTTTGTTCAGAGATCAGTTGGGACCATTGAGGAATAGAAATGGAGCGGGCATTGAGCTAGCCTGTCTGCAGAGCCCAGAGTGCTGCCACCTTCTTCCTGCTCATGAGGCCAGAGATAAGCAAAGACTCTCAGAGACTCAAAGAGCCCAGAACTAGGGCATGATATATATGGTTGTTTGTTTTTTAATGGAAAAGTTAGCCCTTGGACTGACAGCTGAATTGGTTCCATAGATGCTGTTCGTGGATCTTTAAAGCTCACTAACCTTTCCATTGCCATGTCTGGAGTCTATGTCTGCAAGGCTCAAAACAGAGTGGGCTTTGCCAAGTGCAACGTGACCTTGGACGTGATGACAGGTCAGTAAGGGGTAAGTGTGGTGAAGAAGTGTGGTCAGTGGGTGGCTTTGCAGGAAAGAAGAGGTCTGTCTGCTACGGCTTCTCATTGATTCATGACTGGGAATTGAACTTGGTCAAAGGCAGGTACAGATGTTTGGTCAGTGTCTGGCCATTTTCTACTTGGCAGCCCTCTACCCCCATCTTAACAGAGAGAAGGGCAGAATGTCATGGTGATAGCTGAGTAGTGGAACTTGAGTGAACAGGGAACAGATAACTGTCCCCTTTCTGACACTAAGGCATTTTCAGGGTCCAAGGCTGCAGTGGTCGCTGGAGCAGTTGTGGGCACTTTTGTTGGGTTGGTGCTGATAGCTGGGCTGGTCCTGTTGTACCAGCGCCGGAGCAAGACCTTGGAAGAGCTGGCCAATGATATCAAGTAGGTGTCCTTGATCTTTGAGAACATGACAACTCTTCCGACTTTTCTGTGGCATCTGAGAATTCAGGCCTCTCCCATTTTTAATAGAGAGGTGGGCAGTGGGTGTAACAATATTCCTATGGGAGATTTAAAGGGAGGAAGGGAGGGAAGGAGGGGGGAGGGAGAAAGAGAGAGGAGAGAGAGAGAGGGAGAGAGAGAGAGAGAGAGAGAGAGAGAGAGAGAGAGAGAGAGAGAGGATGTATGTGTGTGGAGGAACAGTAAAACAAGTGTGTAGAAACTCTTCTCCCTTTTCTCCTTTTGGCCTCTGATGTGTTACTTATTTGATGACCAGGGAAGATGCCATTGCTCCCCGGACCTTGCCTTGGACCAAAGGCTCAGACACAATCTCCAAGAATGGGACACTTTCTTCGGTCACCTCAGCACGAGCTCTGCGGCCACCCAAGGCTGCTCCTCCAAGACCTGGCACATTTACTCCCACACCCAGTGTCTCTAGCCAGGCCCTGTCCTCACCAAGACTGCCCAGGGTAGATGAACCCCCACCTCAGGCAGTGTCCCTGACCCCAGGTGGGGTTTCTTCTTCTGCTCTGAGCCGCATGGGTGCTGTGCCTGTGATGGTGCCTGCACAGAGTCAGGCTGGGTCTCTTGTGTGATAGCCCAGGCACTCATTAGCTACATCTGGTATCTGACCTTTCTGTAAAGGTCTCCTTGTGGCACAGAGGACTCAATCTTGGGAGGATGCCCACATTCTAGACCTCCAGTCCTTTGCTCCTACCTCCTTCTATTGTTGGAATACTGGGCCTCAGTAAGACTAAAATCTGGGTCAAAGGACAAAAGGAGGAAATGGACCTGAGGTAGGGGGTTGGGAGTGAGGAGGCTTCACTTCCTCCCTGCTTCTCCCTGAAGCCAGATGAATGCTGCGGAAGATCGGCTACCCTCCAAGGGCTCTGGAGGAGACTGCCAGTCAGTGATGCCCCTGGCTCTGTGATCTGTACAACACCCTTATCTAATGCTGTCCTTTGCCGTTCGCTCCATCTCCCTGTATTAATATAACCTGTCCTGCTGGCTTGGCTGGGTTTTGTTGTAGCAGGGGGATAGGAAAGACATTTTAAAATCTGACTTGAAATTGATGTTTTTGTTTTTATTTTGCAAATTTCAATAAAGATACATCGCATTTGCATGGACAAGAAGTAATTGAATCACTTTTTTTTTTTTTGCCAGCTAGGACCTCTCCGAAGTTGAGTTTCAGGAGGCTACGAAGTAGATCCTACCTACTCAGGAGGCTTTACCGGTATCCACGGGCTTCCTAGCTTTATCCACAGGGCTTCCTAGCTTATAGTTCTTCTAGAGTCTGTAGAAGGGCTGGCTATTCATTGTCATAGAAAAAGAGAAAGTACCAAGAGCCTGAGGCTAAGGAGCCCCTAACCTATTCTGAACAGCAAGGAGCTGATGAGCTGATGATGAACTGGGGCACCTGCTGCTGGAACTCTGAGACCCCGGGATTGAGTATCCACACACCCCATTGCATCTTCCTCTCCAGGACAGAGGAGAGGAACCTCACCCATGTCTCCTAACCCGTGCCATTGGATCCTTAACAAGCAAACTGTCCTACCCTGTGGGTTGCAGGCTCCTTCTTCGTTTGAAGAAAGGCATAAGATGCCGTGTGGACTGGTGTCCTAATCCTACCCTGTTTTTTCCTCCCAAGTGTGGGGGTCTTCAGATCTCAGGTTCTCTGTTCCCGTTGCCTCTGGGAATGGAGAAGTGGGTGTAGTTTCCCTGGAGAGACTCACACCGCAGGCAAGTGGTGGGAAGAGAATCTCTATAGGGTCTATAAGAGCTCCTGGGATGCATGCTTGTTGCCTGTGACCTCCCAGGTCACATCATTATTGGCCTATCGGTATCAGAAGCCCTTCTCTTCTGCTAAAGATACTTTCCTTGCAAAATGCTAATTCTGAATCTTTGTCTTTAAGGTGCCCACCACAAGCCCAGCAACTTTCCTAGGGCTGAAAAGCTTCAGAGATTGCAGGGGGGTTGGGGGAGGAGAGGAAAGGAAAAGTTATCCCAGAATCAAGCCTGGAAGAGGGAGGAGCTTTTTTCTTACCTGAGGGTGCCCGCCTCTGCCCTTGTTTGCTTTGAGATAGCCAGTCTTTCTCCAGCCCAACACAAGGCGGCTGCCCTTCGGGCTTTCCTAGACCCTTACATCCTTCAGACCGATAGAGAACAGGACCCGGAGACAGCAGTGGCTATGGCCTGGCCCCTGGTGGGGGCTTTCCTTTGCGGGCACTTGCTGGGCTTCGTGTGCCTGAGCGGTGAGGAGAGGCTGGGTGGGCGGGATCAAGGCGAGAGCTGGGGCAGGGAAGGGCTTCCCAGGCCTGCTCAGTTCCTGCAGCTGGGAACCACTGTGCCAGGCAGGGAAGGGGGCTTTGAAGGCTGGGAGGGGAAGCGAGAGGCAAGCTAATGAGTTGGCCTCTCTCGCCATCTAAAGATTTACCATTACAGGATCTTTTCTTGTTTCCTTTTCTGCCAACACATCCTCATACCTGGCCTAATCTTGGACCTTTTACCCACAAAAAACCGGGTTAGGCCGTGGGCTCCTCCCTCCCGGAAACCTCTCAGGAGGGAAGGGGTTGGATTGAAGAAGGGGGTTGTGCTGTGGCAAAGGAGGCCCCAGCCTCTAAACAGCCACAGTAGTGTGGGACAGACCCTCCGGATCTGTGTTGTTGGGGTCCTTGGTCCCAGGGCTAGCTGTGGAGGTGACTGTGCCCACTGAGCCACTGAGCGTGCCAAAGGGTAAGACGGCCGAGCTGAGCTGCAGTTACAAAACATCGGTGGGCGACAACTTTGCCTTGGAGTGGAGCTTTGTGCAGCCTGGGAAGCCCATCTCTGCGTCCGTGCCCGTAAGTTGAAGGCGGGGTATCTGCTGGGTTGGCCAGGGACCGAGGGCTCACCCAGGATTAAGTTTGGGGAGGACTTCAGCCATTTTGGTCCTATATTCTCTCTTCCTCTTCGACACAGCTCATGAGTCCCAACTCCCCTGCGCAGATGTAGTCTGGTTCAGCCACTAAATTAACTGAACCCTGTGGTGTGATTGATTGATAGTATACTGTTCTGCCTTTTGCTGCTCTGCAGAAAAGGGGACTTATATGCCTTGGGCCTCTTCTCAGGTTCTGTACTTCACCAATGGCCACCTGTATCCCACTGGCTCTAAAGCAGATCGGGCCATCCTTCTCCACGATCCACCCACAGGAGGACTGGCTACCCTGAAACTGACTGACCTCCGCCCTTCAGACACTGGGACCTACCTCTGCAATGTTAACAACCCACCAGATTTCTACACCAACGGGTTGGGGTTAATCAACCTTACTGTGCTGGGTAAGGCATGCTGGGGATGCACTAACCACTCTCCTATCCTGACCTGCCACCCCTACCCCACCCCCTTTAGTCTTGATATGCAGGCCAAGCACACAGCTGCATTGGGAGCTTCAAGAAAAAAATTATCCTACCCTAGATGGTCTGTCACACTACAACTCCACCCCATGGTATCTCCCTTAGGGCCTAGTATCTAAGTGTGGAGAGAGAGAGAGAGAGAGAGAGAGAGAGAGAGAGAGAGAGAGAGAGAGAGAGAGAGAAACTAGTCATATATGGGGGTGTTGAGACATAACATAGTTCACCAGCTTCATCATTCAGGAACCTCCCACTAGTAGCTCAGATTTGGATTCTGTCCCTCCTAACGTCAGTGACAGAGAAGGGAAGTGACCATTAGAGGAACAAAGCCTACATAACTGAGTACCACATTGTGTTCAGAGCTCCCACCTCACCATTAATCAGAGCCTGTTCAAAGCTGAGTAAGATGTTTGAAAGGTGGACAAGGATGTTTATACAAAAACTAAAGGCCCAGGATGGGGTCCATGACCCATGCATTCAAATATCTGAAGGGCCTTCATGTGGGGGAGAATTTATAATTTCTCTTTATGGGCCCAGATGCCAAGAAATGAAACTGTTCCGTTGACATTATATTAGCAATGTGCTTGGGCTCAGCATGAGGAAGACCTTTCCAGGATGCAGAATTCCCAGTAGTGGAAATCACTTGAGTGGTATATATAGACCACTATTTGGCAGAGGAATTGAAAAAGGAAATGTTGAAGTCAGTAGGTCTGGGGTTAGAGGATTGCTGAGATCCTCCTGTGGTTTTCGCAGTGCCCCCCAGTCACCCCTTATGCAGCCAGAGTGGGCAAACCTCTGTGGGAGGTTCTGCTGCACTGGGATGCCGCTCCTCTGAGGGAGCACCCAAGCCAGTGTACAACTGGGAACGTCTCGGATCTTCTCCTACACCTCCTCCTGGTAGCATGGTTCAAGGTAAGAGTACAGGGCATTGGGAAGAGTGAATTGGAGACTTAAGATCTGGTCTCTAAATCCAGTTCCCCATATCTGTTATGACTAAGGCCCTTTCCCTCCTCCTTTCTTGTACTGATGCCTTCTTGTCTGTCTTCCTGCCGTGCTTGGGAAACACTTCTCAAGCTAAATGTCTTCCTGGATAACATGGAAGAGAGCAGAGGGCAGGGAACAATCTCGCACTCCCTACCTGCCTACTTAGTGTAGATTTGTTAAGGGTCATAAGTTTCTTCCAAACTTCCTAGTGAGGTAACTAGAGTAGCTTGGACTGGTTCACACATCGGGTGAGTTTCTTTGGAGACGAGTATATCTAGAAGGCTTAGCTCTCGTTTGTTGGTCCCAGATGCCCTGTTTCCTCGGGTAGTAACAGTCCCAGTGCACACTTATTCCAGCAAATCTCCTCCCCTAGATCATTTCCTGATGTGTTCTCTGCCTTCTGAGGCAGAAGTAGAGTTCAGGAAAGCAGTTGGCTCAGCTTTGATCCATTTTAGAGGATGAATGTTTAGTTATTAAGCCTTTTGCTGCCATCCAGGATCTGACCTCATCCAGTAAGTGTTCCACCGTCCATTATCGCCTTCCTGGATATGCAGTTCCTCCTCCAGGAAGGCAGCAGTGTGGGGTGGCAAGGGCACACAAGTTGCAGTGACTTTGGAGTTCACTGCATCTTCTCAAATTACTTTTTTTTCTGAGCAGGGATTCTGACCAATCAGATGAGGCTAAACCTTTCTTGGTAGTTTGTTTTAAGGACTGAATGCAGTGAGCTTTCATGGTAGCTGTATGGGCTCACTGTGAGTTGAATCCATGGTAGCACACATGTCCTTCTCACTCTTTAGATGAAGTGTCCGGCCAGCTCATTCTTACCAATCTCTCCCTGACCTCCTCTGGCACCTACCGATGTGTGGCCAGCAACCAGATGGGCAGTGCCTCCTGTGAGCTGAACCTCTCCGTGACTGGTAGGGGATGCTGGGTAGAGGCCTGGTCAAAGGCTTGGCTTGGGAGAGATTATATGACTCTTTATCTGAAGGTGGGCAAAACCTCCTACAACTCTGAGGTTTGTGTCTCTCTAGACTCATCTGAAGGCCGAGTAGCTGGGACTCTTATTGGGGTGCTGCTGGGAGTGCTGCTCCTGTCAGTCGCCGCATTCTGCCTCATCAGGTTCCAGAAAGAGAGGAAAAAGGAGCCCAAGGAGACCTATGGGGGTAGTGACCTTCGGTGAGCAGGAGAGCTGGGGGTGGTGCAGAGGGAAATGAAAGGGATCGGGCTCAGGCTCCAAGTGGATGTCTTCAGACTTCAAGCTGTTGTCATTAAAAGCCTTTCAGGGGAGGGAGTTCCTGTTTAGCCTTGGCACAGAAAGGAGAGATGGATTCATAAACTGGAAGGGATAGGGATGGCTGTTTGTCAGACTGTCACGTGTGTGTGGTATGTGTGTGTGTGTGTTGTGCGTGATATCTCAATGCATTTAAATATATATCACTTGATGCATTTAGCTATATATCACTTACCTAATGCGTTTTGGTATACATATCTCACATAGAGGTAATTGGGGAAGGTGGAGGGTGGATACCAGGAGTTTCATTTGTCTTAAGATTAGTTATTCTGGATGGGACAAACACAAAAAGCCAAAGCTCTCTTTGTTATATACTTGACAATTTAGCTGCAAGGCATGGTATCTTGCATGTAGAGATTGGTGTAATATTTCTCTTTCCTTAGACAGTGTCTCACTAGGTAGCCTTGGCTAGCCTGGAACTCTCTGTGTAGACTAGGTTGGCCTCAAACTCACAGAAATCCTTATGTTTTTGCTCCCCAAGCACCATCATACCTGATCATTTCTTGTGTGTGTGTGTGTGCATGTACACAAATGTACACGTGTGTATATGTTTGTACAGGTTGAGTGTGTGAGTATGTGGACAGAGGATAACTTGACCTTTTTAGGAAGGCCATCTCTCTTATTTTTACTTATTGTAGTTTATTAATATTGCATGTTCCTACTGTGCATGTATGGAAGAGCATATGTTCTCTGTCACCCATGTGGAAGTAAGAGAACAACTTTTTGGAGTCATTTTTCACTGAGCTGGAGCTGGTCAAGTGAGCTAGATGCCAAGTGAACCCCAGAGATCCATGACTTGTGTCTGATATATTTTATGATAATTCTTGGGGGTTTGATTTAAGGTCTTCCTGCTTAGAAGCAAAGCACTTTCCCCACTGAGCCACCTCCTCAACTCCCAGGACATGTCTTAAAATGTGGTCTTCAGATGACTAGACAAACCCACCAGTAACTTCTTTAAACACTCAGATTTAGGCCAATTTCTATGCCTCCAAAGGCAAAGTGTGTGTGTCAGTGGTGAGACCGGCCTGGATTCCCTTCATTTTAAACAAAGTTCTACAGATGATTCTCAGGACAGCAAAATTTACATGTCCCTGAGTTAGAGGATGACAGTTGCCTAAGGGATGTTTCTAGCCTCTGTGTGACTTTGCTTGTACCCTTCAGGGAGGATGCAACCGCTCCTGGGGTTTTTGAGCAAGCTTCTATGAGAGCCGATCATAGCAAAGAGCTCCTGGAGAAGTCTCCATGTGCCAGCACCATGACCACCACTAAGTCCAAACTCTCTATGGTTGTCTGACTTCTGATCGCTGAGGGTGGTGAGCGTCCATGTTAATAATTAAAGCCTAAACCATGCCACCTCGTTCTCCTTTCTAGTGGTGAATTCCTCTTCAAAGAGTGCTATCAATAAGGGAAGGAATGAATTTGAAATCCCGGAGACCGTGCTGCCTTGGGAAGTTCCGGCTGGGTCAAAGGGATAGGCTTCAACCTAGGTGTCTTTGTATAGCTCCTACTCTTTTACCCCACGCCTGGTCTCTGAGTTTTGGTTTGACTAAATGAGATTTGTTCCGGCTTCCGTTAGTGGCCTTATGCAAACCCTGCTCCCCCTACTTCCCATTCCCTCCCGCCCCCCACCCTGCACCCCTCTGTACACTTAGACATTCCTCTTTATTATTCACATTCCAACCCAGTATGGTAACATGCACACGCAGAGATTAAAAACCTTCCAGCCACAACCCCAGGAGCCCAACGGGGGAGAGGCTATCATGGGGCGGGGCTGCGGAAGTCTCCTCCTGCCGGAGCCTCCAGGCGCTCAGGAGGCTTTTGCATAAACAAAGAAGAGCGGGAGGGGCTGCTCTCAGGGTGCGTTTTCAAGAAAAAAGAGGGTGACAGGCAGGTATGGGATAGGACTTCACTTTCCATTTGAGCAAGGGAAATTATCAGATAACCATGAAAACCTCCTCCCCTCTTTCCTAGCCCCAGGTTTAGGAGGTTGAGGTTAGGCTAGGGTGGAAAGACGCGGGCGCCCCCTTTCGTTGCCCACAGAACGAAAGGACTTGGTGGTTGCTTTTTTTTTTCTTTCTTTCTTTTTCTTTTTTTCTTTCTTTTTTTGAGAGTATTTGGGCGACGCATTGGGCGCCCTCTGCAGTACGCGCAGCGAAGCGCACCGAGGCTGCGGAGGCAGAGCTGCATGCTGGGCGCGTGGACAGGTGGGCGTGAAGCAAAAGGACATTTTTGGGAGTATGGGGTTTGGGACGAGGGTGGGGAGAAAAGGCAAAAGGAGACCACGTTAGACTGAAGAGCTAAAAAGGGCACGGACTTGGCTACGCCAAGACGAAGCCAGCCTGGGAGAGGGAGTCTCTGGGACGCGGCGGGGGGAGGGGGGGGGCTCCTGAAGCTGGCTGGTTGGTGGGAAGGAGGGGCTCACAAACACAGTAGGGAAGTCTTGTCACTGCGAAGGGGACGCGGCATCCGACTCTCCTCTGGAACTGAGGAAAGAGAAGGTCTGAGAATCTGCCTTCCGCTGGTACCATTTCCCTCTCCCTTTCGGGGAGTGTCATCCAGACCCCCTCCCTGACTCACTGAGCTGATGTGTGCCCCAGGGCAACTACGTGAGTGAGGCTCCCTGTGCTCATGACCCTCGGCCGAGCTTGTGCAGTCAAATGAGGGTGACTGTGTGTACGTGTTGGTCCAAGTGTGTCCCTGCCGCAGCCTCAGGCGTCTGGACATACCAGAGGCCTGCAAAGTTATGTTCCTTAGCCAGGAGGGGTTCAGGGCTAGCAGAGAGAAGGACTAGGGAACTGGGTCATTTCTCCCACCCAGCCTACTCCCCTACAAACTCTGCTGCTTTGGTTACCTTCTAAAACGTTCAGCTCTTCGGTCCAAGATGAAGCAGACAAGAGGAAGGGAGAAACAGGTTAGCTCTTGGCAAATCAGCATCCTTGGCCTTCTCCCACCTACTTGTCTGAGTAGTCTAGGTCCCCACCCTTAACTACCTTCACCATCTTCTCCACTCCCAGCCCAACCTTAGACTTCCCCAGCTTTTTCCAAGCAGGCCTGGAAGATGAGAACCTCCCGCCTGCGAAGCACTCCAGGCAGCCTCACCTGGCCTAGTCTCCGCTGGGGCCGCCGCCCGCGCCTCCCCGGGCGCCCCCAGCTCCGCCTGGTCCCCCGGGGCCCGGTCCCTTCCGGCCACACTCTCCGCTCTTTATCTTCTTCCTCGCCATGTGGCCCCGGAAACTCGCCTGGATTTTGGCTGCAGCGGCGTTGGCTCCGGGATCATCCAGCGGGATGTCAAGAATATCGTCGTCTGGCTTGGAGCAGGCGCTCTCCTGAGGATGGGGCATATTGTTGTTTTTGTTTTTGTTTTAATGGGGTTGATAAAGCCCAGACACGGAGGGGATGGGGATGATAAAGACAGACTCCCAGGGAATGTGGTAAGAGTAGTGCCCTGTAAGATTGGGAGGACTTCAAGGATGGCAGAAGGAGTAGAGAGGGAAGCCTATGAGTATTAGCGCATCTCTTAGGCAGCCAAGAAGGTTCTGGCCCAGGCGGACACAGAAAGAAGTACATGGGAGGATGGAGAAAAGAGAGCCAGCTAGCCCCATTTGAAAGTAGCCTTTAGTTTTAGGGGGCTGCCGAGTTGAGTCTGGAAGAGCAAAGGAAAAGCAGCAGGCACTCCTGAAAGTGACCACCCTTTGCTCTCAGAAGATGCCCAGACCTTCTTTGTACAGGATTCCTCAGGGAATGGACATATATATCTGCTACAGAGCAGTTTTCTCCGGAGCAGAACTGCACCAGAACTCAATTCAGGAGAAAATGAACCCACCACTCCTGGAATCAGCCAGAGGCCCAGACGTGGTCTTCCTATTGGACTTGCTAGTTCCTACTGTCTCCCAGATTGGACCCAAAGAACCCCAAAGAGGTAAAACGACAATAACTGAAAAGGAAACAGAAGGCAAGAAGTTCTTAGGTCAATGGCTACCATTTAAGCTTTTTCCCATCTTGGGTGCAAGAGCTGTGCTTTTCAAATATTTTAATTCTTTCTCAACAATAAAGGTGGGTCACTTTCACTCTTTCTTGAGTTTACCATGATAAAACTGATAATTAAGAATGTAAAAAAAAAAAAAAAAAAAAAAAAAGACTGGAGAGATGGCTCAGCTGTTAAGAGCTCCGACTGCTCATCCAGAGGTCCTGAGTTCAATTCCTAGCAACCACATGGTGGCTCACAATGGATGCCAATGCCCTCTTCTGGTGTATCTGAAGACTGCAACAGTGTACTCACATACATAAAATAAATAATAAATAAATAAATCTTAAAAAAACCCAAAACCTACCAGGGGTCCCAGACAGTTGTCAATAGCTGGTAGATTTGAACCTTGTTCTGTTAAGTTCTAGAGTTTATTTTAATGCATAAGAAAGGAAACACAACCAGCTGACCAGCTTAGGTGTATTCTTGGGAGTACTGTGTGGTCTTGGGAGGTTATTTGAGCTTTTCCAGTCTTACAACTTCCATTTGAAAAACAAATCACGATGATAATATTCACCTCTACGGGTTCTGAAGAAGAGCAAATTGAATGGTTTCATGAAGGTTTCTGGTATACAGTAGTTGATCAGCAAACAGTAGCTATGCTATGATTGCCTTGTAAAACAATAAGGTGATGTTAAATGATCAATTTTGTAAGCCGAAAGTGGTCTCATAACAACAGTCTTACACAGCTCATCCTAATAATGTGTTACATACCACGATATGTTTAGCCAATGACACATCACATACATGATGGCAGTCCCCAATTATATTAATGATGGATGCTGTAGCCATTTTAGTTTACATATATACCCTGTAATGTTTCAACCATTATGAAGTCGGCTAATGACAGACACATTTCTCAAAACATACTTCCATCATTAAGGAATGTGTGAGATCACCAAAGCCGCCTCTGTTGCCCAGGGTTCCTTCCTTTCCCCTTCTTTCCCTTCCTTTCATTTACTCTTACTGCTGCTATTTTTAAGGGCTGGGAATCAAATCTGCAGCCTTGTGCATGATTAGCAAGTGTCTACCATTGAGCTACATCCCTAGACAGAAGGCTACTTGATTAAGGCAAGCCTTAAACTCCTGTTCTTATTGCCTCTACCTACAGAATGCTGCAGGCATATTTTCATGTTCTGTTCCTCTTCTGTTCCTCTGTCACCCTGCTCTAGGTGAATGTAGACAGGATTGAGGCCAGGTAAAGTGATAGATTTCTGAGTTTTCAGTCCTAAGGAATTTTGGATTCCGAGGAATGGAGATCAGGAGTTTGAGGCCACCCTGGGCTACATAAGATCTCTCTCTCTCTCTCTCTCTCTCTCTCTCTCTCTCTCTCTCTCTCTCTCTCTCTCTCTCTCTCTGGTTTTTCTCGAGACAGGGTTTCTCTGTGTAGCCCTGGATGTCCTGGAACTCACCCTGTAGGCCAGGCTGGCACGGAACTCAGAAATTCGCCTGCCTCTGCCTCCCAAGTGCTGGGATTAAAGGCGTTCGCCAACACAAGATCTCTCAAACACACCACCACCACCAGCAGCACCCCTCCCCTCCCACTACATACAGAACAAGAACAGAGAAAGGACTTGGAAGCTGATGGCATCAATTTCAGAGGCTTGACTAGGAGGACATTGTCGCTATGAAGTTAGAAGGGCCTAGAAGAAGCTTCTTATGGCTTCTGGGATTTTGTCCTTATTTTCTGACCGAGAAAAGCTCACTGTTTTCACGGGTCTTTCTCTTCTTACGTGAGGTGACCAAGGTCTCACAACGTAAGTTAGCTTTCCTTCTGCCTCATCCTGGCCATCAGCTGGTTGTCAGATATGGACAGGGTATGAGTGAGGATTCAGTCATCTGTCTCTAACAGGTTTGCCCTCGGGGCATGGTTCTTCAATTTATTGATTTATTTATTTTTGAGTCAAGGATTCATCATGAAGCCCTGGGTGACATTGAACTTGCTATGTAGGCCAGGTTGGGCTTGAACTTCCCACGGTTCTCCTGCCTCTACCTCTGGAGTGTTGGGAATACAGGTGTGGCCTACCTGCCCAGCCTGTCAGCATAGCTTTCTACTCCAAAAGGCCAAAGCAAAGTTTACAAAAGACTCCCCCTCGTCATGATTCCCCAGCGACCCTCCTTTCCTGGGCCTCAGAGTTCCTTAATTTGTGCTCAAGGTGCTTCTCAAAGGATTTAAACACAATTTCAGGGTGTTGCCAAGAGAGTGAGGACGGATAGGCCCAAAACGTCCCCTGTCTTCTTGTCTTTCTTAGTTAGCTCTGTAGCTCTCTCTGACATCTTATACTTCACATAAAATACCGATCAACCCCTTTGGGTTTTGTGATTCTCCCAGTGCAATTCTTTCTTGGGGATAGCCTCAGGAAGTAGGCTTTTTGAAAGAGGACAGCAGGTACAAAAACCCATTCCAGATCCCCTCTCCTTGGTCTTGCCCGCTGTTAGAGGTCGCGGTGGTTTGGGGAGTTGGTATTTTTCTCCAACCACCCTAAGACCTGACCTCTTCACCACTCACCACAGGTGATCCAGAGTATGAAACCTGGCAAGACAAGAAGAGCCAGCCCCAACACAGCCTAGCATAAGGCTGTACTGCTGTTCCCTTGACTCTGCTCCCCATCCCTCCGGCTGATTCCTTAGGATGGGCTGCTCATGGCTGCCCATGGGATAGAAATCTGGGAGAAGATCATTGGGTTTGGTGCTTGGGCAGCTGCCTCTCTTAAAGCCAAGACTGATGGTTGTCTGTGTTGGGGGGTTCTGAATAAGCTGGGGTCACCTGGGAGTGGGAGAATGTACTTGCCAAAAAAAAAGGAGGAGCCATGGATGGCCACATTCCTTTGCCTCAGAGACTCTCATTTTCTTCAGGGCCAAGCAGAACTTAGCTCAGGTGAATTGTATCCTTCAGCTCCCCAAATCCAAACAGCTTTAAGAACTATGCCTGTCGGCTGTCCCTTATATATCAGGCCCTGTGCCGAGTACCTGGGACATTTTATGCCATGTAATCTCCATTTTAGAAGTCAAGAAACAACCTCAGAGACATTTTATAGCTCCCCCAGGTTGCATAGCAAAACAACAGTGAAATGGTCCTCTTCAGAATTTGTACTTTTACCCCCTGCCTCAGGGCGGGTGGTTACTTCGATACTGTTAGCTGGTACACAGTCAACGAGACTACAAAGGAGAAAGGAGTGGGCTATCAAAACAGATTTCTTTTTCTTTTCCTATTAGACGAAGGCAGGAAAGTCATGTACATTTGCGATGTCAATCAGACACTGGAACATCGAATAATAGCTCCTTTAAAAACATCCCCTTGAAAAAGAACACTGATGTTTTCTTCTTCCTCATTTCTCTCTAAGCTTGCTTACCAAGGGGGAAAAGAACAAGTAAGGCACGGCTAGATTCTTCCCAAACATCAGGTAGGATGGTCATGGAAGAGAACTCCAGAGCAAAAAGATGAGGAAGGCATACTGTTCTCTTTACAGCGCAGGGATGCCTGGTAGCAGCCCTGCCCTCTTCCAGTCCTCCGCCCTTTTTTGCCCCCTCTTTTCCTTCTTTCTGCCTCCTTCCAACTCCACAGAATGAGACTGATGCTGAATATTATCTGGCCCTTTGGTCCAGTGGACTTGGGACATAAAAAAACAGAGACTGTGTCAGGGCCCAGTGCAGGAGGTGCCCCTGGACCCTGGACATTCAATACCTCTGGCAGTCCCTCTTCCTCTAGGGGACACTGATTTCAAACACATTAACCACACCCTCAGCCATTATCTATCAGTATTAGTTATCTGTGGTGTAGCTATCTACTTGCCATGCACCAATGGCTTCCTGGGTATTTTTATAAGCACTAACCAGGAGAGACAAGGTTGGAGGCCTGAGCCCCACATCTCACCCTCTTCATCCTTCTCAGGCTTCCTAGAGTCTTCACCCATTCATGTCTTCCCTGCTGGCACATCTCCCGATTCCTTTCCCCATCCTTCTTGGCTTCTCAGCCTTTTCTTTCTTGCCTAGCAGTTACCCTCCTCCCCTGTTGACTCATATCTCATAATCTGCCATCTATCTATTTATTTTTTATTTTTTTACTTAATGGAACATTGCTGGGGATGAGGGGCTCTTCCTCAATTGAGACTGAAGACCCACACCTTTCCTTTCCCAGCCAAAAAGTGATTCTTGGGCTCAGTGTGTAGCTCAGAAGCAGAGTACATATTTAGCAGGCATAAAGTCCAGAAGTCAATCCCCAGCACCAAAAATAAGTAAGTAAATAAGCAAATAAGCAAACAAACTGTTCCCTGGAGAATAGCAAACCGCTTCCTTGGAAGAAGCCCTGGATAGTGTTCTTCAAAGGGCGGAACTGTATGTGATTGGCATGCTTGTATATGTATATGTATATGTATATGTATATGTATATGTATATGTATATGTATATGTATATGTATATATTTTTTCTGATCTATACATTTACTGCTATGAGCATTTACAGTAATGAAAATCAGTATGCTTCAAAGAGGGATTGGAGGGCAATCTTTTGAGAGGACAGGGCTCCACACTTGTCAAAGGTGCCTACTTGGGGAAAAAAAATCACATTTCTAAGCCCCATTTGTACAACTGTAAAAGACCTACCTACCTGGGGTGATCAGGCACTCTGGCAGCTGTTATTTATTTAACAAGAGTTAAAATGTCAGCAATGGCTTGCCCCTAAGTTCTCACTGCGTCTTGGACACTGGGCATTGGGAAGTGTCACCTCTCAAAGATATGGGCTATTCCTCCCTTCCAAACTTATTTATTTTGCACATTGTGGGAGAAAGGTGGGGTTCCTGCTGTCGTTAAGTAACCTCTGGAGTCTTTAGCCAGAGTGACAGAAAGAAAACACTAGGAATTTGGAGTCGTCTCTTTCCTTAGATCGGAGGCTAAGAATAAGCAAACACGTTTTATATAGGTATGGGTCACTCAACTCCTTTAGCCAGCTAGGAGCCAGGACCAGTGCTGGATGCCTTCATACAAGAGCCCTTAACAAGATCTGCTTTGGCGTTAGGCACTTGCAGCATCCAGTTTCCGTGTAGGCGCTGATAGACACTTCCTCCCCTTGCCCACAGGGCCCTCTCACGGTCACTCACCCAGCACCTTCCAAAGGAGAAGGTTTTGGGGGCTGAACCAGCTCCACCCCAGAACCACACTGACTAGGTTCTTTCCTGCCCATCACCACCAAGACCAGGGTGGATTCTCCCCGACTTCGCCACATAAGGGCTTAGACGATCATCTGAGGGTCGTGAAGATCTTGCCACAGTCCGCGACAGCAGCAGTGGGATAGGAAATCGTTTGGGGGCCAAAAAATACCAAGGGAAAGGACTAGCACACCAGCAACTTTCCTGTGTCTCCGTGGGGGAAGTTCCACCTCTCGTCTAAGCAGCAGCTTTCCTGCATGAAAGCTCTGCTCAGATCCAGATACAACCTAGATTGTCTGGCCCATGGGCGCTCAGACGCCCCCGCGAGCTGGGGAGCATTTTCCCCAGGGCTTGGCTCAGATCAGGCAGGCGCCTTCCATCATCCAATACAATATTTCAGCACCATTCTTTCCCACATTGTTCCTAGGTCTTCCGCACCCACTTCCATCCCTCACTCACCCCCCAGGGGTTCTCGTGTGCCCCTTGCCCCAGAACACGCTGAGTTCAAGTATGGACTTACCGTGCAGCAGTCCATTGCCGGTGTTGAGGGTCCTTGGCTGGGGTGGAGCCTGGCGCAGAGCGGGGGTGGGTTTGTACGATGCTGGGTGGCAGCTCAGGGGCTGTCGGGCACTCCCCGACCAGCGCAGAATCCTTGCAGAACCAGCCTCTCTCCTCTTGGGTCCGGTCTCCCGCGCTCCGCAACTCTTGCGAATGTAACCTGAGCCCTGCGGCCTCGAAGCCAATCAGAAGACACTTTCTGCAGGGTGGGCGGGGAGAACTGGAGCGAGGACCACTCCTTCTCTCGACTCTCTCCGCCTCGCTCGCTTTGGTGCTCCAACCTCTCCACCTACACACTTCCATCCATTCCTCCTACACACCCCATCTCCCAAATTCACCCCCCCCCCCGCTTTCTAAGTCGCAGACTGCCAGGCAGATGTACGTCGGAGTAAGCACAAGGCCTCCAACATCCAGGGCACAAATACACATCTGGGTGCAGCACGCCCTACCGCCCATAGATAGAAAACCACGAACCTCACCCACCTCCCTGTTCTAGAGTCCCAAACATTACTCCCTCTATTTCCCCTCTCTGCAGAGATGCCCTCCTCACTCTAGTTACAGAGAAACCTGATGGTAGACAGCCTACATGATGGGCACATAGTGACATAGACGCTCCAAGCCTCATGCATCCATACATACTCCCAGGCGGGGTGGTGTGGTGTATCTTCCCACATACAGACACTGCAGACACAATAGGCAAAAACAACTCCACAGGGCCGTGTCCACACACCCTGTGAAGCACAGGTAAACGGTAGACCTCCTGTTAGTTAGCACATAGACAAAAATACCTGCATTCTCACTGCTGGCAATGTCTGCACTAAGTGTTTTCTTTTTAAAATTTTTAGCAAGAACACTGTATTGTCACACGTTGATTCTACGTATTAATTGATTCCATTGTGACCTACTTGTGCCCTTTAAACCATGTTCACCTGGTTACCCTCTTTTGCCCCTTCCCACTCCTGATAACCCCTACTCTTTCCACAAGTATCCCTTTTATTGCCATGTCTTTTTTTTTGGAATGGGGGGGTGTCGAGAAGGAACCCATTGAATTTTGTTAGTGTTGTTTATAGGAGCACGGGCAAGGGCTTCTTTACAGCATTGTAGGCACTGTACTAGTGACTGCACCCCTAAAGTAAATGTCTCTCCCTACCTCACCAACTATTAATTGTGTATAAATCTTCAGGGTGGGGTGGTACCTCATAAGCCCCTCCTCTTTCCATGATAGAGTGTTAATGGGCCCACTCTTGTGGAGATCTTGTGCAGGTGATCCAGCTGTTGTTAACTCAATAGCCAAGTCATGACTGGAAATCATCATTCCATACCTCACCCCCCTTCTTCTGGTTCTTAAATTCTTCCTACCCCTTCTTCCATGATGTTTCCTGAGCCTTGGAAGTATTGGTATATATGTGTCCTCTCTATGACTTGGCATCCAATAGCCTCTAATTCTCAGTATTTTGACTAGTTCTAAGTGTCTTCCATCATCACCGACCAAGTATCTATTTTGTATCTCTCCATGACCTGTGATCTATCTGTCTACTTATCCATCTATCTATCCTTCCATCCATCTGCACCAAATAAAATCACGTACACCCAGCACCCACTTTGAATGTATTTATATCCTGGTACAGACTTAGCACACCCACCCATCCCACTCCTCACACTAGACTTCCTAACCTTTTGATTCACCGCTTCAAAATAAGACAAAAGTTAGCCACCCTCACACTTGCTCTTTGGAAGAAAAAGGATGCTGTCAAACCAAGCAGTGTTGCGGTTATCACTGGTTTTGGCCCTTTGGGCCCATGCTGGGGCAGGATGTGGTTTAGAGAGAGGCTGGAAAGCAGAGATATGGAAAGGAACATCTGGGGTATGTAGCTTGACCTTTTTGTGGTCTCTAAACCTCCTAGCCTGTCAGGGTAGTATAGCTGACTGTGTCACATGATACCTCCTAGCCTGTCAGGGTAGTATAGCTGACTGTATCACATGATACCTCCTAGCCTGTCAGGGTAGTATAGCTGACTGTATCACATGATACCCAGGTGGTTGGGATCCCTTTGAGAAAACTCAAGTCCTCCTCAGCTAAGTTCTCCAAGGAGGGACAGGGAAAAAAATTACTGCTTAGAGTAGAGAGGAAGAAATGC
This sequence comes from Mus musculus, assembly GCF_000001635.26. NCBI lineage: Eukaryota > Metazoa > Chordata > Mammalia > Rodentia > Muridae > Mus > Mus musculus. Next base: position 37,554,713 of record NC_000075.6, read on the forward strand.
CTGGTGTCTCTGAACAGGACAAGGGACCTCAAACAGCCAAGCTGCAATGGATCCCACTGTCACAGGCCAGCCACACTAGGACTGTTGAATGCTTCTATTCCACTGAGTGTCTAGGTCATGGCTTTCCTTGTTAAAGGGAGAATGAGTGGGAGGGATATACCAGTGTCCACTCAGGTTGGGAACATGATTAGCCAGCTTGGGGCTCCGAGCTGAGCTGAAGGCTGGCTGGGATTCCAGGGTTGGGGTGTAGGGGTGTCTCTCCCAGCATGTTTGGGACCCACCCACCCCTGTAACAGCAAATCTGTTCCCCAATCTGTCTCTGGCACATCTTTAGTCCCCCCCCCCCTCCACCAAATGGCAGGATGTCCTAGGAACTAAGGTCCTTGCCTAAATGACAAACACATCTGTAGCCTCTGCCTGTGCCAACTTCCCCTGTGCTTTTACTCCAGGACCCAGAGGGGAGACGGAAGGGGGAAACAGAGGGGCAGAGAGGATATCAGATCTGGACTCTGCCTTTCCCAAATTAGAGCTGAGGAATTCGGGATTTGGTGAGTCTGCGGTAAAGTCTTCGAGTTGCTAGGCAACATTGCTCTGCAGGCTCTGCTGCCTCTGGGCCCTTCTTCCTGCTGGTCAGAACTAAAAGGAGGGGTATCTTTACCCCCCTCTTCCAACTCCCACACAGCACCTCCCTCCCTCCCTCCTGTAAGACACCTTTGTGTGGGGTGAGGGTGTCTGAACACTGGCAGACCCATGGGATACCAGATACGGCAACTGTCAGTTCCAACCACAAAACAACCATTTCAGCAACAGCCCACTTGAAGTGCCCACACAGAACTGGCCTCAGTGCTTGGCCTGGGGGATGGGCAGGCTTCAAGGTGAGGAAAAAACAGACAGAGAGGAAGGCAGAGCCCAGATTGAGAAGACAGACACACTCACAACTCAAATACACAGAAGTAAGTGAAACACACACACACAGACGCAAAGGCACACAACACTGGCTGCTCATATATCTTCAGGAACACCCTGAGCAGGCTGTCACACTGTGACATCCAACACTTCTTCCTGTTGGATTCCATCACTGCCTCGGAGCACAGCTTAAGGCTAGTGGGAAACCTCTCTTCTGGACAAGGTGCCTGGACTTTGTCAGCAAGGTGAGCTGATTGGGCTCTGAACCCATGGTTTTCTAGGTGAGCTTGGAGAAGGGACAGGAGCAGCCTGGGGCCCTTGTGAGTGACTGCATGCATTTGGTCTTTGGCAACGTGATGTCAGGTTATGCTTCTTACCACAGCCTACTGAACTTTAGGGTCTGGGTGTAGGAGGTCAAGTTTTAGAGAATGTCTTAGGGCTAATTTGGCTTAGACCTTGAAGCTTATATTTTTTGACACCTCCAGTTTCAACAGTCCTGCCCATTTGCTAGCTCCCACAACTGTCGAAGGCAAGGATTACAGACCTGGAAAGAAGAGTTCTAGAAAGGGCCAGGGTTAGGGAGTGTGCCAGGGTATGCTACTACCCTGGGCTGGAGCCAGCAAGAATTGTGGAGGCAAAGACTAGAAGGTAAGGCAGGTAGAAGAGATGGTGCAACCAGTGAGAGGGTAAAACATAACTTAGTGCAAAGCCTCTGTGGTCCAGGACATATCTTTCTTGGGACAGATGGAGATGGGACTTGGAGAGGATTCTTCCTAGTAAGCAGAAAGGGGTGGTGGTGGGAAGGGTGAGGTGTCACGTGACCATCTAGTTGCCAATACTTGTGGCTTCCCCTCCTGGGAGTGGGCCCTCTCTGAACATAACATCCCCGCTCAAGCCCACAGAGAGACTCCATAATAAGAAGGGGTGGGAAAGCTGGAGGCTTGTGCCTTTGGCAGAGCTGATCTGGGGCTTCTAAGGTCAGGTTTTACCCATTTGAGTGGAGGGAGTGGGGGTAGCAGGAAATTCAGTTTTCTCTGCAAATATTTCAGCTTTTGCTGTAGTCGTATTTTTAGCAACCTGGTTGGCAGAGAAGAAGCCTGGGTACATTTTTAAAGGGGCCTGTGCCAGACTGGAGGGCTCTTTCCACCCCTAACCCACATGTCAGGAAGGAGGGGGAGGAATGAGAACACATGGCAGAAGGGTTGCATTCAAACTCAAAATTCAGGGTTGCTGGCCCTGCTGACCACGAAGTCATCCTCACTAACAGCCATTATTCGCCACCAGCACCCTTACCATCTACAGCATCTTCAAGACAAGTAAATATTCCCTGAACTTGTGCTGTGAAGAATGCTGTGGGGACACAATATAGAATTGTATAATATGTGGTTCACCCTCCATGTCTATGGATGTGAATGTATGGGCTAAGCTAACTGTAAGCTGCCAATATTCAGAGGGGAAGAAAAACTCATCTATACCACTCAGACTTCCTTTCTTGTCATCATCCCATGATACAGTATAAGAATCATTTACATAGCATTTACATTGAATTAAGTCTTATGCATAAGCTAGGGAAAGTTTAAAATATACATAGAACCTGCCTAGGGCACTCGCAAACATGTCGTTTTAAACAACTTTTAAATTATTAAAAAAAATCTTATGTGTGTCTGTATATGTCTCTGTGTGGGTATGTGCTGATGAATGTAGGTGCCCATGGAGACCAGAAGAGGGTATTAGATTTCCCCTGCAGCTGGAGTTACAGGCACTTAAGGGGAGTAAAACTTAGGGTCTCTGTAAAAACAGTACATGCTTTTAATGGCTGAGGTTTCTTTCAGCCCCAAATATGTCATTTTGTATTAGAGACCTGAGCTACTGGGAAATCTCCCAATGGATATTCAGGGACAGACTCAGAAAGAAAGAACCAGCAACAATGAGGAATGCTAAGCTAAATCCAAATAGTGTGTTACGGAGGGCTTCCACGGACATCATCCCATGTGGCACTTTTTATAGCATATTAACACTTTTAACCCCCTTTTCTTGGGCCAAGATATGTGAAATGCCCTGTTATTTGTGTGGTACTAGGTCTCCAGTGTGATACAGAACTGGGGCTGCAGCGTGTTGGGTTTCCTTTAAAAAGCACCTCTCAGGTCTGGGGAAATGGTGCCCGTCATGCAAGCATGAGGACCAGTTTGGATCCTCAGCCTCACCCCTCTGGGGGAGGGGTGGGGAGATGAATAGATCCCTGGCGCTCATTTCCCAGGTAGCCTGCCTAACCAGTGAGTTCCAGATTTGATGTGAGACCCTGTCTGAAAAATGATCTGGAGAGTCACTGAGGAAGACATCTAGTATTAGTGTCTACAAGCACTCGACCCATGTGTGTGCATGCACACCTGTTCCCCCCAACTCCGGCAGAACCTCAGGCTTTGTGTGGCAGGTTGTGTTTGATTTAAAAGTTAGTCCTCTCCACTTCCCTCTTGGTTCTTGTGCAGAAAATAAAAGCAAGGAACCATACATACTGAATGAATGACACAGACAGTCACTATTACGGGAGCTGAGAATTTGGATGAGCACAAAGACTTTCTGAAGAAAGCTGGCCTGAAGCAAGGTGTGGACCCAGTGAAGAGGTCTGAGAGTGGGCAGAGCACATGGGAGGCAGGTGCAAATTTTGTGAGCCAGGTTGTTCATTTCAGGTCACTGAACTTATGCAACCTTTGCCCTGACTGGAGGAACCCCGAGGACTGAAGTCTTGATCTCTTTCCCTAGATACAAGGCAACGGTGTGTGTGTGTGTGTGTGTGTGTGTTACGTTTGAAGTTCAGTGTCTCTTTGCCATCTGTGGTGACATACTGGGGTATGTCTAGACCATGAGAAAGCAAACCAAATGTTACTCACTACCAAAGTGCTCAGCCTCAATACTCTTTAGAGCTCTCCACAGCTTGGCCCACCACTTCTTTTCTGAGATGAGACTCAGTGTGGTCCAAAATCCTAGATATGGCTTGACTCTTGTCCCTGTATTCTCTCAAACACCTGCTTCTCCTACCTCTTCCACTCATTCAGTTTGCTTTCTGCTTATCCCATGAGTAATAGCTTCTTCTGGCTGATCAGTACCTGCTGGACAAACACATCTTACTGGAACATTTACCCAGCAAGTGTATTTTAATAACATGGCAGCAAGCATTTAATATCATCTGAATAGCAAACTCCAGAAACACCCTGAAAATAACCTCGTCACTAGTCAGAGGTCCAGACACATGCATGTTTTAACATATATAATATATAATATATAATACACACACACACACACACACACACACACACACACATATATTCATGTAGCATTGGCTTGCCTCAAACTTGCTATAAATAGCCAAGGATCTTGAACTGCCGATTCCCCTGCCTTCATCTTCTGAGTGCTCAGATTATAGGCATGTGCTACCACACCTGTTTTATGTGATGCTGTGGATGGAGCCCAGGGATGAGTGCTTGCTAGGAGAGCATTCTATCAATATGGCTACATCCATAGCTGCATTTTAATTGGCTTTTACAGAAAGTCAATTAGTGAGTTACAATTCTTCTATTATTCCTTAGTCTGTTTAAGGACCTTTGTGCCTTTTTGTCACTTAGCTTGATAGGTGAAAAAAAAAAAAAAAAAAAAAAACAACTCTTGTTCAAGCAGCAACGTCAGTACCCGTATCTAAGTGACGGTTCTAGCCACTCTGCTCTTTTTGTCTACCTCAGAGAAGCCTGGGGATAAGTTCTCCAGGAGATGAATGAACATCATCTCCCAGCTTGTGTGTCTACGGTCAGTTTTGTAGCCCTGTGCCTCATGGTGATGCTCCCTGGAAGCTTGGAGTGGTTGTTCTGATCATATGCTTTGGTCTATGAATGGTTCACTAATCAGCTTTTATTAATACTTTTAAGATGCCTTTTGATTTCACTAATATAAAAGCTAGTCGCATCGTATATTTGGATACAAAGTATCTATCCATCCTTCATCATCAGTAATTTTCAACTCATCACCAACTTTAATTTATATCTCTTATAATTTCTCATTATTATTTTATTTATAGACACCTAACATATGTATGTCTGAAATATAAGGCCTCATTAGTACCTATTTTTTAAACTTATGATTATTATTATTTTTAAAGATTTATTCATTTTATATATGTGAGTACACTGTCACTGTCTTCAGATATGCCAGAAGAGGGCATTGGAACCCATTACAGATGGTTGTGAGCCACCATGTGGTTGCTGGGAATTGAACTCAGGACCCCTGGAAGAGCAGTCAGAGCTCTTAACTGCTGAGCCATCTCTCTAGCCCTAAACTTATGATTATTATACTGTGAGTTTTGTAGAGAAAGATATGAAATTCTAGGGACCCAGTGTAACATGGTAGCATTTCCTAAGAGAGTGATACTTAAGTATACAGCATCCAGACACCAATAACTGTGTATAGGCTGAGTTAATTTGATTGTGGTAATCATTTTATAATGTACGTGTCTTAGTTAGGGTTACTGTTGCTATGATGAAACATCATGACCAAAACCAAGTTGGAGAAGAATGGATTTATTTGGCTTATACTTCAACATCATAGTCTATCACTGAAGGAAGTCATGGTAGGAACTCAAACAGGGCAGAAACCTGGAGGCAGGAGCTAATGTAGAGATCACAAAGCGATGCTGCTCGCTGCTTGCTGCCTTGCTCTCTATATCTTGTTCAACTGCTTTCTTATTCAACCCAGGACCACCAGCATAGGGATGGCACTATCCACAATGTATTGGGACCTCCCACATCAATCACTAATGAAAAGAAAGTACGCTATGGGCTTGCCTACAGCCCAATATTTATGGAGGAATTTTCTAAATTGATGTTCTCTCCTCTCAGATAACTATAGCTTGTGCTAAGTTGACATCAGACTAGCCAGCACAGTACACATATACCAAATTATCACATTGTATACACTTTTCATTATATTTATTAAGGAAACAGAAAGTATCAAATAATAAGGAGACATTAGAATTATTTAACCATTGTAGCTTTAGCACATTATATAGGATATAGTAGACAATGATATTTTTTCTATTAATTGAATGAACAAAGGGTGAAATTAATAAAAGTATGTCAAGAGGAAGTAAGATTTAGAGTGCAAAGTGCCTATTGCAGTAATCAGGCATGACCTTATGGGAAATGGGGCAGTTTTTTTTTTTTTCCACCCAGAGGCCCTCTACTTCTTCAACAAGAAGAACACTTGCTGTTTTTACAGAGGACCCAAATTCAGTCCACAGGACCCAGATGCCAGCTCACAACCATCTATAACTCCAATTCTAAGGAATCTGATGCTCCCTCCCGGCTTCTGGTGACACTGCACACATATTATGCGCATATACACACATAGGCAAAACACTCATACACATAAATTAAATGAATTGAAAAAAGAAGAAGACTAAAAAGGGAAGCCTTTCTGAAGGAGACAGATTCTCATGCCTCTGCAATCTGGTCTTAGGCTTCCATTCTTTTGTGCTGAGACACAGCGATGTGTTTTTCATATGTCCTCATTGAGGAGGCTGCTTTGTGGGAACATGGCAGATACACTGTGTCAGGGCTTGAAGACCAGGAAAAAGCCAGGTTTGCACCCTTGACTTGGTTTAATGCTGTTATTTATTTCAGTTTTAACATTTTTTCCTTTGATCTGTTGAAGCAGTTTAATGTCATCTCACTTATGCCCAGCAATGTTCAAGGTAAAACTACAGTCTAGGTATTGGACAAGAGAGGGCAAGGTAGGCAGCCATTTTGGTAGCAGTGAGCCTGGGCAGATCCCGTAAGAGAAACTTGCCTCTGAGCTCAAACTCACTGTCTAAGAGAGGCTCTATCTAGAGATAATATCAGAAAGCTCTATTTTGTTTGTTTATTTATTTATTGTTAGTTTGTTTGTCAAGACAGGGTTTCTCTACGTAGTCCTGGCTGTCCGGAAACTTGCTCTGTAGACCAGGCTGGCATAAACACAGAGATCTGCCTGCCTCTGCTTCCCAAGTGCTAAGATTAAAAGCTTGCATCACCACCTCCCAGGACATTTCTCTCATGAGATATTGAGATGTTATTGATCCCATATTGCTTGAATAACTTCATATGCTAATGTGTGCTCTGGTTTGCTTTCTGTTGCTATGATAAACACCACGACCAAAAAGCAATTTGGGAAGGAAGGAGCTTATTTCATCTCATGCTTACTGTCCATCATCCAGGGAAGTCAGGGCAGGAGCTCAAGGCAGGACCTATAGGCAGGAACTGAAGTAGAACCTGTGAGGAATGCTGTGGACTCTTGCTCAATTTTTTTTTTTTAAATAGAACCCAGGGGCTGGAGAGATGGCTCAGAGGTTAAGAGCACTGACTGCTCTTCTAGAGGTCCTGAGTTCAAATCCCAGCAATCACATGGTGGCTCGAAACCATCTGTAATGGGAATGGATGTCCTCTTCTGGTGTGTCTGAAGACAGTTACAGTATACTCATATAAATAAAATAAATAAATATTAAAAAAATAGAACCCAGAACTACCTGCTCCAGGTAGCACCACCCACAGTGGGCTTGGCCCTCCCGCATCAATAGTTACTCAAGATAATTTCTCAGAGACATGCCCACAGGCCAATCTGATGAAACCAGTTGAGGTTTCCTCTTCCCAGGTGGCCTCTAGTTTTCATCAAGCTGATAAACCCTAAGCAGTACAATGGCTTCTGTCTACTAGGACAAGCCAGTCTCTGTTGGGTGAATAAAGACTAAGGCGTGACTACTATAAGGAGCTAAAGATGTAACACCTACCCATGTCTTTAAACCTCCAAAAATTATCTTGTGCTGAAACTTCCCAGGCGCTTCCTCACAGTAAACTTATTGGTATAGAAACGTCTCTTACCCTTAAACTTTAGGAAGAAGGAGACATTGATAGAATCATTCGCACTGGCTATTGTGCAGTGTAGCTACGATATTGGTGAACAATTACAACCCTGTCACTGTAGCTTCCTTATAGGTCCTACCCAGAATGAAAGGCATTTCACACTGCCTGGTGGGGGGGGGGGATCGTGGTAGGAATTTGCTTATTTGGGCCAATGTATTTCCATATGCAAAAATAAGAATACGTTTATCCAGATAACATGCCCTTCTTGCACAACATTGGGAAGTGAGTTTGTTTTCTTGAGTTCTATTTTGAGTAAGTTTTGGTCAGACTAGAGCCCTGAAAAATATGAGATTACTAATCCTAAGCTTTTGCTATTCTGCAGTTTGTGTGGAACATTGAAGTGTGGGCGTTGATATTGTTTGGGTTGTTGTGTATTTGTGTTAGTTTTGCTTTGCCTTCACTGGTTTGCAAGTTCGAATGGGGTGAGGGGGAGGAGAGCTGGACATGACTTGTTTCTGGGTTGGATTTTTAGTTGGAATGTTCCTATGGCTTAGAAGACATGCTAGGCAAAACTGTGTCTCCTTCTGACCCTGAGGCATCAAGAAACTCCACTAATATTTCAACAGTTCTTTAGTCTCTGTACAGACTGTGTCTACACAGTCTTATATAGTATATGCTTTATATAAGCTGACTAACAAAATGGATAAATGTCCACGACAGGGTGCCAGAGACCAACATAACCAGCCCCCCCCCGGGGGGGGAGGGAAGAGAGACAGAGACAGATTTTATATATATATATATATATATATATATATATATATATATATAGAGAGAGAGAGAGAGAGAGAGAGAGAATGTCAAGTTTGACCCTGAGAGAAGACATAGCACATCCTGTTGCACTAGGTAGAAGAGTGTAGCCCTGATACATTACAATATGTTCAGTGGGTGTCAGGTCATGACAATGCACCCATTGTTTTGACAAGATGGGGTCCACATGTGTGCCTGTTACTTCCAGGGATTCTCTGATGACAGTCTCTGAAAACTCTAGGGACAACTAACAAATCAGACAGGAGTTCGTATAGCCTCATGCAGCCTCGCTCTCCTAATTGGTTGTCCTTGTTTGGTTTTGCTTTGTTGAAGGAACCGTTATAGAATCTGAGGTGACCACTCAGAGTTTCCTCAGTCACACAGGAAACTTTGTCTCCTGGTGTCTCATTATTTCTTATTGCCCCCTATAACCTCTCCATGTTGTTCCAAGTTGGGGGCACAAGCTTGCTACACTTAGAATTACTAGCAATTAAGGAGGTGTCCCTTAAGAGAAAGATGAAAACTAAAAGGCTTTAAACATTTTATCTCTTTCCAGATAACAGGTCTGCCTGCTACATCTTTAAATAAAAATAAAGGCTTTCAAGGTTAGCTTTGGAAGGAGACAAAGTAAAGGGAGAAGGATGTTCATGCAGAGTTCCTTGCTTATCTAACCTTTGCAGCTCCTTAGGCAAAGAGAGTAATTGATAATCCATAAACAGCTACCAACCTATCTATTCCAATGTCTGGAAGGGGCAATTAATTGTCAGCCCAATGATAAAAATTCGCTGCCCATTCTTCAGTGACTGTGTGCTTGCTTCCTTTGAAGTGGTCATTACCTTTAGACAGGACTGACTTGTGTCAGGGAGCTGAGACCTCTGGGACAGTGGGGTTCTTTTTGTTTCTTTATTTTCATTACTATTACTGTCAACATCATTATTGTCATTATAAGCCAGCATGAACACATGCGTGCACAGGCTCATGGGCTGAGTTTATCTTGAATTAAAGCAGATTCTGTAAGTGGGGAAGGTCTGAAAACATTTTCTTGGGAGCATTTCCTGTGCCAAATGTTTATTATGAGCATTTACTGTATTTCATCTGTTTCATGCTGAGTGATCCATGTTATGTCCGTTTGGGTAGAAGGTATAGAAATCCAATTTATCTTAGCATAAGCATTGATTCACCGAAAGGGTCAAGTGTTGAGTTTCAATTCAGTCACCATGAAGTAAACTAACCCCGTTTACCACACATTCCCTTCCTGAATTGTGGTGTTACCAGTAGCTTCTGAAACTGCTAGCTATATAATCTTCCTTATAATCAATGGTTTTAGGTATTCTGCCATAGTAATGGAAAGCTGACTAACAAAATGGGTAAATGCATATGACAGGGTGCCAGAGACCAACATACCCCCCATAGAGGGGAGAGAGAGACAGAGAGGGAGAGAGAGACACACACACATACACACAGAGACAGAGACAGACAGACAGACAGATAGACACAGAGAGAGACACACACACACACACCACACACACACACACAGACAGAGAGAGAGATAGAGACAGAGACAGAGAGAGAGAGAGAAACAGAAACAGACAGACAGGAAGACAGAAACAAACAGACAGAGAGAAACAGACAGAAAGAAAGAGACAGAGACAGAGAGAGATACAGACAGAGAGACAAAGAGACAAAGATTTACAGAGAGACAAAGACACACATCTTTTAAAATGATTTAATTAAAAAATTTTTTGTATGAATATTTTGCTTGCATGTATGTATATGCACCATGTGCATGCCTGATGAAGACCAGCATGTTGGATCACCTAGAACTTCGAGCCTCTATGTAGGTGGCCTTGTATGTTTTGGGAATCAAACCCAGGTCCCCTGGAAGAGCAGCAAATGGTCTTAATTACTGAGCTACTTCTCCAGCCCTAAGAAAGGGACTTTGTTTTGTATTTTGACACAGGGTTTCTCTGTGTAGGCCTGGCTGTCTTGGAACTTGCTTTGTAGACCAGGCTGGCCCTGAACTCAGAAAGCCACCTGTTTCTGCATCCTGGGAGCTAGGATTAAGGCATGTGCCACCATTCCCAGCTGGAGAAAGGGATTTTCTTTTATGGACCATGTGAATGGGTCGGAGAACAACCTGCCAGAGTAGATTCTCTCCTATGTGAGTAGCAATCAGGATCTAATTCAGATGTGAACCAGGGATCTAATTTAGGACAATTCACCAGGCCTGGTGGCAAGCACCTTTACCTATGAGCCACATCACACCAGTGCAGTGTCCTTTCCTTTTATGGGGTTGGCATGCCAACAGTCTTCTTAGCTGCACCATATGGAATAACTAACATAGCAGTGCAGAAATGTATCTCTAGCTCCTTCCGTGTGACTCTTGGCTTTGCTTTCTTTTGCTGCCAGCACCGACCCTGAGCTTTTGGCTATTGGTCACCTTGAACTTAAGCCAGGAACTTGGGATCCAAGAGGAAATGCAATCCTTCAATCCTAAATTCATCGATAATACTTTAAAAATTCTTGGAGAGGTTGCTCAGCTCTAGATGGGGGGGCTCTTGCCCTTGCCTGTGTCAATCTGTGTGGTAAGGGAGAGGAAATGTTATAAGTAACCCAGCCCATGTGGTCTGACAGGTTGCTCTCTACCTGCAGTGTCCTCCATGCTTTTGCTTGGAGTTGGAGGGAAATCAGGGGTCCACAATGGAAGGACAGTGTGCTAGACAGTGATTAAAGAAAGCCTGCCTTATTATATAATGTATAATAATATGTAGTCTTAGTATATCAAGTCATGTCATGATCAAGATAATCCAATGAAGCAAATGTATTCGTAGACAAGGACTTCAAGGGGGAAGCAGTGGCTAAGTAGCTTGAGCAAGGGCATACAGGTAATAGGCAGCAAACCTACAGTTCCCTTTAATGTCAGCCTCTGCACTATTTGGTCATTTCTACTGCCTTGATAGGTTCCTTTACAATCTATATACATCATAGTGTCAGAGATCCATTTGCACATCAGGAAATCATCTTCAACCCTTTGTTCCCTTCTAGGAGAAGCCACCTCAGCATCAAAGGCACTTTGAAGTGTGTACTTCCTTCTAGAGTAACAAGCCTAAACAAAACCAGGCACTTACTGGATGCTTAATAAGGATGAGATGACTGGATTCAGGGCTCAGAATGATGTTGGGTCTTTTATGTTTCTCCCTGTCTTTCAGCAAGGGTTCCCTCAGAGGCTTTCTGCTGGTTATATCCTCAGATAGGTATGATATAAGAAAGATAACCAGTTGTTGACATTCTAAAACTTTCAAGGAAAAGAGATCATCTTACTATGTATCCGTACAAGACAATTTTGGGGAGGGCTCTAAGTACGTATGCCTTGGGAATTTGCCCATTGTGTTAGGCAGCTTTCCATTCCTGTGACAAAGTTCTGGAAACCATCAGTTGTAAGGAAGAAAGATTTTTTTTTAACAGCTCACAGCTTCAGAAAGTCCCAGCCTGTGTGCCTTTGGCCCTGTTGCTTTGGGTCTGTGATGGGGCAATACCTCGCGTTGCTCATATGTGGTGGAGGAGGTCATTTACCTCATGGGAGCAAGGAAACAGAGGGAGGAAAGGGTCAGGATCCAGAGACCTGACTTCCTCCCACTGGGAAGAAACTACTGATCTGTCAAAAATCTGTCTGGAGATCAAGTCTTTAACACACATGGGCCTTTGGAAAGCATTCAGGATCCAACCTATAACACCCACCACACTGACATATATTCTAGGACCACATAGAGTCAGGGTGATGGTGGCCAACCCCAGGAAAGGATGCTGGCAGTTAAAACCATTTTTTTCCACCAATTTCTAGCAAGGTGGAATCATTAAGATACAGAGCTGTGTCCATATCTTTACTTCTCAGTGTCTCCTGGCACTTCCGTTGCAACGCTGCTTGCTCATTGTGCCTTCTTTTCTTCTCCACAGAAGCTGTCAATGCCTGCAGAATTTGGCCCTTCATTTTGAGACCCCAGCATCTAGCATAGTGCTTGACCTACAGCAGAAGTTCAATAAATATCTACTGAATGAATGCTATATACTGTTATGGTTTACATAGTTTACAATGCTATGGTTAAAAATATAAGCATTCTCCAAAGGTCTACTACCTAGCGTGTACCACAATAAAAACTGTTCAAAAGCTCAAAACCTGCTGTATAATTTATCAGTAAATTACAAGTACCTCGCCAAAAAATTTTTATGTGTGCACCTCATTTCAAATCAGACATCATGAAAATTTATGTGCCACATGTTATAAGCCTTGCACTCAGCTGGGTGCAGAGGAGGTGAGGGAGGCTGCAGGAAGGAGGGTGGAGGCGCAGCCTATGTGGAGCCTCTGATCTTGTCGGGAGGCAAGAGAACCATGGCAATTAGGGAGCCTCTCCAGGACAACATGCAATAAGTTTCTCCATCTGAGCTCCGGTGCTCCGTGGGGGAAATCTAGGGTCTCTTTAGGTTCCCAGGAGGAGCTTGGGGTCATATTCAAGACAGGGTTAGAGGAGTGACAAAAAGAACTGGATAAAAAAATGACACGCAGAAAGGTTAAAGACTTCAGATGACTCAGGTTGGAGAAGAGAAGGCTGAAAGGAAACTGAATCATTTTCTTCAAGACAAAGAAGGGCTCTGGCTGGGGGATGATGGCCAGCTGTCCTCCGTTGCCTCTGCATGCGGAGCAAGGGGAACTGGGCTTAGACCGGAGGCAGGGCTAAGATTAGAGAGCAGGAAGAACTTGGCAGTGAAGGATGTTGTATAACCTACTTTTTGAGACAACTTGAGGACTGAAGAGACTCCCACACTCCTGGTCTGGGCCCAGTGGACCAGTACGCAGGTCTGATCTGGCTGGCTGGCTGCAAACGGAGGAGGTGGTCCTGTGGCTGCCTCTCTCCGTGTCCTCGATTTCCCGTTCCCAAATTTTGGAGCTGGTAAGGCAGCACCTCCCCCACCCACCACGCGCTGCACCAGTGTTCCTGGGCTGGGTAATAATGCCTGTCATTTCCTTTCCCGGGGGAGTGGGGCTGCAACCGCCCTGACAGCCCCGAGGGATTGAAGGCAACTAAAAATAGTGCATTAAATATAATCTGTTGAGGGGCACATTTGCATTGCTTTTCTTTACCCCCGCTTATCTCTTCATCCTTTCTGGTGTGCCAGGTCCTAGGTCTAGCTCTGGGCATTGAGAAACAGGTTCTGGGTACCAGCTGTTCTCACTGAGTGATGGAAGGATTGGCAATATTCGAGATCTGGGGGTAGTCATCCATCAAAAATACAGCTGAGGGTTCTCAGGGGGTACTCCTGGCCCTCCTCCCTTGGGCCTCTGGGTCCTTTGGAACCCTTCCGTGCTGGAAGAGGAGTTGGAAGTGGGGGAGGTAGTGTTGACAAGGAGAGCCAGCCAGGGCTTTGTTCTCCCATCAGCCACTTCCGTCTGCTACACAATCTCTCTGAGGTTAAATATTAATTAAGAACAGAATGACAGTGAGAACTGAACAGTGTCACTTTCTGTCCCAACATAAATGCTAATTTCCTTACAGGTATAAAGTAATTCTGGGGTGGGATTGGCAGCCCAGAGAATAGCTGGAGAGGGAAAGGAAGCAGGAGATGGGTGGTGGTAGTGGTGGTGATGGGGTCATCCTCAGAACTGGTAAGAGGGTCACGAGACAGGGAAGGTCTGGGTGCTGGCATTTGAGAGGAAGGCCAGGGCAGGGTTTGGCTGGTCACAGGCTCCTGTGTAGTCCTAGGCTGTCTCCATTCTAACAACAGTGATCACAGAAGTCAGGATAGCACTGGCTCCTTTCACTTCTATAAGAAAGGGACTTTTTTTTTTCTCTATACAAAGCTCCTACGATTGAAAAAAGTAATTATAACATACACCCAGGCTTAGTGCCCCAGGCCTATAATCCCAACTACTTGAGAGACTGGGACAGTGGGGTTATATAAATTCATGGTCACCTTGATTAGCTCTGTGAGATTCTGTATGAAAATGAAAAGTCAAAAAAGGGCTGTGGATATAGCTCAGGGTTAAAGTACTTGCTTAGCCTGCAAGAGGCCCTAGGTTAATTATATAACAAAGTCCACAAACAACAACAGAATAATTAACAAAGTAACAAGAATGCAATCAAATGGTCACTACTTGCGACTGTGTCTCTTTTTTGCAGTAGATCAGAGACCCCAGGGTACCCAATAGGGTTCCATGACTAAGAGACTATCTTGGCAATGTCCAGAGCAAGTTCCTGTAACCCATGTGCTCTGGAGTACGGTGAGGCTCTGAACCTGAACTTTATGCATCACTTTGATGGCTTATCAGACTCTGGAAACTGCTTGTGTGTACATAGGCAGATAATTGGAGACAGAGTTGTGAGTTTTAGTGGAACTGGCAGATCTCCAGTGTTATTCTTAGAATGTGATACTGATCAGTAGAGTCCCTTTATGCTTAAGATGATTGCTACAGTTCTAGCTGAATGTCTGTACCCTAGGCAGGAAGAGGAAAAAGAGAGGGGGTCAGAGAAGCAGGTAAAATGAGTTAATGAATTTCCCTAGTAACTCACGTCCAACGTACTGTCTCTAGAAACCTGCGAGAGGGACTGGAAAATTTAATCTTCTAGCTGACTACATGTAGCTCCACATAAAGCCAGTGTTTTTGTTAGTGAGCAAAGAGGAACGAATGGTAGATAGCCAGGAGTTTCTGCTATACTGTCTCAGAAGGGACAAGAACGTCTGATCCTGGGGAGAGAGACAGTAGGAAGATCCCAAGTCTAAATCCCCAGACAAAGCGGATGGACGGGAGGCCCCTGACCTTGGATGGCTGCTTCCGTTTGAGTTTGATCAACCTTCCCTAAACTCACAATTGGACTTCTGAAGCTCGTTGTCCTAATGGAGGCTGGTGGAGCTAGTGCTTCACCAGGGCTCAGTTATTTGGAAGGATGCTCGTCTTACTCAGCTCTGAGCTCTGGAGACTACAGTGTGAACCTGGCAGGGCAGATGTACCCACCCATGCAATCGTGGCATGGCTGTTATGGAGCAGAATCGACTGCCTTTTTGTAAAAACATAGATTTGAGGCCTACTCCATGGGGGTGAACTCATATACCTTTTACTTTAATTCTGTTTAAAAGTGTGGGGCTGAGGAGGTCAGAGCCTTAGCAACCTATTATTGTTGTTTTGCTAATCAGACATGACAGTCAAATCACTTTTCAAATATTTTTGCTTATACCTAAAAGCTAGTACCGAAGTCACTTTGGCTAGAGAGAAGCTTCTGTCTGAAGTAACAATGGTTAAGGTAAATGCTCATGACTGATTGAAGTCCTGAGAATAAATGACTATTGAATGCTCAGCCCTAAGTGGGGGTCTATATAACCCCAATTTTTAAGACTCAGGGAGCATCCTGAGGGGAATGGAAAGTAAGAGCTAGAGAGTCTGAGGGAGCAAGCACTGCAAAACACTGTCCTCAGGACATGACATAATCAACTGTACTCACGAACTCACAGCAGCTGTCCAAGATGGAATCCATCAACATTCCATCATGGATATGTGAGAGGTGCATGAGGCCCTACTTCCAACTGAGGAGCCTTAAATAGATGCTAAGGGAGGAGAAGTCGTTTTCTGCATTGGTGTAGCCATTAGTAAATTGCCCATACTTTAATAAATAACTCCTCATCCATGCTCATGACAGCGGGCCTAATTAATCTCAGAGGGTTATACACAAAAAGGAACAACAAAAGGCCATGAAGATAGGAGGGGGGCTCGTTGGGAAGAAGAGGGGTTCAGAGGGTGTGGGTGAAGGATGAGCAAGTATCATGGGAGCTAGGAAATTATTAGAATATATTATACATGTATGAAAATCTCAAATAATAGTGGTGATGCTAAGAATAAGACTAAAAGATGTGCTTGTTACACTGAGGAGCATACCTTGGTGGTGGGGGTAGGGTGGGGGTTGCAGTGTATATCTAGGAAAGACTTTGTTTGGTCCCTGGTAATTATCATCAACTTTGTTCCCCACATCTGGAACAGACGCACAAAGAAAGAGAAGACATGTTTCCCTCTTGAGAAAGCTACAACTGGGAAAGATGTGGGAGGGTTAAGTTGGAAGTCTGTCTGATTAGGACCATAGGATAGGGTAGACTTGGTTCAGCCTATTTCTCCTAGGTCTTTGCACCTTGGCACAGCTGGTCTGTCTGACTCCAGTGAACATCTGTTGTGGACTCTCAACCCTTCCCCTGGGGTATTCTCTAAGAAACTATCCTTTATTACCCTTCCCTACCATCTCGACCCTGGACCTATCCTAAGAGCCTTCTTGCAAGTCTCTGAGAGTCTCATCTTCATTATCATATTCATGGTTTACAATCTTTTCCCCAACAGGGATAAGGCTCTCTAGTGGTAGAGAAAGTTTCACGGCATACACTTCCTAGTGGGGCTTAGTATGTGCTTGGTGGGGATGGACAGAGGTTTTCTTTTTTTTTTTTCCTTCTTTTTTAGTATTAGCCATTTCTCACATAATATATTCTGATTACAGTTACCCATCCCTCTGCTCCTCCCAGGCTCTCCCCACCCCTCTTTCCATCCAGATCCACTCCTTTCCTGTCTCTCATTTGAAGAGAACAGGCTTCTAAGAGATAATATTAAAATATAACTCAATAAAGTATAATAAGATAAAAACTATTGCATTGAAGTTTAAAGGGTATTAAAGAACGCCTACTATGAGCAAGACACTACAAAAGCAAGAAAAGAGCTAGCATTAACAATGACTTAGGCATCAGCTTCTAGAAGCACAGAGATAGAAGGCTAAATTCTTGATCTCGCGGAAAGGTAGTGGTAATGAGAGGCTGGAATTTTTAGAACAGAAGGCAGTGTACGAAGGTAATATGGGTTCCTGTGAAGGCTTGCAGAAAAAGTCACACATGTATCTGAGAGATGACCTGGGAGAGAATGAACCAGGGCAGAGGAAAGAGCTGTAGCATGTCTGGACAGCAAGTGTTTGGGATCTCAAAGTGTTTCTGTTTGGTTGAAGTTTTACCAAGAGGAAAGTGTTGCTGTGGGAGTTAGATAGGTTTTAAGTGTTTTGACCTCTGCTTTTCCTGGAAGATAACTGTTATCATGTTCCCATGTGGCTGGAAAGAGCTGGTGAAGGTGTCAGAACTGGTCTGTGGTGCTGTTAGGGGTAAAAAGAGGAGGCGAGAATCTGGCTAGATTGAGATCTGGAGTGGCTATTGCTGTGGTCTGTGTATTTAGGAAGACCTTGGGAAGGGGGGTTCACGTTAGGTTCTCTTCTCACCCTTTCTTTTTCTGTATCTCTTAAAATACCCTGTGTTCTTGCAGCAGTGTGGCTGCTAATCTAAAATAAAAACAGCAGGAAATGTAAATGGTCAGGTTCTCCTAGCAACAGGAGCCAGCCCACTCAGGGCGTGTGGAGCAGATCAAAACTGTCCTGAGGCTGAGATGAGGGTGGCTAGGGTAAGGAGTGAGTCTTCTCTTCCAGATGGCCTCCTCTAACTTCTGGGAGGGACTGGTTAGTGGACAGACACCTGCTGTGCAGAAGAAACCCCCTGTAAGCTGGGTTGGCAGAGCATCAAGTGTGGAAAGAAAGTGCAGGGCAAAAAACAGGGGTCAGAGAAAAATACTCTGGTGTGACACCCCTCCCTAGCAGGGTGGCTGCAGCTGCATCTCTCAGAGAACTTGGTGTACGAGGGCTAACTCAGTGAGTGGCTAGATGGTTGATGGGAAGGGCCTTGGATGGCTTATGTGGTCCCTTGCAATCAACCCACGGAGCGTAGTCATTTCCAAAGAATGAAAGATGATATAAGGTAGTTTAGGTTCATAAGGATAGGAAACTGACTGCAAAGACTCTCTAAGGCATCTGGTTTAACCCCCTGCTGTGAACGAAGAAACTGAGGTCAAGAGAGGTAAGTGAATTTCCCAGGACACAAAAGTAATTAGTAGCGGAGGAGGAATTGGAAACCAGGGTTCCAGGCTGAGACATTTCATCTTAAGTAGAAGCTGCTGACATCCCTCCTCTGCGCACAGCTTGCTAATTAGAAGCCATGATAACCTTGTTGGGCCCCGGGGAGGAAAAACTTCAGTCATCTTGTGCACTTTCAAAAAGGCTAAAGGCATTGAGAGACAAACTGGAGGTGGGCACAAACCCAGAGAGGTGCCATGTAGACCATGAAAGTGACAAAGGTGTTGGCTGGGAGTAGAAACAAGGCTACCTGTGATGATTCTTGGCATGCTTTGGGGAATGGGGGTGGGGCAGGCTGGAGGGGTCTCTCCTGGAGAAAGGGGAGAAAGATCACTTCTTTGTCAGGACACTGAAGAAGGTGACTGTGACTTGCTCAAGAGGACTGACCCAAGTGTAAATGATCTTGAGAGAGAACCTTGGGAAATATTCTGGCTCCTCGGCTCCCGGAGAAGTCCACGTACCCTAGATGGTGTGGATCCCTATTACATACGCAGTCTCTTCCTTACTCACACCCTGGCTTGCTTCTGCAAGACTCCTACGGCATCTCACCTAGAAAACACCGGGGAGAAAAGGGTTTGGTTCCCGCTGAATACTGGAGACTTGGGTACATGGTTGCTCCTACAGGTTCCAGGGGTTGTAGGTAGGGTAGATGAAACAAACACCTCTGGAGAACTGGTGTATCCAGAGATTGATTTCAGACCAAGCTGTACTGGCCTACGTATGATCTCTCTGTAGCTATCTGCATGCTTCACTTCGCCATCGACATCCCCACAGCACCTAAGAGTATCTTCAGTTCTTGTTTTCCTATGCTGCCTCACCCTTCCTGGCCAAAACACCAAGTGGAGATAATCAGTTGATTATTAGAATGAACATGGAATTTTAGTGTCTGTAGTTTGACTCAAATTTTAGTTTATCAGCTATGTGACCTTAGAAAACTTCCCTTGCTTCTGAATATTGACTTCTTCAACTGTAAAAATGGGAGCAGTAATGTTTGTTTCAACAATCTATATGAAAACCTAGTGTAGCCAGACATACAATCGGCACTCAGTAAGTATTGCTCTCTACACTTTGTACTTGTGGTTGCAGTTTGCTCAGAGACCAGGTGGGAGATCCAACTGCTATTGCCAAGGCAGGGAATGCTATTTTTCAGGTATCCCAAGATGGAGCTGTGATTACAATTCTTTCTCACACAAAATGGCTTTTCTTTTATAACTGATGAGCTCAGCTTTGATGGTTGATCTGGGAATGTCATTTCTCTGTCTTGTTTTTCATCAATGTATCCTGGCCGCAGCAAGCACACCATAGACATTTGATTTCTTGTTTTTGTGTAAAAAGATACGTCAAGTTATTGATAGTCAACTAACAAAAAATATCTAAAACAGTGAGTGGATGTTTGGACTGCTTCAGAGTTCTTTTCTTTAAGGCTAGCTCTAGGAAGACAGACTATCAAGCTGCAACACTACTCTGGACATCTCCTTCAGTCAATCAAGACCATAGACTGCAAGGGTTGTTATAATTAGATTTTGACAGGGTAGGAGTGTGTATGTGTATGTGTGTGTGCATGTGTGTGTGTTTGTGTGTGCATGCTTGTGTGTGTATGCATGTATGCATGTTAGTGCATTCGTGCATGTGTGTATGAATATACGTGCATGTGTCTGTATATGCATGTGTGTGTGTGCAAGTGCATGCATGTATATATGTGTGACTGTGTGTGACTGTGTGTCCTCCAGCAGCACAGATGGACACATTTTACTGAAGTATTTTCCAAGGAAATTGTTCTTTTCTCTTAGTTATGACTCCATACTCCTTCCACCTCTATTTTTGCCTAACTCTGTCTCTCCTTCTTGTACATTTGAATTTTGATCCTGCCATTTTAACCCTAGTTTCTATCACTGTGCACAGTACTGGTCCATTGGACTGCTTGTACATTGTTTCCTTGTTGTTGGAGTTGTAAAAATCAATGTCCCATCGATAAGATGATAGCTCCTGCATCTAAAGTGGCTCAGCATTGGACCTCTGGGAAATTCCAGAGACAACCTACCAATGACATGACTCAGCAAGTGACATCTCCAGAGAGTCACAGCCCACCCCTCCTGAGAAGTGTGCACCCACCGAGATCACCACAACTTCTGGAGTCTCAAAAGCACTAGAGTTTAGATTCTTTTTTGTTTACCTTCTGCACAAACACATCCACTCATGCAACAGGGATTATACTTCCAGACTTCCACAGTGAAAAATAAGGTGTTTGCCTTTTCCTTTCTGAAATAAAGGTTCTGGCTCCAGGAATGAAGCTGCCCGATATCATTATCTGTGAAACAGGTGGAAAGTAAGAAAATCATATTTCTCTTCATGGCTGGGAAATCAGGTCAGGCTCTGCCAAGGTATAGCAAACTCCCTCGGGCTGTAGAGAGCATGTTCTGGTTTCTGCCCAGAAAAACTATAGAGGAAAACTGTGGCTGCCTACTACTGAGTATCGGGGGGAAAGCAGAGATATTTTTAACATACGGAATATCAGTGAACAGAATGCTAAGGAACTAGAAAACTTATTCCAATAAATATGAAGCATATGCTCTGCTCAAAGCAAACCCAGCTTTTGCTATATACAAATTTCACAAAGGAAAAATAGGTTGGAAATTGCATTGCTGCTGGAAAGTGGGCTACTATACCACTGACTGCAGGAGACCTGGAAAACAGAGCGAGAAGGGTGGCTAGTGGGTCATGTCTCAGGAGCCTCAGCTATCTGGTCGTGTGGGTCCGGGTTAGTTTTGGGCCCTCTGGCACAGAAGACACCCACTCCAACACCCCCGTTTGTGATGACAGGGGACTCAAGCAACCATCAGAATGTCATCTCTAGCTTCTCTATTCTGAATAGACAGGCATGCAAAATGCCTGTCTTGGTGGCAGAGATGCCTAGGTTTAGGGGGAAAAGAAAGAAAGGAAGAAAATAAAAAAACCAAAACAAAACATGACACTTTGGATTTCATGTGACAGGTTCTTCCTCTTGCAACTAAGGAAGGCAATTTATATTCATCTCATTAGCAAGGCTCTAGTAATTGGGGGATATTAATTTTATTGCTAAACCTGACAAATATTTTACTCTCTCCTGTAGAGGGTAATTGCATCCCCAACAGGCTCTCCTTTGTGCTGCCAGATGGGAAGGATGTGTGTTTGCCATTTTCATTAATACAATTAGTACCTCAGCATCTCGTCTGCTCTCTCCCTAGCTCCACACTGCCTGGGGCCCGGAGGAGGGAGAGTAGGAGGAAGGCGTGGAGGAGGCCAGCCTGCCTAGGACTTAGGTGCTGGGGAGGCTGTGCCCAGGGGTTGGCAGAGAGCTGCTGAGAAACGCTGTTGAGAGCCAGCTAGCACAGCGCCTGGAGGCTGCCAAGCGCTAAACCACAACAACAACATCACCGCTGCCGCCACCACTGACAACTGTGTGGTTAGGGAGCAACAAATCATTATGCTGCCTAGAACTCCCTGGGGCGTCATCATGATCCCAGAAGGGTGTGCATGCACATGTGGGCGCCTCTGCTACCCTGGCTCCGGGACTGCTCCTGCTGCAGCTGCCCCCTGCTTGTGCTCCTCCGCACTCCATTCTGTCTACGCAGCATTTCTGCCAGAAGAGCGGGGAGCAGCTTCAGAAGGAGTGTAGATACCTGCTCTCTCTAACTTGGGAAATGGTGTAAAGACCACGCGATTCTGGCCTGGTTCTCTACATTTGCACCCAGGTCAAACTCCTTGCTTTCCCATGCCAAGGGCTACTAACTTTACCGAAGTTTTATTGTGTTCGTTGTTCCTCAGCCACCGTAGGTTCAGCTGGTCAGAATCACTATGCATTTCTTGAAGAGATAGACATGATGGCTGAAGCCACAGGGTTCATGCACTTAATTAAGCCTGTATGTCAACTCACAGGATGCCAAATGAAAAGGACAGTGTCATATGTAGATCAGTCCACCTTCAAGTGTTGGTCAGGGGTGTCCTGAAGACCCTCAAAATAGTCCAAGCTATTGTTATTGTTTTTGTTTAGCCACCCGAGCAATGTGGTAAGACCTCGCCACTGAGGACACCACACAATATGGCTACAGGACAATGAGAAATCAAGTTGATACTGACCAGGAAATTTTCTTCCTATCAGCTAGTACCTGAAGCAGGCTGTTGGAGTACAAAAGTCATCAGAAGTCTTACCCAATTGTGAATTATAACAGTGACAAGCATGGCGAAATATGCTCATGAGTGCAGCTGTGTGTGAACACCAACTGACTGGATTTCAGGCCTGCTTTTCAGGAGAAATGTGTGCCCAGCATTGTAAATCTGTATGGGAGCCAGGGGTAAAACTACTTCTATTATTTTGTTGAACGAACATAGTATTAAACCACGCTCTCTATGTACATCTCTATGCCACTAGATTGACTAGTGCAGCTCAAATATTATCAGGGAAGTTTGTGCAATGAATACCTCTTAGTGCAAAAATCTGTAACTGTTTGAAATGTAGAGAGTAATGGAGTGGTCAGTCACAGATGAGATCTCTAACTCCACCCTGTCCTCCTAAAGTCCAGGGACCGTGGTGAAAGAGGAGGCAGGAAGATTACAGGAAGTAATAGAGTGAAATGGTGCCTTGTGGACATGATGGGACTGCTACACTCATGAACTCATAGCTGCTGTAGACACCTATATAAGACCCATTCAAAAATCAAGCCAGTCAACCCTCCAGCACAGGTGGGACTAACGACCGACAAAGTTCTCTTGGCTGAGAAGCTATTGATAGTTGATGGCTTCTGGCTGAGAGACAGTACATTTTGCTAAGTGCTGTGGTCTCTGGTAGGCCAACTATGGACCAGGGTGTGGTCCTACACCCAAGACTATATGAGGAGCACAAATTGCAATCAATGCTCTACTAAAAAAACCAGAAGACACTCGGGAGGCAGGAGGTAGGGGGAGTGTCGGTGAGGAGAGGCATCAAGGAAAAGATGGATTTGATGGAAATGTATCACATGCATGTATGAAAGTCTCAAAAGTTTTCTAAAATTTTTTTTAAAATAAAAAAAAGATTTACTTTAAAAAACCAGGCAAGTGGGGATCGAGGGATAGCTCAGTGGTTAAGAGCATGTGCTGATCTTGCAGAGGGCCTCAGTTGGATCCCAAGGACCCACATGATGGTTCCCAACCATCTGTAACTCCAGTTTCAGTGTATGCAACTCAGTTGTCTGCCTTCCTCGGGCACTGCGCACATGTGGTACAAATGCATACATACAGGGAAACACTCATTTACACACACACATACACACACACAATTTAAAACCAGGGAAATAAAAACAAAACAAAACAAAACAAAACAAAACAAAACGCATGTTAACAACACATTGGCTACTAGTCTTCCCAAGGCTATAACAGACACACTGGAGACTGTTGGCATAAATGACAAATGGGGATTGTTGTTGTCGTTGTTGTGTTTTTTTTGTTTGTTTTTGTTTTGTTTTAAATGACAAATGTTTATGTTTCCTAGTTCTGGAGGTTAAAAGATCAAGATCTAGGCGCTGGCTAGTCCAGCATCCCTAGGGAGGGCTGTCTCCCTGGTCTACAGACAGCAGTCTTCTCTGTGTACCCTCCCCTGGTGAGGGGAGATAGATGGAAGCCAGCTCTATTTGCTTTTTAGACAACGTCTCATAAAACGCACACTGGCTTGAAATTCACTATGCAGCCCAGGTTGGCCTAAAACTTGAGAATGATCGTACTGCTTCTGCTTCCTAGTGTTGGGACTACAAGCATGGGCCACCAGGCCAAGGTCTCTGATCTCACCACAAGGGAATCACCCTCAGGGATGAACTGCCTCTAAGACCCCATCTTAAAATAACATCTCATTAAAGAATAGGGTTCAGTATGGGTTCCATCTGTTCACAGTTGTCAGGGAGGATGTGTGTGAATGGTGCCATTTGCTTTTAACCTGGCCAGGCTATAGGTAATAGGGCACCTGCCTTGTGCTTTCTTTGGCCTCTCAGTGCTGATTTGGAAACCAATAAAAAAGCATTTCAGGGGCCCTGGAGAAGTGACTCCATGGTTAAGAGAACTGGCTGCTCTTCCAGAGCACTGAGGTTTGATTCTCAGAACCCAGACACTGATTCACAACAATCCATGACTCTAGTTCCAGGGGATATGTCTGATACCCTCTCCTGGCCTCGGTGGACACACATATATTCACACACACACACATTTACATGAAATGAATAAATAAACAAATAAGTAAATATTAAAAGAAAAAGATTCTCAGAAGCCAGCTCTAGACAGCAAAGTTCTGCTCCTACAAAATAAGGGTTTCAGGGAACTGTAGTTGTTTTGGAATGGAAAATATTGTTACAAAATATTTTTGTTTTAAATCACAAATGTTGAGTGTTCAAGATCAATGTTTATACTGATTTAAACATACTATGTCTGCATGTGTTGAAAAATTACATGATTTCCCATAAATATGTACAATTTTATGTTTCTAGGGATAATTAAAAATGAATTAAATAGCTGGACAATGTGCCTCACACTTAAAATTGAGAGACTTGCTATGAGTTCAAGGTTAGCCTGTGCTATATACAGTGAGACCATGTCTCGAAAAACCAAAACGGGTTTTTAAAACATACATTAAAATAAATGATCCTCAGATACAACATATAAAATGTGTCACAGCCACCACACTATGCAAATGTTTCACCAGGGGCATTAAGTTCGTTTTCTTCATTTCAGACTATTGTCTGATGTCATTTTAGGCACTGATTTCCATCCAGTGTGTGATTGTATACGTCTTCCTTTACTAAGAATCTTTCTTTCACTACAGCTGTGCAAAAACAACCATTGCAGAGACCCATGGAAGCGACTGCCCTACCTGCCTTGTTCTCTGACTACCTGGACTTGTCGACCACACTTAAGGGTGGCAAGAGACAGTTCCTAGATCTTTAGCAAACAAATTCAATATTCTGGGCCCCACTTGAAACTGACAGTCCCGGAGGACTTTCCAGAGCAAAGGGGGAAAGCAATAGAGTCACATGGGGCACACCACATGGCTCCCAGAGTCTGCAGAGACTGCCCACTCACCTGGATTTCACTTCTTGTCTTTTGATAGCTGGGACCACATGTCCCCCTTTATCTATCCACAGCAAAGTAAACTTTAGTCAGAGTGGACAGTTTTATTAGAGCTTAAAGCGGAGACTACAGGGCAGGCAAGCAATCCCAGCAGCTGCCTGTAGGAGGAGAGAAGGAAGAAGAAGAAGAAGGAGGAGGAGGAGGAGGAGGAGGAGGAGGAGGAGGAGGAGGAGGAGGAGGAGGAGGAGGAGAAGAAGTAGAAGAAGAAGAAGGAGGAGGAGGAGGAGGAGGAGGAGGAGAAGGAGAAGAGAAGGAGGAGGAGAAGGAGAAGGAGAAGGAGAAGGAGAAGGAGAAGGAGAAGGAGAAGGAGAAGGAGAAGGAGAAGGAGAAGGCCTATGTAGTTTGAGTGAAGTCAGCATGAAGGTCAGATCCATGGTGGACAAACAGCCATATAGTGAGAAGTACTTTAGAAAATGTATCATGACATGAACCTTTTGGATCTCCAGGGATATGGCAATTCTTTGAGTGTTCTATCACATTACTAATATATAAAGTGCTATACTATACACAAAGTTCTATAGCATTTAAACCAGGACATTGCTATACTATCACCATAGGCTGAGGTAGCATACTTTTCTTTGCTACAAGAGGTTAGATTGCTTCTGACTATCTTTGATGATAGGAGTGGTAGGGGAAAGATTTTGTTAAGCCCATTTCTACACACCAGCTTCCAAGGGCTTCTCTGTTTTCACTTCACAAAGTTACTGGATCCAGAATCAGTCATGAATGATGGCAGTAGTGAGTGCATGATAATGTACAGTCATTCTACTAAAGTCTGTGGAGGCTAAACGAGCCACTAAGGAAACCAGTCAGGGATGAGGTTGGAATTACAACTCTGTGTATAGTCATCGTTAAGTAGAATCAAGTCTGTAATCCCTCAGGACGGTGGCTTTGCTTTTGGGTTATTAAGGGAGATTGGGTTGGGTTAGCCTGATTCTAGGAGTTTCTGTTTGCTGCTTGGTACCCTCTTCTGGCCATAGTAGATCCCACTCTATGAATCAGGGAATCTCTACAGGAGTTTCCTTGTTATGAAACATCGACTCAGAATACACATTCTGAGGCCAGAAATCACAAAATCCCACTGATCTTAGACCAAAACTCCATTTTGGACCTGTTTTTGTTGGTTTATTTGTTTTGTTTTGCCTTTTTTTTTTTTTTTTTTTTTTTTGACAAGGTTTCTCTGTGTACTCTTACCTATCCTGGAACTCACACTGTAGACCACGGTGGCCCTGAACTCAGAGATCTACCTGCCTCTGCCTCCCGAGTGCTGGGATTAAAGGTGTGCACCACCATGCCTGGTTTAGACTTGTTTTTAATAAGGATACTTTGATTAGTCAGCCAAGATGGCATTTTAGATTTTATCATTAGAGTCAGTTCAATTTCTTTCTTTTTTTTTCTCCTTTTACTGAAAAAAAAAGATTATTTTCTCATATAATATTTCCTGATTATGGTTTGTCCTCTCTCTACTCCTCCCAGTTCTGTCCCAGTTTCCCTATCCAAATCCACTCCCTTTCTGTCTCTAATTAGTAAACAAACAGGTTTCTAAGGGATAATAATAAAATAAAATATAGTAGGATAAAACGAAACCAACACATAGGAATTGAATAAACAAACAAAGAATCCAAAGATAAGTCAAAAGAAGCAGAGATGTTTGCAAGTTCAGGAAACCCATAAAAACACCAAACTGGAAGACCACAAAGGACCTGGTACAGACCAGTGCAGGCCCTCCACGTGCCAACTCAGCCTCTATGATGGCGAAATATCTCATTTAGGGCGGAATACTCTTCAGTCCCTCACTCTATGCACTGTGTCTGGCTGTGGGTCTCCATATTTGTTCTCACTTGCTGCAGGAGGAAGCTTCTCTGATGATGGCTGATCAAGGCCCTGATCTGTGAGAATAGCAGAATGTCATTAGAGGTCATTTGTTCATTTGTTTTGTTTTAGAACAGCAGTAGTATGTGGTTTGACCCTAGGACCATGGGTTATCTAGTCTCATGTTCTTGGCCACCCAAGCAGTGTTGGATATGGATTCTATCATGTAGAGTGGGCCTTAAGTCAAATCAGAGATTGGTTGGTTATGCCTGCAAGCTTTGTGCTACCTTTGTTCTCGTATATCTGACAGGCCAGGCATCACTGTAGATTGAAGTGTTTGTGGTTGGGTTGGTGTTCATGTTTCTCTTTTGGTAGCATGTAGAGTAACATCCTGCACCAAAGATGCTAGAATGAATACAGGCTCTATGTAGGCACTAGTTTGACTTCACCATTTTCAATGAGTTGTGTAGATGTTTCTTTATCAATGGGGGCTAGCTATCAGTTTATGGAGAGCAACCTATAGTCTTGGTAACAACAGCTTGGGTTGTTTAGAGATTATCATGGCACCCCTCTGGCCAGAAACTCAATTAGAGGTAATGCAGTCCTGGGACTGGAAGCTTCATTTGGTGACAAGAGATGGCCAGTTGGGGTTCTGTCTCTCCATTGGTGATTTCATTTAGATCACTTTTATATTTGTATATATTTTAAGAAGCTACTGTATTAGGTTTTTTTGTTTTTTGAGACAGGGTTTCTCTGTATAGCCCAGGCTGTCCTGAAGTTCACTTTGTAGACCAGGCTGGCCTCAAACTCAGAAATGCACCTGCCTCTGCCTCCCGAGTGCTGGGATTAAAGGCTTGCACCACCACGCCCGGCCTGTATTAGGTTTTGATACTATCCTTCAAATGGCTGTTATTTCTAGCTGTCTCTCTCTATATTTCTTTCCTCATCCTTCCTTTTCATTCTTCATTTGGTCTTCTTGCTCCAGCCCGTCCATCCATTCGTAACTATTTTCTTTTCTGAATGAGATTATCTGTCATTCTAGTCCTTTACTCTTTGCCTAACCTTTGCGGTTCTATTGGTTGTAGTGGATCATTGACTTAACAGCTAATATCCTTATATAAGTGAGTACATACTATATTCGTTTTTCTGAGTCTGGGATATCTCACTCAGGATGATTTTTTCTGGTTCTATCATTTACCAGTGAATTTTATGATTTCATTTCTTAGTGTCTGAACAATGCTCCATGCATAAATGTGCCACATTTTCTTTATCAGTTCTTCTGTTGAGGGACAGCCAGGTTGCTTCCAGTTTCTGGCTATTATGAATAGGACAGTAGTGAACATGATTAAGCAAGTGTCTCTGTGGTAGGATGAAGCATCCTTTAGGTGTATGCCCAAGAGTGGTATAGCTGGATCTTGAGGTAGATAGATTCTCATCTTCCTGAAGAACCACAACACCGACTTCCATACTGGCTGCACAACTTTTCACTCTCACCAGCAATGAATGCGTACTCCCCTTACTCCACATCCTCAGAAGCGTGAACTGTCATCTCACAGTAGTTTTAATTTGCATTTTCTGGGTGCCTAAGCATGCGGAACACTTCTTTCAGTGTTTCTCAGTCACTTGCAATTCCCGTTTTGAGAATTATGTTTAGATCTGTTTTGTACCCCACTTGAAAGTTGGGTTACTTGATTTCTGGATATCTGTTTTTTGAGATCTTTATATATTTTGGATATTAGCCCTCTATTGAATTTGTAGTTGGTAAAAACCTTTCTCCTTTCTGTAGGTTGCTACTTTGTCTGAGTGACAGTGTCCTTTGCCTTACAGAAGATTTTCAGTTTCATGAAGTCCCATTTATTAACTGCTGATCTTGGTGCCTGTGTTGACAGTGTTTTATTCAAAAAGTCTTTTCCAGAACCAATAATGAGTTCAAGGTTCTCTCTCTCTCTCTCTCTCTCTCTCTC
Source organism: Mus musculus (assembly GCF_000001635.26). Lineage (NCBI taxonomy): Eukaryota > Metazoa > Chordata > Mammalia > Rodentia > Muridae > Mus > Mus musculus. The sequence goes on from NC_000075.6 coordinate 37,584,179, forward strand.
TCTCTCTCTCTCTCTCTCTCTCTCTCTCTCTCTCTCTCTCTTTCTCTCCTTCTGGTTTTTCAAGACAGTGTTTCTTTGTGTAGCCTTGGCTGTCCTGGAACTAGCTCTGTAGACCAGGCTGGTCTCAAACTCACAGAGATCCCATTGCCTCTGCCTTTCAAATACTGGGACTAAAGGCATGGACCACCGTTGCCTGGATCCTCACTGTCTCTTTTATCAGGTTCAGCGCATCTGGTTTTATGTTGAGGTCTTTGGTCTATTTAGTGCTAGTTTTGTGCCGAGTGGTAAGTGTGGAACTATTTGCATTCTTCTATATGCAGCCACCTAGCTTGCCCAGAACCATTCATAGACGATGTTGTCTTTCTTTCTAGTATCTATTTCTGACTTAACAGGTGTGTGGACTTATGTCTGGGTCTTCAGTTTGAGTCCATTGATCACCTTGTCTATTTTTGTTCCACTGCCATACTGTTTTTATTATTATAGTTCCGCACTACAGCTTGAAATTGGGGGTGGTGATAATTTCAGCAGTTCTATTATTATTTAGAATTGTTTTAACTATTTTGGTTGTGTGTGTGTGTGTTCCCATATGAAGGTGAAATTTGTCCTTTCAAGATCTGTGAAGAATTGTATTGGAACTTTGATGGGGATTTACTGAATCTGTAGATTACTTTTGGGAAGATGGCCATTTTTACTATGCTAATCCTACCACTCCATGATCATGGGAGGTCTTTCCATCTTGTGATATCTTCTTTAATATCTTTCCTTAGTGACTTGAAGTTTTTAATCATTCAAGACTTTCACTTGCTTGGCTAGAGTTACACTGAAAACACCTTACATTATTTGAGGCTATTCTGGAAGGCTTTGCTGCCCTGGTTTCTTTCTTAGTCCATTTGTCATTTGTATATAGGAGAGCCACTGATTTTTGTGAGTTAATTTTGTATCCAGTTACTTTCCGAAAGTGTTTATCAGCTGTAGGAGCTTCCATAATTTCTTAATGCCTTTGGTCCTCTGAGAAGAGTATGGCCAAGCAGCTATGGATCAAAACACATATAGCATATCAAGCTGTCCTCTAGCATTTTAACTACTTATTCATGTCTGCTATGTTCCAAGGAACTTCTGTTGTCTCAGCTTTGCTACCTGTAGCTTACTTTTGGAGAGCTTAGCTGACTCCGTGCTATTTTCTCGGATCATATCAGCAAACCCCAATTTCCCATATTGCATCTACCTCAGCACCTTCCTCTTAATCAAATCTTGTTATATTCTTCTTGGCCTAACAACCATAAAATCCCATTGAATACATGGTCCCAGACTCCTGATTTAAGACTTTGAACTTCTGCTACTCTTTTGGTAAAAATTCTATCTCCTTTTAGGCCTAGATTTTACACTTTATCATCTGAATTGTGTTGGCATTTGATTCTCCTTGTGGGTCTGGAAACAACTGAAGACCATGGAAGCAGATATTTAGAAAAATCACATTTTGTTAAGTGGCACCTTCCAAGGTCATGGTCCTTGAAATGTTTTAATTTACTGCAAGTGAGCAGCTACAACCCTCCTTTTGGAGGGTAAGGACAGTTTCAGCTCAGATTCTGGTCTCACTTGTATCTGTTTATCTCTTTCCAACATTTCAAGGTCTCATTACTTTTCCATTAGCACAATTAGCTTATTGTGGGAGACTGAAGCTGGAGATTTTAAGGTATTTCCCCTCAGTGGTGGGGATCTAATCCAGAACCTTCTGTATGCTAGTCAAGTGCCTGATCACTTCGCTGTCATACTGTTAGCAGAGTTATTAGGCTCAAGTCTGAGCCTGTCAGATCTTATAAATAAATCAGGCTTTGTCCTCTGTCCTCAATAGGTCAATTAAGCAAACAAGAACTAGAGAAACACAGAAAAAGGAGACATATATAATTTATACATGGAGAAGAGAGATATAGAAGGCTGGCAGCCCTCCAAGTCTGTCTTTAGAGTCCTGGCATGAGGTTTAGGTATAAGTAGTTGAGCCAAGGTGTGGATAGCTAAGTAGTTTCAGCCACAGTAGGTCTGAACTGAAAGCTATTTCCATTCTTTTTTCTTTTTTTCCTTTTCTTTCTCTTTTCTTTTCTTTCTTTCCTTCTTTCTCTCTCCCTCTCTCCCTCCCTCCCTCCCCCGCCCCCCTCTCTCTTTTTTGGTGTTTTTGAGACAGGGTTTCTCTGTATAGCCCTGGCTGTCCTGGAACTCACTTGTAGACCAGGCTGGCCTTGAACTCAGAAATCTGCCTGCCTCTGCCTCCCAAGTGCCCGGCTAGCTATTTCCATTCTTGGTGACAATTTCTTCCTCTGGCATGAGATGCCTGGGAAAACTGCAATTTTTCAGGGACCATTGCTTTTGTAGTCTGAGAGTCAAAACAGCGGACACAAGTGTCTCTTTAGAACATTCTTTCTGTTAGACTGATTATACTACCAGCTTTCCAGATTTCAGTGCTTAATTAGGATTTTAACCCTGCAACCATTAAAAGAATTTTTAGTCTTGGTCCTTATTCATGTCAGTCCAGTGACCAAAGGAGACAGGCTCTGTTAGAGATGCCATAGAGACTTCTGATTCTCATCAGATTTCGAGTTGAATATTTAAGGCACTTGATATATTTTTCCTCTTGTTTACTGTCCTAAGAGTATTCCGCAGCCATCCTCTGATTACAGTCTTTAGAATCATTATTGTTACCATGGCAACTAAGTGCCACAGTCAGTTTCTATCTGTTGCCCTCCACCTGAATCCACTCCATGCTGCCACCAGTGATAGGTTGCCTCTGTTATTTCGCTGAATACCTTGAGTTGCCAGCGTTCTACTTTCTCCTAAAGGGGAGGGTGGTTGTGTGCTTCTCAACTACATGAGAGCAACAAAATATCAGACTACTATTTTGGGAGTGTGTTTTCTTGAGCCCCTCCTGGTACCTATTCTTGCATCTATCTGCAGCCAAGAAGGCAACATATGGCACACTCAAATGGAGGTAATTGAGATGATTTAATAAAGGAAATATTTATAAAGACATAAGCAGGGGTGTCAGGTTGAGTAATGGGCTTTATTTTTTTAAAGATTTATTTTATGTATATAGGTGCTTTGCTGGTATGTATGTATGTATGTATGTATGTAAGTGTATGTGTATGTGTATGTGTATGTGTATGTGTATGTGCCTGCTGCCCTTGGAGGCCAGAAGAAGATACCATATTCCATGGAACAGGAATTATAGACAGCTATAAGCCTCTACGTGGGAAATAAATCTAGGTCTACTTCAAGAACAGTAAGTGGCCTTAATTACTAAGCCATCTCTCTAATCCCAGCTTAATTGAAAAACATTTTTATGTTTCATTTTTATTTCTGTGCAAATATGTGTGTGTGTGTGTGTGTGTGTATGTATGTATGTTATGTATGTATGTATGTATGTCTATGTACAAGCGTGAGAGAGTGCCTGTGGAGGCCAGAAAAGATGATTGTAAGCTACCTGATGTAGATGCTGGGAACCGAACTGGTTCTCTAGAAGAGCAAGCTCTACTGTTGAGCCATCTCTCTCCGGCCTCAGGGAAATGGACTTTAAATCTTCAGCTTTATCTGTGTGCAGGCCCTTTCATATCTACAGTGGATGGGCCCTAGGACTTGTTGAGGCCAATGGCAAGGGGGAATGTGAGACCACGCTGTTTCTAATTTTAAGCCTAAGAGATGCCATAGGCAAATAATTCCTGTTCAAATTTGAAGGCAACTTTGACTGACTTCTATTCGAATCCTTGTTTCTCAGCTTGTGGTACTACTCTAGGAGGCTGTGGAATCCTGGAATCCCAGAGATCCAAGTTGGTGAGGTAGGTTAGTAGGGGCAGGCCTCTGAAGATTACAGACAGATACCTGAGCCTGACTGCTCTGCTGCCTGGTCTGCCACGAAATGAGCGGCCTGGGACGCACAATCCCACTGCCGTGAACTCTACCATGCTTTCTCTGCTCTGGAACACTGGAGTCTGAAACTGTGAGCCAAAATGACCCTTCCACTGAGTAAGGTGGTCACAGCAGTGAGGAAGTAAACTAACGTAGTCCCTGCTTTATGATGGTTTGGCTTACAGATTTTCAGCTGTGTATGATGGTATGAAAGGGACACAGATTCAGAAGAAATTCCTGTTTTCCCAGGCTAGCTGTGTGTGATAATCATATCATCATAAAAATACAGCAGTTGGCTGCAGCTCCTGGTAGGGTGATCAGCAACTGAGTCACTGTAGTGTACTGTGTTGTATGTATGTATGTATGTATGTATGTATGTATTTATTTATTTATTGACATGTAGCCCTGGCTGTCCTGGAACTAGCTCTTTAGATCAGACTGGTCACTGTAGTGTACTGTGTTGTATTTATTTATTTATTTATTTATTTATTTATTTATTTATTGACATGTAGCCCTGGCTGTCCTGGAACTAGCTCTTTAGATCAGACTGGTCACTGTAGTGTACTGTGTTGTATTTATTTATTTATTTATTTATTTATTGATTGATTGATTGACATGTAGCCCTGGCTGTCCTGGAACTAGCTCTTTAGATCAGACTGGCCTACATCTTACAGAGATCCTCCTGCCTCTGCTTCCAGAGTACTGGGATTAAAAGCGTGCACTATCACCACTCGATTGCATTTTAATATTTTTATAATAATAGCAATTCACTAAGTTGTGTGAGATATTTAACCTTTGATTGCATTGCAGGCTTTATGTTGATTATTTTGACCAACCTTGGGCTAATAAGAATGTTCTAAGCACGTTTAAGATTGACCTATGATGTTTACTAGACTAGAGTTATCCAGGTCTTTCCACTTATGGTACTTTCAACTTTGATGGTCCTATTGGATGTAAGCCATTTTAAGTGAAGGAACATCTGTACTCTTGTTTGTACTTATGAGCCTCTGATGCAGCCATTAGAGAAAAATGGCTGATAAGAAAGATGAAAAACATTGGAAGAGTAGCTGTAATCACACATTGTGTACAATGCGAAGCACTGTTGTTCTAGAAGCTAAAGCTTGAAGTAATGATGTCTAGCTGAGCTCATCCTGACTCAAGCAAGCTCTCGTGGACCTGGACCTGGAGATTATAGAAATATACAGTAGCTTTGCAGAGTTAGTGTCACAGTAACCTGATGCTCCAGAGTAAACAAAGGGATTGGGACACATGGTACAGACTGAGCTTAAAGGATGGAGAGGAAGAAGTGACTAAGACATAGGGAAAGTAGCTGCAGGAAAGGATGCTTGGTAGAGCTGTGGTCTTTGGTAGTGGATGCAGGAATCCATGGAAACCAAAGTGGTAGCCAAGAGGAATAGCCAGCATCACCTTGCTATCCCCTGCTTTCCAAGGATGCCATTAGAACAGCTCACTTTCTCATGGCCACTGAAGCAGGATGAAGGCTTGGAAGAGAAAATAGAAAATATTCGACACATGTCACATTTTTAAAAAGTCTCTGCTTTGCTTTCGTGGTTGTGATGGTTTGGTGGGGAACGGGATTCTTGGCTTGAGATAATTCCCCATAGAACTGTGACGGTGTTTCCAGTGCACTAGTGAGAGGTTGGCAGTGCTTCGGCATTCTTAACCTTTGTGTGCGTGTGAACCATTAATTTCTTTCCATCCCTGAGTACGAGTAGGATTTTTCTTTTTGCCTTGATCACATCTCACTAATTTATAGCATGCTTCTTGAAGTGGATCTGCTTTTATCTATCATTCTAGATAAGTTATAGAATATTTTAGTTCTGCAACTATTTCTTGAATTATTCATAATTTTAAGATAGTAATTTAAAAACTATACTCCTTTTTGTATTTGTGTTAAATATAGCATGTGCATTCCATGATATATGTGTGGAGGTCAAAGAACAACACTTGAGAGTCAGTTCTTCTACTATATGGGTTACAGGGATAGAACTCAAGTTGTCAGGTTTGGTGGCAAGTGCCTTTACCCACTGAGCCATCTCTCCAGACCTTCATAAATTATCCCCTTCTGTTTCTCTGTTCTTTTAAAAAATTGTTATTGTTAAAAACTTAATGATTTGCTTTTATTAAATGTGTATGTGCATGCGCACGCGTGTGTATGTGTGTGTGTGTGTGTGTGTGTGTGTGTATGGTGTGTTCTTGAGTGCAGGTACCCATGGAAGCCAGAACTGTTGGATCCCCTGCAGCTGGAGTGACAGGTGGTGATGAGGCACCTGATATGGGTGTTGAGAACTGAACTAGGATCCCCTGGAAGAGCAGCAGGTCACTCCTGGCCATGAAACCAACTCTCAGCTCTCGTTCTTTTTAAATTTTTTACAGATTTTTCTCTTCTCCTTTTTTTCTTCCCATTCCCCCTTACGTCTTCCTCTTTCTCCTTTCTCTCTGTTGGAAATAGGGTCTTGGGTTAGCCAGTCTAATGTGAAACTTCTGTGGTCACGTGATCCTCTGAGGACACTTTTTCTGAGCCTGTGTCCTGAGCGTACACTGGGAAAAGTGTTCAAGAATAGAGCCAGCAAAGGAGGGAAGTAAAGAAGGATGGTACCTTGGTTCAAGAGAGGTGCCAGCCTGCTTGGCCCACAGAAGCTGTGTGAAAACCACAGAGAAGGAGCCAGAGCTGTTGGATCCTCTGAGTTCATGGCATAAGAGGTGACAAGCAAGAAAAAGAAAGAAGAAAAAAGAAAAAGAAGAAGAAAAAAAGAGGAAAGAAGAAGAGGAGAAGGAACAGGAGGAACAACAGCATCATCAAAACAACAACACCCTCCCCCACCCTTGGATTGTAAATATAACAACCCCCCCCCATCTACCCTAACATATCTTATAGTCCTTGGTTGCTTAGTAGTTATTTTAGTCAACAGTGCAGAACCAGAAAGCCATCTGGATGATGGTCTTGATCATGCGAATTTCTAACTGATTTGTTGGTGTATTTGCCAAGATCTCCTGATATCACTTAGCCTTAGGACAGCTTTTCAGGAAAGCACTTTGTAATATTAAGTTTTTACTTATGTATATGTATGAGAGTGTGTGCCTGTGTGTGTGTGTATGTGTATGTGCCTATCAGTACCTGTAGGGTTTAGTAAAGGGAATTGCATCTCCTGGAGCTGTAATTACGGGTGGTTGTTAGTCACCTAATATAGGTGCTGGGAACCAAACACTGGCCCTCTACAAGAAGAGTAAATGAATGCCCGTCTACCCCTGTGCCATCTCTCCAGCCCCAGTGACACTGCTTTTTCCTCTGGGGAAGAAAGATGTTGGGAAGCCTTTGTACTCAAAATGTAACATTCTGGGTTTGGAGGATAGAATGAAGATGGCCCCCATAAGCTCATAGGGAGTGGCATTATTTGAGAAGATTAGGACATGAGCCCTTGTTGGAAGTAGGTGTGGCCTTGTTGGAGGAACTATGTCACGGGGTGTAGGCCAAGCCAGATCCAGTGTCACTCTCTCTTCCTGATGCCTGCCAATCCAGATGTAGGACTCGCAGCTACCTCTCTAGTACCATATCTGCCTGCATGCTACAATGCTTCTGACTATGATGGCAGTGGACTAAGCCTCTGAACTGCCAGCCAGCCCCCAACTAAATACTTTCCTTTATAAGAGCTGCGCTGGGGCTGGTGAGATGGCTCAGTGGGTAAGAGCACCCGACTGCTCTTCCGAAGGTCCAGAGTTCAAATCCCAGCAACCACATGGTGGCTCACAACCATCTGTAACAAGATCTGATGCCCTCTTCTGGAGTGTCTGAAGATAGCTGCAGTGTACTTACATATAATAAATAAATAAATCTTTAAAAAAAAAAAAAAAGAGCTGCGCTGGTCATGGTGTCTCTTCACAACAATGAGACCCTGGGTTTGGCATTTCCATCCTTGTAAATTCTGTATCTCCCAGTTCAGAGATCATACTACTCTTGGGACTATAAAGCTTAGCTATCTGTTAGGGCAAGGCATGAACACAGGAAAGAACTGAGGGACATAACTGACTTTCTAACAGTGTTGACTGACTTTTAAAAAAAAAATGCGTGTCCCTATCTCACCCCCCACCTTTCACTTCTAGGTCTGATACCTGACACCTACTGGTCCTTTATCTTTTGTGAATTTTGGTACAAAATGTTTCTCTGACTCTCTCACTAATGGTTTAGGATTCAGATGTCTCTGTTCTGCTAGATAAATGTGGTTTCCCACTTTCACAGTCTTAGCATTGTTCACTCTCTGCTGCTCTAACTAGGCTTAGCTTTTAAAATAACGGCATTTCTGAAGGACAAAGAATTAGATGCACATGCTTAATTTTCTGTTAAATTTTTATGTTAATCAACAAGTTTCTAAGTAAAACAAAGTCTGATTTGATTTTCACTTAAACTAATCACAGTCTTATTGGGATTCAGAAACCACTTTACATTATGGAATTTAATGTTAATTATTAGTTGGGAAAACAGAGTTGTTACCATATGACTGAGAATGCTGTAGAGACAATAGCTGTTACAGAGACAGACACTGCTGGAGGCAGCTATCCACCAGTTCTTCGTCTAAAAGGACAAAGAAAAGTTAGAACTATCAAAACTTGCCTCCTGCAGCTGAAACTCGGACATCTTAGGATACTGGTGGGTGACTACGCGCTGAAATTGGGCTGTACATGCTTCTGGACTGAGCTGCTGCTCTGGGGACAGGAAGAACTGTCGGTGGCTCTGCCAGGCATAGGGAGCAGACAGGAAGCAGACAGGAGGTGTACTTTCCTCCTCTGGACTTGAAGTCTCTTCTGAGGATCTCTTTTGCCACAGTCTAAAAGAGGTGCAGCTGGCAAAGGAGACTCGTGGTGTGCAAAGAGCAGTCAGTCCCTGCCTCACAGAGCCTGTTACAGTGGCCTTGGAGCACAGAGGATGGCTTGCTAACTGATGGACCCCAAGCTTTTGAATACTCGGGATTTCATGCATTTTTACCTTCCAATAAGCAAAGTCAATTCTCATCCCACCCCCTCCCTCTCTCTGCCCCACATCCAAGAAAGGGGGGGGGAAGGGAGGAAGGGGAGGGAGGGAGAGAGAGAAGGGGGGTAGGGGGGAAGAGAGAGAGAGAGAGAGAGAGAGAGAGAGAGGAGGGAAGGAGAGGGGGAGGGGGGAGAGAGGGAGAGGGAGAGGGAGAGGGAGAAATCGCAGTAACAATTGTATTCACATAGGAAAATGGGATCTCATGATCTGGGTAATATTGATGACAAGTCAAATCTAGGTGGAGTCCCAACTAATCATTTTGCTTCTAAATATTATCTTGTGGGCAGGAGAGAGGAGAGATGTACCAGGTACCAGTAAGTACCAAGTCTAAGATTTGAGTTCAATCTCTGGAACCCTTTATTGTGGGAGGAGAAAACAAATTCCTGCAGGTTGTCCTTTGATCTCCACTCAGCAGTATGAGGCACACAGGTACACACACACACACACACACACACACACACACACACACCCCACACACACAGTTTTTCAAAAGTGAAAGAAAAAAAAGTGAGTTTGTTTTGGTCACTTTTCTGTTGCTATGACAAAATGCCATGGCCAACGGAACTCACTTTGGGGCTCACAGTTCCAGAGGGCTAGAATCTGTAACCATTATGGTGGAAAGCATGCCAGCAGGTAGGCAGGCATGGTTTTGGAGCAGTAGCTGAGAGCTTACATCTTGATCCACAAGTGTGAGGTAGAGAGAGCTAACTGGGAACACCACAGGCTTTTGAAACCTCAAAGCCTGTTCCCAGTGAAATTCCTCCTCCAGCTGCATCTGGTTGCAGTTGGCGTTCTTAACTCACCCATAGGATGCTCGTCATAAGTGTTATTAGAAGTGCGTCAACTCTCATTCCCAAGAGCAGAATAAGTGCATTCTGGTTCATGACATCCATTTATGGAAAAATTAAAAAAAATTTCCAGACAGTACATGAAACATTGTATAACACCTTCCCTTTTCCACCTTTCCATCTTCCTTGGAAACACAGTTTATCAAGTACACTACAAGGGAGCTGTGGCCACATCTCCCTCTTTTTGAGAGTGAGTTTCTTTTTAAAACATTTGTTGTTTGTCTTTAATCCCAGCACTCAGGAGGTGGAGGTAGTCAGATCTCCAAGTTTGCTGCCAGCCTGCTCTCCAGAATTAGTTTCAGGGCAGCCAAGGGATACACAGGGAAACCCTGCCTTGAGAAACCAAAGCCATATCAGGCTCCCATCAGCAGGCACTTCCCGGCATCCTCAATAGCGTCCGGGTTTGGCGACTGTGTGAGAAGCTCTGGTAGAGCCTGACAAATACAGAGGCAGATACTTGAAGCCAACCATTGGACTGAGCTCGGGGTTCCCAATGGAGGAGTTGGAGAGGAGACTAAAGAAGCTGAGGGGGTTGCAGCCCCATGGGGATGAGCAACAGTATCAACCAGCAAGACTCCCCTGAGCTCCTGGGAACTGGACCACCAACCAAAGAGTACAAGGAAGGACCCATGGCTCCGGCAGCATATGTGACAGAGGATGGCCTTGTTGGGCATCAGTGGGAGGAGAGGCCCTTGGGTCTGAGGGGATTCTATGCCTCAGATTGGGGGAATGGCAGGGTGGGAAGGCGGGAGTGGGTAGGTGGGAGTGGGTAGGTGGGTGGGTGGGAGTGCATCCTCATAGAGGCAGGGGGAGGGGCCAAGGGATAGGGGGTTTTCAGAAGGGAGACCTGGAAAGGGGATAACATTTGAAATGTAAATAAAGAAAATATCCAAAAAAAAAGAAGAATAAAGGAAAAAAAAAGAAAAAAGAAAAACCAAAGCAAACCAAAACAAAATGGTATGTTTTTATGTTTATGACTCTTTTGCTTTCTTGCATGTATATCCACCATGTTCATACCTGGTGTCTACAGAAGCCAGAACAGACCATCAGAGGCCCTCAAACTGGAGTTATAGATGGTTGTGAGCTGCCATATGGGTGCTTGGAACCCAATCTGGGTCCTTTCCAAGTACAGGAAGTTCCCTTGACCCCTGAGAACCTCAAGGTCAAGTTTCACTTACCTAAGGCTGGCCTTGAACTCACTACACTGCCAAGGATGACTTTGAACTTGTAATCATCAGGTTTTAGCCTCCGGAGTTCTGGAGTAGCAGTGCCCCCTCTATACCTGGCCTGAATTGGTAATTTTCTTTGTTAGGGAGCCTTACCATCATTTTCCCATAAGCTCACTAGATTTAGGTCCTTGTTTTCTGTGCTTGTATTTTGCTCAGTTTTCTATTTTTTTCTTCTTATTGACTTGTAAGAATTCTTAGCTTTTTTCTTCCTAAAACATATGTGAAGTATGCAGATAAGAAAGGAAATTAGAACAATTCATGTTCTCCCCACCCAGCCTCATTGATTCACAGCAGACTTTAGTGAATCAGGCTGTCCTCTAATACACACTCTGCCAGCCTCGGCCTTTGGGAGTGCTGGGACTGCAGGGGTTTGCCATTGTACCAGGCTTCTCTCCATTGATTGAGTGATTGATTTACAAGAAATAAAACAGGGGCTGGAGAGGTAGCTCAGTCTGTAAGAGGTAGTCCTGCTCTTGTTGAGGTAAGAGTTGGGTTTCCAGCTCCCACTCTGGGTTGCTCACAACCTCCTATGATTCAGGATCTGATGCCTCTAGCCCATGTAGGCACATGACTACACTCAAGGTCACATGCCCATACCTCACCCATACGTGCCCCAAGTTAAAAATAATCAGTCTTTAAAAAAGAGAAACAAAACTGTGTGTGTGTATGTGTGTATGTGTGTATGTGTGTGTGTGTGTGTGTGTGTGTGTGTGTGTGTGTGTGTGTGTGTGTGTGTGTTTCTGTGGTCTGACCCCATCCTGCTCTCTCTTGTTGCTCTCCTACCATAATCAGTACCCTGAGTTTAGTATCCACTCTTCCCATGGAGTCTTTATACTGAGTATGAGTCTGTATTTTGTACACTAGCTCTTTGTTAATTTAATGTAGCTTGAATTGAAAATATTTCTTATTCTGTTGTTTCTACCTTGCTTATGGTGTTTTCTCTTTTTAACTCATGAAAGCCAAATTTTAATGTGATCCTATCAAATGTTTGTATGGCTCTTGTTTTGTTGTTGTTGTTGTTTTTGTTTGTTTTTGTTTTGTTTTGTTTTGTTTTTCTGTCTTCCTTGCCCCTGCCTCTTTCCTTTGTGCTCATTTTATGAATGTATGTCCTTTTAGGGAATGTCTATGTTCCCTTTAGGACGAGTCCTGACTTAAAGTATCTCTGTCAATCTAGTATCTCCCAATCAGTTGACCTATGTGGGCTGTGGCTGGCTGCATTTCTCTGCACATGCAGATCTAGCTGCTCTGTCTAGCAGATAGTTTCTATCTTCCCCCTTTCCCTTTTCCTCCTTATCTTCTGCTTTCCTGTTTCTTTGCCTAGGACTTGACAGCACAGGGGTTTTCAGTCTGTTATAAATTACTGAAAATTATTAAAATAAAGAGATTGGCACCTATAAGTCAAAGTCCAAAGATTTCCAGCTTTATTTCAGTATGTTTTTGACAGAATCATTAAACAGAGATGGTATGTTTCTTTTATCCCTACTCTCTACTCAATCAGTTTTATCCTAAATCTTGCTCTCCCTTGGAACTACATGGCATTTTTAATAATTCAGGGGGTTTTCACCTTTATACTAAAGACATTTGGCCTGGATAATTTTTTGTTGTGGTACTTTTTGTTGTAGTAGGTAGCTACTGATATTTAAAACCTTCTTCCTCCCTGTCCTGAGCTGTTTTAACAAAAAATGTCTCCAGACACTGACAGACATATCTTAGTTCATTTTCTATTTTTAGAACACCTAATAAGGGTTAATAAAGGAGTGTATGTAGCTCATAATCTGGAAGCTGGCATCAAGTGGAACAAAGGAGAAAAGAAGGCCCCACCCTCATGGACTTGTTCATTCTAATTATTTTCCAAAGATTTCGTGTCCAAATGCTATGATCCAGGTCATTAGGGTTTTAATGGATCAATAGGGGTTGGGTGTAATTCATTCTATAGTATCACTATTTGGGATTTTGGAATTCTAATAAAGAAACAAACCATTCACCTAACCAACCAACCACAGCCCATATTCTACCCAACCCCCTCCACCGCCGCAAAAAAAGAGAATAATTTCATGGAGAAAAAAATCAAAACTTTAAAAAAAGTTACTATTTAAATTGACTTGATAGAAATTGACCTGGAGAAGTAGGCGATCCTTATTCAGTTTCCTTTAAGACAAACAGTGCATGCTACAATATGAACAGAAGCAGAACGGTAGCAACAGTTTAGAACTTACCCTGATTCATTTCTGAGTCAGAGACACACTAACTGATGAAGCTCTATAAAACACTACAGAAGAACAAGACCCTCCAGGGTATTCTTGGTTTTATTTATAAAAAAGGATTGCTCCATGACCATAACGATAACTCCTTTTCTTTATACACTGAAAGTAATATTTATTGAAAAATTCATTTTGACAAACATCAAACTTTTTTTTCTACAGAGCACACTTTTGTGTGTGTGTCTTAGCTAGGGTGAAGGGACACCACAACCGTGGCAACTCTTATAAAGCATTTAATTAGGTTTGGCTTAGAGATTCAGAGACTTAGTCCATTGTCATCATGGTGGGAAGTGCAGTGGCATGCAGCCAGACATGGTGCTGAAGAAGTAGCTGAGAATTCTATATCCAGATCAGGTGACAGCAGGGACAGAGAGTGATGCTGGGCCTGGTTTGGGCTTCTGAAATCCCAAAGCCCACTCCCAGTGGCACATTTCCTCAACAAGGTCAAACCAATCCTACAAGGTCATGTGTTCTAGTCCTTTCACATAATGCCACTCTCTGAGACTGTGGAGGCCATTTTCTTTCAAACTACACAGTGTGTGTATGTGTGTGTGTGTGTGTTTTAAAAGACTTATTTAGATGTATATGAGTACACTATAGCTGTCTTCAGACACACCGGAAGAGGGCATCAGATCACATTAGAGATGGTTGTGATCTACCCATGTGGTTGCAGGGGATTGAACTCTGGACCTCTGGAAGAGCAGTCAGTGCTCTTAACCACTGAGCCAGCTCTCCAGTCCCTAGAGTGTGTTTCTAAGTAGTGTAAGTTTCTCCCTTTTACATGGTTTTCATTTTCTTCTAACTCCAAGTATTGTTGGTCCTCTTTCCTGTTTATGGCAAGTATCATTAGCAGCAGAATTTATGTAGCAGGTGGCCTGCTTTCTTTTCTGCTGCCAGGGTAAATACCGACAAAAAGCTACCGAGGGAAGGGAGGGCTTATTTTGATTCCCAGTTCCAGGTTCCAATCCGTCATAGCAGAAAAGTCAAGGTGGTGGAAACAGCTCGTTTCATCTCAGCCACAGGGGATGCGTGCACGCGCACACACTCACTACTCAGCTTTTTCTGCACTCTTGAGAAATTTAAAGTTTATTTTAAAATTACACTTCCAGTTGGTTGTGAGCTGCTTGATGTAGGTGCTAGGAACTAAACTCGGGTCTCCTATAACTATGTGTTTAAGTCATTATACTAAGGAAGGCAGGCGTCCCCTCACCAGGAGGTCAACAGGATGAGAATGCTGAGAAAGAATGTATTTTTTAGTTTTTATTTTTATTTTTCAGAGCTGGGGTAATTCACCTTCCTTTGGCCTTAAGATACTGTAGCTCTTGGGCTCAGACCTCTTGAACTCTAAGACTTAAGCCACAGATAGCTTCCCCTTTTCAGGCCTTTGGCCTTGGACTGAGAATTACACATTTGGCTTCTGGTTCGCATGAACCTTCAGATTCAGACAACTACATGACTGCATTTCCTGATTCTCTTGCTTACTGATGGCAAACTGTCCTAGGACTCCATAATTAAATGTGTGTGTGTGTGTGTGTGAAGTTTTTTCTTTTCTTTTGAAGCATTCTAAGACAGAAAAGAAGCAGAGAGATTAGTTAGATATTATAGTTAAGGGCTCTAAAGGCTCTATCCAAATTTGGTTTCATTCTTGAAAATCTTAGAAGAAAAAAAAAAGATGTTCTAGTTTTTAGCACAGAGTTGACTACAGATATACATGTAAATATAACTACATAGAAACTTCACTAATTTTAAAAGTAACTTTATTAGCAACAAGTATGCTGGAGCGATGTCACAACAGTTAAGAAACTTGCTGCTCCTGCAAAGGACACAGCTCCAGGCCCAGCACTTACAAGGCAGCTCACAACCATCTGTACTCCCAGTTCCAGGGCATCTGATCCCCTTCTGACCTTTGGAGACATTAGGTACACACATGGTACATTACACACCACAGGCAAAACACTCATGCATACAAAATAAAAATAATAAATCTCAGAAGGCATTTAAAAATAAGTATTACCATCAACTAAAAGACAGAAAATCCCATGTGAGTTGTTAATAGCCTCCTGGGATCTCAACTTCCTACAAACAGGAAGCAGGTTGAGAAAGCCCACTGCCCTTTGCAAATACCCAAGGAAAATATGAGATCCAGGCCCGAGGACAGACCAGGCGTTTATTCATGAAACAGTCCACCTTTTATCTTACATAGAAACCTATTACTCAGTGGGATTTCATCACTGCGACTGTTATTTGCCTTTTGAATTCAAAGGTTTCTACACCAGGAAAAGATAGATCTGGACCCCATAGAGATTATGAGTTCCTAGACTTCAGATTTGATGGACCTTTCTGGGGGTTAGGATCAAGAGTGGATGTATTTCACATGCGGGAAGGGTGTAATCATAGCCGAGAGTAACCATAGAAGGATAAGTTGGTCCCCATTCCTCCCGATCTGAATGTCTTATTTTGCATACAGAATGCTTTGCTCTGCCTGCAAATAGGCAAGTCCTTTGGTCAATGAATGAGCACAAGTGACAAGTGCAAACCCCTGAGATAGTTGCCTGCTGCTCTTCCTGCTTGTGCTTCTGTGGTCATCATGGGAAGGGTGTATGTGGGGTTGTGTTTTTCAGCAGAAGCACTGCAGGTGACTCTGAGATTAGAGCATGCAATATGCCTCGACATTAAGGCTCCTGCAGCACTTCACAAGAAAGATGATGGGAACTGGGATTGATGTGCTACCGTGAAAGTGGTGAGATTGGGAGCTCCTGGGTAGATTTTATAGGTAGAGGATACATTTGATGGGAGAGAAAGTGATGAATTAAGGATCAGGACATCTGGGCCTGGAAAAATGGAAGAATGGAGTGGCTATTTGCTATGTAGTTATATTAATAAGTTATCATGTGTTGTTTCAAATCACCGAGTAGCTAACACTGAACACTGATCTGCCCCACCCTTCATTTACAGACATTTTTGCCTTAAAGTTTCGTCTCCAAGATGAGAGATAAAGACGAATAGCCCGATGTGAGTAGCCTCCCTACTACCTGAGGCCATGGTAAAGTCTTGGCCTGCACTGCCAGCTGGGAGCTATGTCTGGGTCCATGGCCATGCAGACACAGGGGTCTGTATTGATGTCCATGGCTCATGTCACCACCAAAGACCAGGTAGACATCCCCTGTCAGAGCCACCGCCTGAGATCATGTTGAGGTCTTAGGGATGTGTAAAGCTGTCCCTGCCTCTCACTGATTATGGTACTGGGAGAGCTGGCCCCACCCATTATCTGCCATGAGGTGGTATGGGTGTGGGAAAGATACCCCGCCCCCTACCTCACTACCAGTGGCAGGCTGGAGAGCTGGTCCTGGGGTCATGAGTGCAGGAGATATGGCCTTGTCCCTCACCAGCTGCAACATTCAGAGAGCCCACCTTCCCCCCACTCATCACTCCCACCATCTCCACACCTCATCTAGGCAGCATGTAGAACTGCCCCTGGTGGTGGGAAAATGGTGAACTGCCCTGAGAGTGACTCTGTCCCTTGCTGACTGTGGCACTTGGGTAAATTAGCTAGAGCAGTGCTGGAGAGCTCACCCTGGAGTGTGGGTGCAGGAGAGCTGGCAGGTTGGCCCACTCAGTTATCATTCAGGTCCAGATCCAGGTCTTTGAGTTGGTCCACCCCAACATCTACCTCATCTAAGAACTGCTGGAGCTTGTAAAGGGGCCAGTCCTGCAGATCTAAAGCTGAGGGTCTCCATGACACAGGGCAACAAGGTGATATGGAGAGGAGTCCTGGTGAGGAACCTGTATTGATACTGTAGCAAAAGCAAGAGACCTCTGATCAGACCAACGACACATTACAATGAATATTTGCAATTAAAGATGTGTTGGCAAAAGGATATGCTGTGTGACACATTGTGACATATTGCAGTTTCCATGGAGAGATGTGTTTTTAATGTTTTTTAAAAATTTTTAATTAAATTTTTTTTTGGGGGGGGGATGGAGGTTCCAAAGGCAGAGGGCAAATACAAAAGGACAGGGAGATGAGTGAGACTGGGGTTCATGATGTGAGATTCAGAATCAATAAAGAGTTCTTTTAAAGTGTCCTCCAAACTGGATGTAGTGGCACACACTTTTGTTCCTAGCATTCCAGAGGTAGAAGCTGGCAGATTCTGTGAGTTACAAGGCCAGCTAGAGCTACATGGTAAGACCCCCCCCCCAAAAAAAAAAAAAACCAAAACAGAAATAAGTTTCCTTCCTAGGCCACTTCTCTGAAGATAGGCTGCCCAGTGACACAGAGAGAAGAGAATCCCAAAACCACCCAGAAGTAAAACCTTTCCCTTTCCCTTGGAGCTAGCTAGCTAGAAGGCCAACTATCTCCAACAAATGTTACTACTGTTTATTGTTTTTCCCACTCTATAAGGAGAAGCCAGAGGTTCAGCCATGAGAATGTCATCTATGGACAGGGACCTCAACTGGAAACTCCAACTGACAGCCTCAATTTCTCTAGTCAGTTTTTGCTGGATAGTTTGATTTGATTATGTCATATATATATATATATATATGTTGCTATTTGTTCTTTTATTTAGAAGACTCACCAGAAAGGACACTGCTCTTGCCAGGACTCTACCAGGAACTCCAACTGGCTGCCTTAATGAGCTTTACCAGTTGATTTCTGCTGAGTGTTTTAAGCATTTAAATTCTATCTATCTATCTATCTATCTATCTATCTATCTATCTATCTATCCATCTATCCATCCATCATCACACATGCCTTACTATTTATTTATTTTTTTACTTTAGACACACTATATACTCAATGAACTCACTCATTCAAAACTGAAAGTATGGCTATCATAGATCATTCCCTGGACCGCATAGAACACTATTTTATTTTCTGAGATGGGAAACACCAAGAGAACTGCAGATGGCAAGGGCAATATCAGAATTTGTTTGGGAAATTTCATTTTGAGAAACCTATAACCATCCCAATGGGAATGTTAATAGGCAGCTGGCTATACAAGGTTAGAGCTGGAGAGCAGCAAGTTCTGGCAATGATGTGGAGATGGTTTATAAAGTCATAAGACTGGATGACACGGGCAGGTAAAGATTAAAAAGGAGTCCAGTGATTGGGTTTAGAGGGCCTGATGGCCCTCTAATATGTCTAATGGTTGGAGAGAAATAGTAATCAGCAAAAGAGACTTTTAAGAAGGGATACATACGGGATACATTGTCTCAAGAAGACAAAATGACAGTAAGCTGTGTGATCAAAGCAGCAAATGTTTGCTATTAATTCAGCTTATAAATGGTATTCAGTACATTTTTCAATAAATGATTGCTTATGACAAGTGAATACCAGTGGGTACAATTTACAGGAAGGCCAGATCTGTGCTTATCTTTATAATAATTCAAACTATTAAAAAGCTTAGGGCATGGTATATAGCTCAGTCAGAGCCCTGGGGTTCACCACTACCACCATTACCAGGAGGGGAAAAAAAAAAAGAAAGAAAAAGAAAAAGAAAAAGACTACACTGTTACCACAGAAGAGAAACATGGCTTAAAGCTCAGTTTCCAGGGGTGGGCTAGAGAGGCTTTACTTGTTAGCTTTTAGACCACATGACCCAAGGTCTCCGAAGCCTTAGCCACTTCTGCTCAGATGCTGAGTTCAGAGGCATTTATACACGGGCTTGGGACAAGTATACCAATCCTCCTGTTCCCAGGGAGGTCTTCACAGGGTGGGCCTCAATGGCATGCTTACTAAACAGACGCTCAGGACAGATTTTCACAACAGCAACTAATGTTAGTCCACAACATCACGTCTCCCTTACTGAAGAAAAAAAGACAACCACAACACTGATGGATTTGGATTACTTTTCATGTTTCGGGGGGTAAAACCTGTGGTCTCAATTGTCTGCCTCTTCTTTCAGATTCTCATTCTTATCTGACTTCATCTTCTTTACCTCTTCTCTAGCCACGTGTCCCCGGAAGAGGGACTGGATTTTGAGAGCAGCCGCCTCCTCCTGTTCTCTTTCTTCCTCAGTAGACTCCTCCTTCATTGAAAGGAATGAAAGAGAGAGACTTTCCAGAACGCTGTATTTTGATGCCACAGAAATGCCAGCTTACAGATGCAACTGTTTGAGGTCTGTTACTTCCTGAGGGGATTTTGGGACACACTGTATGTGTACCAAGGGCTGAATGCCAAAGGAACAGTGAGGAGTTCAGCTTACCATTCCTCACTACGTCTTAATATAAGATCATCGTCTATGTCTTTTCGCTTGTTATTCCAGATAGCACCTATTTTAAGTTTCCTGAGAAATTACGTTAGGATGGGGAAGCAAGAAAGAATCCTTGAAGTACAGTGTCTGTGTTAACATCAGTAGATGCACTATTTTGAAATAATCATGATTAGACAAGATAGAGTAAAATGATAAATTCTAATCTCTAGATGTTTAGCCATACATTTAGAGGTTGAGCATCAAACAGAAAGTTACTCTAAGCCGGGTGGTAGTGGCATATGCCTTTAATACCACTTTAATCCCAGCACTTGGCAGGCAGAGGCAGGTGGATTTCTGAGTTCGAGGCCAGCCTGGTCTACAAAGTGAGTTCCAGGACAGCCAGGGCTGCACAGAGAAACCCTGTCTCGAAAAACCAAAAAATAAAGTTACTCTACTGCTACTTGGTTTATCATCAGGGTTGGCAGAACAGTGACAAACAATTTCTTTTAAATTTAGGTATAATTGACAGATGGAAAAATCCATGAATCCTAAGTGTAGAGCTGAAAAAAATATATGGCCCTTAATGTATCTTTTTTTAAGCTAAAAAGATGTTAAACAAACACACATTTAAGAATTTCCAAGTTATCATGTGTTTTGAAAAGTTGAAATATTTTCGCTTTCCCAAATCTTCCTAAGTAGTCATTAATTGTAGTTGTGTGTGTGTATATTTATGTATGTTTATGAATCCTTCCAAATTTTCTCTCCATATGAGTACATTTACATGAAGACGTGGTTTTCATTTTAAAACAAGACCATGCTAATCACAATGCTCTTCAACTACTTTCCCTGGAACAACAAGTCTACGCACTCTCTCCTGTGCTCGTACTTTGTGGGTGATTTTGCTCAGGTTGAATGGGAGGGACAGGACCACTGTGCTTCATTGTACTGATGTCACTCTCCAGTGATTCAGTCACTCAGTCACCTATTGACGGACCTTTGAGCTGTTCGATCCCCTTCATTACAAACAGCGAGATACATTTAGCTCTTAAATTTGTAAATACAAATAGACTGGCATAAAATTCTTTGAGATGATTCTCCAATCAAGTGAATTACTCTTAAGTTAAAAATCAATGAGACCTTAACACAAACTCATATTCTTGAATTCCTATTAAATATGATGCCAGCAGTAACTGGATTGTATCGATACTATTCTAGAATAACTAAATAATGTAAGAAAAAGTATGTCTCAGTGGGTGGGAAGTACAGTTCTCCTTGAGGGGCATGTTCATTTTCAGTATCAAATGTTGCTAACTGAGATACTAGGACCTGAAAAGGAACTCAAAGGTTTGAATTGTGATATTGTACAGAATGAATTCTTTTACACAAAGACCAGTCTTTCTTAGTTTCGACTACAAATAATACAGGCAATCATGTGTTGTATTTGTTTGTTTTAACATAATGTGCCATATTAGTAAATGTTTAACTGTCTCTACAGAGAAGTAACAGAATAAAACAACATACCACAAAAGCTCTGGCTTATAGTGTTACCTTAGTCTCAATACTCTCATGTGGCCGACGTTAGGTTATCAAAATGATGTTGCATTGTGCACAGTTATCTCCAAGTGATAGCCTTCGCACACCACTGAATAGAGATAGGTAGTATCTTTGAGGGTGGACTTCTCTCTTTCTGGGTGGCTTTGATGTAGAATATCAAGACAGGCAAGCATTTCTATAGAAGACCTTTCCTGAGCAAGCCATACTGGGTAAAGCCATTTTATTTGGTGGTATGTAATTATTTCTCCTGTAGTTATCTCCAGCCTGTGCCTTTGTGTGGTGGTAACATAAGCAGTGGAGAAGTTCCCCAAATGGAATACTAATCTAAGAGATGAGAGGAGCATCCACGTTCATCTGTCTGCCTCTTCCCATGGAAAGATTTCTGATCTAGATCTCTAAAGGGAAGAATGAGTTTTTGAAAATAATCTTCCAGTTTATCACTGATTAACATCTGATTAACTATCTATAAGAAAAACTCTAATTTCAATAATAGAACTATTATGTTGGTATATATTTTATGCACACCTTTAAGGTTAGTGATGCTACGGTGTGTAGGAATACAAAAGTAAATGAAAAGTACTACGTACGAAGGGAGTGACTGGTGTTTCTTCTCTTCCAGATGACTTAGCTAATTCTTGTTCACATTTCTCAACTTGTTCTTGTTCCTAGAATGAGAGACAAGGGTCACATGGGCATTGTTTTGAAGGCAGCTAACTCTTGAACCGTGCTGCTTAAGAGAAACTGGAAGTTTCTTGTCTTCTATCAGGAATTTGTCTTGGGGGAAAAGGAAGTGAATAAAAACAAGGGATAAACCACTGCCCCACACTAATAGCGGATAAAGTTTGGTAATAAATCTTGATGACAGTTAAAAAAAGTGTCGATAGTTTCTACAGTGGCAGTAAAAGTTGTTGTATTCCATAGTATGAAGCCAAGGTGACTTCTTAATGATAATTATAGATTCAAAACTAAGTCACTCTTACAGAAGAGAAAGGAATTTGGGGAGGAGAGAGTAATGGGGATGAAGATCAAAGTACCTTATATAAACGCATGAAAATGTCAATTACTGCTTTATGCAGTTAAGGTACAATACTGCATTAAATCAGGAAAGCAAGTTTCCCTTTTGGAGAAGGGTATGTATAAAGAAGGAGCCAGCTCAGTCAGTTCTGACATGGCTGGTACAGTCTTCCACCAAACAGAGACACTGCTAGTTCACTGCCTTCAGGAAGAGTCTTTAACATAGAAAATAGAAATCTGAGCATATGGAAATGAACAAGATAAAACCCTGGAAACCAAATGTAAAACAAACACTCTGAATTTTCTATGTAACACAAGGACAGAATGCTTGCTTTCTTTCTTTTCTTTTTTTTTCCTTTTAGTTTTCCAAGACAGGGTTTCTCTGTGTAGCCCTGGCTGTCCTGGAACTCACTCTGTAGATCAGGCTGGCTTAGAACTCAGAGATCTGCCTGCTGCTGTCTCCCGAGTGCTGGGATTAAAGTCGTGCGCTCCTTGTCTATACAGTGATTATTATCTTTGTTATTTTTAGATATGTTTTACTGCTACTCGTGTTGGCACTGAGCCTTTGGGCCCAGGTGATCCTCTTGCCTCAGCCTCTGCAGTAGCTGGGATTACAGAACCAGGCCATTGAGCCCAGCTTTTTGTTGTTGTTGCTTTTTTTAATTTTAAGAAAAATTTAAAAGTATCCAGTTACTTTGGGGAATTCTGCTAAAATATAAGCTTTAATTTGGATATATGGGGGTCTAGTGTGAGACTGAATTCTATCAGGTTTCCAATTGATGCCAATGATGTTGACCCCACATAAGCTGTCTCACCTAATCTTCCTCGTCTCAAACACAGAACAGATAATGTACTGACTGCCAAGGATGACACAAACCCAGAGTCCTCTGAGATGTGAAAGCAAGACACCAACTTTTAACATGTAATACATGCCTTCAACTCAACTCAGGGCAATTTTGGTTAAGAAAGGCTATCTTTGAGAATACTATTAATAATAAAAATGGATTCAGTTACTAAAGAGATTAACTTTGAAGAAAAAAAATCCCTATCATTATCTTCTATTTGAATTAGTCTTTTTGTAACATGCAAATGAAAAAAATTGGACTAATAGCGTTCTATTTTGTGAGATATAATTTATGACTTATGATACCCAAGTTTAAAGAATAAGAGATGGGACTAATTGCGTGATGATCAAGTCCTTTCTCCTGTTGTCATTTTTAAATTAATGCTAAGTATTGGTACTCAATTCATATATTCTAGAAGAGTATTTCTCATCATAAAAATTTTTAATAAGTTATTTAATGCTTGACACACTTCTCAAAACTTGGGGAGACCATAACAATTTCTTTTATAGATAGAAAAATATAGCTAAATCTGGTAGGTTCATAAGACTATACCTTGAATGCGTGGTTGTTATAGAAGCGGTCCTCTACCTTAGCCCCCCATTCTGCTGGATCAAAGCTGGTTTCTAAATAACAAAAATAATTTTATACTTATTTTGTGTTCATTAAAGTGAACCAAGAACAATGCAGAAACACAAGTTTCTTGTTTCAAATCAGAGTTTCTTTACTGACAGTTGAAAATCTTGCTGACACTAAATAGCCTAGTGCTGTAGACATAAGTAATTATTAAAATATGATGATCAGTCTAACACTGAATGAGCCCTTAGTTTTATTTACAAAAGCACCAAACACCTTCATAACTTCTGTGTTCATAAAACTCATAAGAAAGTGGAAGACACAGAACAAATGTCAGTATTTTAAATAAATGGACTTAAATGTGCACTGGCAAATGTAAAAAAGTATATAAAATATATACTAAGGGATCCGGAAGTTTGGAAAAGTGAAAAAGAAGGGAGAGTTTTCAAAAGAGACACATTATATAAACAGTTCATATAGACAAGCAATATTTCTATCCAAAGATAGTTTTCTTTAACTTTCCACCATGAAAAATTACTAACTCCAAAAGTAAGATGCTTAAACAAGTCCCATGTGCACATGTACAGAGACTACAATTATCAACTTGCTGTTTATCATTTTATCTATATATTTTCTGATGATTTTCAAGCCACCCCAAACATTATATTAATCTACATATTATCTACATACACAAAATTTACACTTAAATATCTAACTTTACAAAATTAGCATGTACCATTATCACATCTAAGACATTAACAATTCCTTACCATCATCTTGTATCTAGCCAACTATCTAAAATTTAGCTTTTGTCTACTTATCTTGGTCACATAGGAGCCTCAAAATGGACACACAATGCCTTTTGTTATGTTTTTTAAATAATATTTAGTGGAAAATCCACCACCACTGTATTTTTCTGTGCAGTTTATTTGTTGATGAAATTGGGCCAGTTTTCCTTTGGAATTTTCCAGGGCAGATATTCCTGACCGTGTTCACAGGAGATCGTTCCAGGGTCATTTGCCCTTGAATTCCCTGTACACTGGTAGCTGGAGCTGCAGGTTTCATATGATTTAGGTTTGATTGTTTTGGCAAGAATACTTAATTGGTTGTGCTACTTAATCTTCTCAGAAGACAAATCATATCCTGTTCTATTTTATGGACTGATAATTGTTCTTTAACTTATTTAGGGGTATAAAATGGTAATGTTCTAAATTAAATTAATCAGTATGAATTTTGGGGTAGACATGATAAAGAAAACAGTCAACTGTTGGATTACCCTGAAATATGGCTCTTAAATGAAACCAAGGTCAATGATTTGATACCAGCTTTCAAAATAACCAGGTGGCTCCCAGCACTTTCTTAGGATGACCTGACAATGAAGAGCTCTGTGTGTCTGGTTTTAGCATTATGAGCTCACAAATACTTAGCAACTTATTAAAATTATTTTTACACCCCAAATGTATTCCCAACACTAGCATACTTACTTGATCTACTCTTTTATATACAGTTACAAAGTTTCCAGAGTACCTCTGCATATTAGTCAGCTTTCACCACTGTTACAAATACCTCAGACAGATCCAGTTAAAAGAGGAAAGGTAGAATTTGGCTTACAATTTTAGAGGTATGGGCTAAAGACTGATTTGCTTTGTTGTTTGGGCCAGTGCAAACATTAAAAAAAAAAATCACCTAATATGTATATTTGGGTTGTTTTAATAAATGACAGTATAATGGAATGTGTAGAGGGGGAACTTCTTGGCTTACAGTTAAGTAAGTTTGACAGATACTACAGAATTCCTTTCCTGTGGATGCATGTTCTACCTCCAGTAGGAATGAGTGTGAGGGCTTATTTGTCTTAGCCTAATCTACAAATCATACTGATAAACTTTTGGCTTGCTGAGAATACATAGTAGTTGTTGGTAGTTGAGTGTAGTTTCTTCTGTTTTTCATTACTGTATTTGTGTGTGTGCCAATGGAAACAAGAAATCAGATCCCCTGGAACTGTAGTTACAGGCAGTTGTAAAGCTGCCCAGGTGGCTGCTGCTATCTGAGCTTGGGTCTTCTGGAAGAGCAGAAGTGCTCTTATCCCCGAAGCTATCTCTATATGCCCAATTTTGATTGGAATTGTTATTATGGGATAGTTGGGGTAGCTTTTCATGTTAAGAGCTATCTGTGTTAATTTTTGTGTGAACCGTTATCTCTTGACATAAAGGCGTTTAACACATGATTTTTACAAGCTATTTATTAGGCTTATTAACTCACTGGGCTGCTGGGACGTGAACTGCAAGCATTTTTCTCAGTTTGTTATTTTGTTTTCTTCATGCTGCTTTGTTACACACAAGCTGACTTCTTATGCTGTCAGTTCCATCAATCTGTTCCTTCAACCGTGTTGCCTTTGAGTTTGAAGCAACTTGGCAAGCAAGATGTTTTTCTTAAGGGATGAAGTACCTCCCAGCATTTATATGGTTTCTTTCTTAGTATTTAAATCTGGAATCAACTTATTATTTATCTGGGGCTATGATATAAAGTATTGATACAATTTTGTTTTCTTATTTTGATCTCAATACTATTTAAGAAGTCCATTTTCTCCTAATGACTTGAGCTACCACTTACACTGTATAGTCACAGGTTTCCTGTCACAAAAATGAAGACTACTAGCCACCCATGAAAAACGGTGGCAAGGGAATTCTTGCCATGTGGGAGACCGGACATTGTTGGTTTAGAAGTCCACACTCATTTATTTTGATTATACTTGTGAAGGTTAAGTTTTTACACTGTATCAGTTGGTAATTCACCTTTAGTTGACGTAAGTGGAAGTGGGTGTGGTGGTTAAGTTTTTTTTTCAAATGGTTTTAGCCACTTGTTTATCAGAGAACTAGTATTCTAAGGCCATTAGTCATCAATTGTTTTTATTACTGTGACCTGGTAACAATGACTCAAATATTTTTTTAATGGTATGCTCCTGAGTTCTAAAATTAAACAAATGACTAAAGATTTTTACTGCATGAATTTGTAAAAGTCAATGTTACAATAACCAAATTCATGTTCATACAAACATTACTTTTAATCAGACAATATATCTTAATAGCTTTCCCCTACTAATATTGTAGATTGTGCAGCAAACATTCACCCTGACTGGATATGAAACAGACCAGCAGGAGTCAGGAAACTGGTGGAAATTTTGAGTTCTTCAAAGGCAGGATCACAAGGGACAGGAGGTGGAGCTGTTCAGTGTGTGTGAGTTATTTGGATTCTATCTGTGTCCTGGGTTTCCTCTCTCTGTAAAATGATTTATGAAGGAACATCTGTTTGCTTAGGGGTATTTCCAGTCTACTTTGCCTAAAGTAATGGTAACAAACCTTCTATACTATGATTGTTCCAGGCAAGAGTAGGTTTTCAGCACAAACATGATGATAATTGTTCTTTCCCCCTTTGACCTGTGAGCCAGATCCTCATATTCATGAATCGTCAAGGCTGGGATTTGTACATCGTACAAAGGAAGTATAGGAACTTCACTTTGGCTTAAAATCAAAGTCACTGCTAGCATGAACCTTAGTCTCTGTGCAGGATGGGACCTGGAAAGTACATAGAATGTAAATTACCTTCCCAGCTGGCAATTCACTTGCCAAAGCAGTTTGTTTCTGTGCCTTCGTTGAAGAACAGTTTCATATACCCCAGCGAAACCCGGTTTATTTAATCTAGGGAGTGTTAAATTATTTTTATAACACTTATGATACTTTCAAATGAGAAGAATCAAAATTTAAAGAAAACTGCAAATTATCCTCTCAGGAAGAACAGGCAGTGAGCTAGCAGGGTTGCCTGAGAATAGGGTCCTTCCATACTGCATCTGTGAGAAATACAGAGAGAATGGCAGGGTACTGAACTGTCACAGCCTGTTGCAAACAGTAAGAGCCGTACTTGCAACCACTGGCCTTATAAAGGCTTTCTGCACAATGACCATGATTTTTAATGTTCTTTTTTTCTTTTTTGTATGTGTGTATGTTTTCATGCTCCCGTGTGTGTGTGTGTGTGTGTGTGTGTATGTGTGTGTGTGTGTGTGTGTGTGTAGTGCTAGATATGTGTTTGCACGTACATGGTGGTCACAGGCTGAAGACATGTATATTCCTCAATCTTAAGTTTTACCATAATGAAATGCTTAGTTTATTTTAAAATTCCTATTTTTTTTTTTAAAAGAGCTTACTCTCTCTTTTCTCTAGAAGGTTCTCAAAATACGCTGCGGCAAAAGCTGGTATATTGTCCGGTTGCTCCCTCAGAATCTCCCGTGTCAGCCCTTCAAGAAGATTTCCAAATCCTTGTGGAATTCGGTAGTGGGTGTTGGAGAAAGGAATCGACATCTCCTCGGAAAGAATTGCCTATATGGTACCTAAAGATTCAGTAAAAAGTGCCTAATTTAAATTATATAATCACAAGTTTCACAAACCAACTCACTATCACGACTCAAATCATTTCTCAAACACACATACCATATTTTGGACTTTAAAAAGAAAAAAGTCACACAATCTAGGTCCTGGTGCTCTCTCTATCTCAGTAGATCTGAATCAAATCCACGCACATCCTATTGTGGCCGAAGTGAACTGACTCTCACAAAATGTTCTCTGACTTCCATAGGCTGACGACATCATGGAGGCCGTGCCCATACACATGCACATACTAAATAAATGAACACCAAATTCACCCCACCACGTCTATCCTTTTCTCCTAGAGTTTTGAATTCTACCACTGAACTATTTTGTTTGTTTTCTGAGACAGAGTCTCTCAACATAGCTCTGGCTGTTCTGTAACTATGTAGACCAGGCTGCCCTCTAACTCAGAGATCTACCTGCCTCTGTCTCCCAAGTGCGGCGATTAGAGCCAGCCTGGTGGATAAACACTATGCTTTGTGAATTATAGTATCATAAATCCAGATCCATTAAATTAGACAAATACATATTTTCAAAGTTAGAGAACCACAGTTTTCACTAGATTAAGTACTTTGTTTTTCTGTCCTTAAGAGGTGAGGGTAGATGTTGCAAGCCCACAGTATTGAAGAGACAATGATTGCTGAGAAGCTGGTATAAACAATCCCCTTTACATTGCTGAGAAGAAACTATTTCAAGTGCAGTACTTGGGAGGCAAGGGTAGGTGGGTCTTTGTGAGTTCAAGGTCAGCCTTGTCTACAGGGTGAGTTTCCGGACAGCCAGGGGCTAAACAGAGAAACCCTGCCTCAAAAACCCAAAAATCAAACAAATAGCAAGCAAGCAAACAAAAATCTAGTCGTTCTAGAAATTATTATAATTTGTTGAATAGTTTCACTTGTTTTTCAGCCCCAACTTTTGAAGCATGTTCTCAAGTGCCTCTGCTTTCTGATGAGGGATTGTGAAAGGGGAGGTCGTGTATTTGGGAGTCAGCTTTTGATGTTTGGGGAATCTTATTTTCTGGTTTTCTCAGGCCTTCTTTTATCTTATTATTCGAGGACTGGCTTAAAGGTGGCTGACATAGGATTTGATTATTGAGAAAAGAGAGCTTCGGGTCTGGGCGTGTGCTCCCTCTGCCTCCCCCAAGAAGCACAAAGGCGGCGCTGGTTGGGGTCGAGGCTGGAGGACTAGAGGTTTAACAAGGCCTAACCTGTGGAGTCTCTTCCCTTTCTCTCTTTTGGCCACAAACAGCAGATTAGATATCGAATCTTGAGAGCTGTGTAAAGCCCTGAACCGGGCGGGGGAGGACAGGCTGTCGAGGGGAAGCAGGTCAAACCGTGGGCGGGACGCCAAAGACCTAGCGTTCCAGATTCTCCGAGAAAGGGCTTGCCAGGCTCTCTGTCTGGTCCAGGAGTTGCGGGAGTATTGGAGATGCGGAGAGACTACGGCACGAAGGAAAATGGCGAAGCCTCCACATTGGAGAGGGAGTGGGGGAAACTGCCTCACCTCTTCTTTCTCTTCAAGCTGGTGCGGATGGTTCCAGTGTTTTATCTCGTTGCTGGGTAACCGTTTTTTTTTTTCTTTTTTCTTTTTTCTTTTTTTTTTAACTACGGAGGCCGGGAGGGGAGCGCCCTGCGCCGCGCCGCGCCGCGCCGCTGATGGTTTCGCGTACTGAAGGCTTGAGGGTGGGGCCCGATAGGTAGACCCTCCCAGGCCCCGCCCACTACGCAAGACCACGCCTCTGCCCTGTCCCCGCCCCCGCATAGGGGCTCTTCCTGAATTCGGCGGGTTAATCAGGATCTTCACAAACATGGTTTCCCCGGGGCCTGTGTTTGGGATAGTGCTGCTCATAATCGCGCGAGTCAGCAGAAGTGCAGGTGAGGTGTCACAGCTGTGCCGGACCCTTGCCTTTCAGATCTTCTGCAGGATCATGGCATGCGTCCCCTTTAAAGGTCTGGTTTGAGTCAGAACTGGACTTTTCGCACCTAGTTCTGGCTCAAGGTACTGTTGGGCCCATCTACTGCCTTTTTCATGCAGGGTACCTCATTTGCAGCATAGGAGGCAGGGAGAGACTTCGGTTTACCCATTGGAATAGGCTCCAGAGTCCCCAGACCGAAGCCTTGAGGAGAGCTCAAAGAGAAGGGGGCGAAGCTTAGTTAGATAATATTTGGAAACAGGTGTCTGAGTCATCCAAAATACTTCAACACCTGCCCCCTCAGTAGTGCCCTTGGGGAGGGCTTCTGTCGGGATGGGTGCCTTGAGGGAATTAAATTTTACTAGTTTCTAAGTGGTTATTAGGGCTAAGAAATACAACCCCCTCACTAGCTCAGAATAATTTAAGGTTCAGCTCTGAATTTTGATACAGCCTAAGAGATACTAGTGGAGGGGTAAGACTCATCACACTGGAGAGGGAGCTATTTCACACTGGCCATTGTGCAGGTCAGAGCTTGTCATCTGACTAACCTGAGCTGGACATTGCCCTCTGCATGGAGATATCAAAAGATAGGAATCTATTCACTTAAAGTAAAAGGTTACTGCTGGAGCCACCCACCCTTCTTTTCTTTGTATCACTGAAAGAGTGGACCTCATCCATAGACTGTCAATAAATGAAATTTGGGGGGGGGGATGAGAATATAGCTCAGTGATAAAGCTCTTGGCTGGAGTGCTAGGAATTTGTGGTCCCATTACCATTATCCTCACAGCAAAAATGAAATTGCAATTCCTTTGGAATTAGATGACGTTGATTCTCATTCTGTCATAAACTACCTTCTGAGGCCTGTCAAGGACATTACTGTCTTCTTTCTTAAGAACTCTGCTACACGAGTAAGCTCCTAGTAGATTGTAAGATCCTTGGCAGCAAGAATTTTTATCTACTATTGGAATTATTTTTCCTTCCAGGGTTGCAGTCTCAATGTGTAAAGTACTAGGTATCATTAAAGAGATATTCATTGAATTCATAGCTGTTCTAATTATTCTTTAAAATTGCTTAATCTATTTGTGCTCTAGTCCCTTGATGGGTAATGTGGTTAGGTTATATCTCTTCATCGGTAGTAACACAATTAACACGTTTATTATAAAGATAATTTCCACCTCTAAATTTTTTTTTTCTCACCATAAATCCATTCACAAAGAGCTTCTATAACTGAATGTTGGCAAACACAGAAGGGCTTGGGAAGGCATTCCCCATCCTATGGACTGCAACATTGTTGCCCATGTAAGGAATATTTTCTTCACTCTGTTCTTCCAACTCAAGTCTTCTCTTTGCTTAGCTCTTATTTATGCGTTTACTTTTCAGCTTTTGTTCTGTATCTACCCAAGACAGGGCCCTCCCACACATATGCCTCCCGGTTTCCCCAGCAGGCTGCCATCCTGCTTATGCAATTCTGGGATGTTGTGGTTCCAGAGTATTTTGCTCATGGTACATGCTTCTTGAGGTTGTTAAGCTTTCCGGATAATCCTTGATTGCCATGTAGGCTTCCTGATCGAACTAGCTCCGGAGTGAGAAAGAAAACTGAGGATTTTTAGGGTTAGCCTGTAACTTAAAAAGCAGTATTAATAGGCCACCAAGCTTGTGAGGGGACCCCCATTAGCTCGACTGCCCTGTTAAGTATAGCCTAAGGGGCCTGCCATCTTTTGTAGCTTTCAGCAAGGAAAATGTCAGCTTTGTTAATTCTAATTCTCTTCCCTGTCTATCACTTTTATTAAAAACAAAAAACCAAAAACCAACCAAACCAAAACAAACCAAAAAGCCCTTAATTTTGTAAAATATTTTCTTTGTAGGATTTTTAAAAACTCTCCCCTGCTGAGACAAATTGGGATGATTTTATGATTTTCCTACTTAAATTTCTATGAGCTCACTGGGATCATTTGGATCAATGCTTGTTATTTAAAAAGTTCTCCGATATAGGCTATGAGTTAAAAATAGAAAAGATCTCGTTAAAGTGAATTCTTATTCAGTCTTGTTAGTGATTCTTAGCACAGAATCCAATATGCAAGTGTGCCTCCTCTTTTCTTTGCTTGTGAAATGGTGACAAGACTTTTTCTCAGAGATTTTTAACCTTCTGTCTCTCCACGATCGTATTTTTGTCTCCTGACTTATCTGAGCTTACTGGAAAGGAAACATTTTCACAGTCGTAAGTGTGGTAAACCAGGTCATCAAAGACAAAAAGCAACAAACAAAACCAATCAACAAAATTACATCATCATCAACAACAAAATAAACCCTCAAGAGAAAACACTTGAAGGGGTTTGGCATTGATAGGATGGAGAGGAGGAGCCAAAGATGGGTACAGCAACATTAGAGGACCTATGAGCTACTAGGAGTGGGCACAGTGATGGAGAGTTAGGGAAGGAAGTGCCTTGTTTTTCTTATCATCACCATCTGTGAGGTGCATGGAAGGTTCATTTTAGTGACTTGAGAGAGGAATGTTAAATTCTAGAGCCAAGTTTTAGAGCAAGGGTTGGCCAAGAACTGTGAAGGGGAAGGAAGGAGAGCATGTACATTAGTTGTTATCTTGGGTTCTAAGTTTCTCTTAATGGTCATGTTCTGCTGTGATACATATTGTTGGAAACTGTTCTTATTATGTTGTTTATTTAATCTGGAGCAACTGGACCCGGTTTTGGAAGATTAAAAGGCTTAAGTGGGCTCATATTCTTTAGTATAGGGACTATATGTTACTTCCTTTTACCGGATCCACATGATGCTGAATCTCCTGATTATGTTCTCCTAAGTGCTTGTTGATATTTATAGGTATTGGTTTTCGCTTTGCTTCATACATCGATAATTACATGGTGCTGCAGAAGGAGCCTTCAGGGGCTGTGATCTGGGGCTTTGGTACACCTGGAGCCACAGTGACAGTGACCTTGTGCCAAGGTCAGGAAACCATCATGAAGAAAGTGACCAGTGTGAAAGGTAAGGCAGCCCATTCTCTGTTCAGTTATTGTCCTCTTCTGCCACCTGCTGGATTATCTGAAAATGAATGCTTATGGCTCCCCCTCAAGTTGTCAATCCATCCATCCATCATCCATCCATCTGTTCATCCATCCATCATCCATCCATCCATCCATCCATCATCCATCCATCCATCCATCCATCCATCATCCATCCATCCATCCATCCATCCATCCACCCATCCATCCATAAGAGTTATTTGAGATACTATGTGGGTAAACACTAAAGATACCACAAATGGTAACAAGGCTCAAAGTTCCCTTCACCAAGGGGCTCATTGAACAGAACAAATTATGTAGTCGTTGGATGAACACATAAAATATCTGTGGACTTCCAAGAGCTAGAGAAGACATCCACCTCAGTCTGGTTGCTATGGAAAGTTGTCACAGAAGATGATAGTTGAGGCAGGCAGTCTAGAGGTGAGAGGGTGGCTCAGAGGTTAAGAGCTCTTGCTGTTCTTGCAGAGGACCTGGGTTTAGTTCTAGCATGCACATAGGGTGACTTATAATTCTGTGTAACCTCCAGCTCCAGGGGTACTCTGGGCACACACACACACACACACACACACACACACACACACACACACAAGTTGAAATAAGTCCTACAAGCAATTTGAAAAGAGAGTCAATTTGGTGATCTTGTGAAGAACTTGAATTTTTAGTTTACTGTCAGAGTTCTGATTCTGTCTGTTATTTTTAGGTATGTAATTTAAGAATATATTAAATATATCTGTGACAGTTTGTTTTTTTGGGGGGGTTGTACGAATTCTTAATGGATTATTATGAGGAGTAAATGCATATAAAGTAGTTGGAACAGTGCTTGTCACATTAACTTGTTTGGCCATTATTGTTACCACTACTGCTACTATTACTTATTCAGTAATTCAAATATTTATTGAGTACCTACTGTGTGCTAGATACTGTGCTAGGTACTGATGATAAAGTGATGAATAAAACAGATGGAGCCTCTCCCTTAGTGAAGCCTGAAGGTTAGGGGAGGAGGCAGGAAAATAAAGAACACTCATAGTTCTTTGAGATATGCAATAGTAAAGAAGGACTCTGTGTGTGTGTATGAGAGAAAGAGAGAGAGAGAGAGAGAGAGAGAGAGAGAGAGAGAGAGAGAGCTTAGCAAGGTAGTAGAGTAATGGACTTAATTTAAGGCTGGTTTTGAAAGAGAAAACGTCCTAGACATAGACACAGGTACATCAGTAACACTGGAGAAATCCCGTGTAGGTAGGTTGGTCTGGGACACTGGGCTAAGTGACTGATGGTAGGTGACAGGAGAAGGGCCAGTATGGCGGCTTGTTTATCTCTGCTAAAGCATTTAAATCCTGGATCTGTAGACTTTAAGCATAAAAGCACAGGAGCAGACTGATAGAGTTTGGCAGTCATCAGATAGGGTTGATAGAGCTGTTAGGAGGCTCTTATGATATCCAGATACACATGATGAGGCCTTGACCTGGGAGTGTAGCTGTGAGGATGAAGGTTCAAGGTGAGAATAAAGTGGTCTCTTTGAGGAAGGGATAAAAACGTAGAAGAGTAGATGCTGGGAACTAAACTCAGGTCTACTCCAAGAGCAGCATGTTCTCTTAACAGCTGAGCCATCTCTCCAGCCTCTCTTTGTGATCTGTGAGATATACTGAATGTGAAGAATTCCAAAACTTCCTATGCTTAGTGCCTAGGTTTTTTTTTCTTTTCTTTTCTTTCTTGTAGCTGAGAATTTCATTGAAGTTCTGATTCTTCTACTTCTATTCCCTAAAGGGTGGGATCATAGGAATGAACCACCCCACCCAGGTTACATAGTACTGGGGACTGAATTAAACATGCTAGGCAGGTACTCTGTCTGCTAAGCTATATCCCCAGTCTACTTTTGAAAGCATATGAAATTAATGGGTTTAATTATTGGCATTTCACACGTATGTATCATTGTATTTTGTTCATATTCACTCCCCTGCCCTTCCCCCACCCCTTGCCTGACTTATCCTCTGTTGTTGTTTTTGAGACAACATTTGTCTGTGTGTCTCTGGCTGTCCTGGAACTTGCTCTGTAAACCAGGCTAGCTGCACATTAATTTTCATAGATGTGTAGTCGGTTTATATTTCTATTGGTAGTAAATAAAGGTTCCCCTTCCCTACATCCTCACCAGGATCGGGTGTCACCTGTTTTCTTAATGATAGTCATTGTGACGGAGATGCCGTAGACTTTACTCCTTCCTCCCCATATAATATAACCAAGTCTCAAGAGGGACATTTCCCCTCTCCTCTGATGTAGAACTATTGAATGCAAGTTACAGATTCTGTTTGTTCCAGAGGAGCAAGAATAATATAAGACTATAACTTTAGAACCCACCCTAAGGTGTATCTGCCACAACATGCTATGACTTTTATCATTTTCATAAGCAGTTTTACTCATATAAAGCATTTACTTTTTACTTCATTCTTGTTTGGTGGTGGTATATTTGAACTGTAAGCTATAAAATAAATGTAGGTGGTAAGGGATGAGCACTAAGGCATCCTTCACCTTCAAGCCACATTTGAAAGCCACAGGATCATGTTTTAGCTGATGAAAAGTCAGGGTTCTGTGTGGAGAGGTGAAGAAAGCTGTTTCTTGTGAGCCCTAGGTTTTCTTTTTAGGAAGATAAAGGCCATGGGTACCCCCTCCCCTTCTTGATATTCATCACAATAACCTGAAAAAGATAACATTTGATTTGATTAATAAGAAGAAAAGCAAGAAAGTGCTTTATGACTAATCATGTCTCTGAACAAATTATTTTTATTTCGTTCTTGTGGTTGTGGTTTACATCTTGAGTTAACTGGGGAAGCCAGAGAGAAAAGAGAGACAGACAGCTCTTTCTTTGTGTATGCCTTTTGCTGTACTATATAAATCAGTTGTCAGAGGCAAACAACCAGACATGCTCTTAACATGTGAAAACATGAAGCATGGCCTTCTTATCAGGGTAGGCCAGGGTTGGAGTTCATTGTTGTCATTTACTCGATGAAATGCTTGGCAAAATGTTTGTAGGCTAAGTAGTGGTAAAACGACGGCAGGAGATTGATCTTCCTAGATGGTAGAAGAAAAAATGTAAGAACACAGAGGTTTGAATACAGTGAAATGAAAACTTAGAGAAACCTGGGCCTGGACTGGCCAAAGAGGTAACAGGGAACAAACGACTACTGTTCATAAGGCAGGACCAGAGCAGCTGTGGCTCAGAAGGCCAAGAACCAGCAGCAAGCCCATTGGATGCTGCTGAAATCAGTGACGGTGAGCTTTATGGTTGGGGACTTAGAATTACTATTTGAGCTCATCCTAGTAGTCTTGATGGGCTAACATTCTAAAAGCTCTTAAGTGCCCCATGGCATGCTCATCACCATGCACCCTGTTCTGAACTGACTATCCAAACAAAGACTAACGCTCCTCATGGAACATGGTGGCTTCTGACTTTCCAATCCCACCCTTGCCCTTGGTCTAAGACATCATAGGGCTTGTATGAGTTATCTCTTGAGCTCCTGTGCCCATCAGTGAATTCTCTACAGTGCAAGTTTCTCCTGCTTTACAGCATTGTGTCAGGGCATATTTTTCTTTTTCTTAAATGGGAGTGGAAAAATGCTAGGAACCAAAAGACCTTAGGCTAGCTAGCCAAGAAGGAAGCTTTTTGAGAAGTTGAAGGCAAATTTTTCTGGTACAAAAGATGTTGGAATCAAGACTCATTTTCCAGGTTCAGCTTTCCTGAGGTTCTAGGTCCTACCAGGAGCTCATTCATTTTTCTGGCTGTAGTGAAATGGTGCCACTGCTTTGCCAATTTTCTTTCCTGTCTTTTTGTTGCTGGACATTGTCTTAGTTAGGGTTTTATTTGAAGAGATCACATGACCATGGCAACTCTATAAAGGAAAACATTTACTTGGGGCTGGCATACAAGTTCAGAGGTTTAATCCATTGTCGTCATGGCCGGCTGCATGGTAGCACATGGGCAGACATGATGCTGGAGAAGGAGCCCAGAGGTCTACATCTAGGTTGGTAGGCAGAAGGAAGAGAGAGACTTGAGCCTTGTTGAACACTGAGACCCCAAAAGTCCAACCCCAATGACACAATTCCTCCAAAGCTCCACCTACTCCAACAAGGCCACACCTCCTAATTCCTCTCCGTAAGCATTCAAATATATGCGCCTTTGGGGGCCAATCTTATTCAAACCACCATAGATGTGCACACTTGTTGGAAGTGCTAGGGAGAGTTTTTGTCACTAGCCATGTGTATTGAAAAAGCTAAGGGAAAATACCCAATTAATAGCTCTGAATGCACTAGATGAACACAGGAGGCTGAGAACTAGTCCTGTGTTAGGTTCTCTGGCAGTTGACCCCATCAGCACACATCAGCAGTGCTTCTGGCAGAAGGACGGAGCCTCAGTAAGGTGTGTCAGTGCAGGAAGCCTGGAAAGACCTTGGCAAGCCTGTATTAGGACAGATTGGAACGTCTGCCTGTTCATAAGTGTGAGCCATACGGAGCACATCACACCTGTGCCACACAATCTGTCCTAGCTGCCCACTGTTTCCAAAACAGTGATTTTTCTGGTTTAGGTTGAATTTTGCATTTTATATGCTGATGCCTGGCTTATTGGTCAGAGAAATGCAATCGTGAGCGCATGGTCCTGGGTTTAGCCGACCTTCTGGAGGCAGAGCTCCAGGCTCAGCTAGTACCGCTCTTCAGAGGACCAAACGTTTAGATATTTCCTCCACCACTCCAGGCAACCTTTAAGGCTTCAGTTTTCACTAATTTGCAAGGGCTCATCTGGACATTTCCTGCTTCTGCTTAGTTGTTGCTGGCTGGGAGGAACCTTGGACAGTGTCCAGCATGGAGTATGCACTCAGATGGTATTTCTATAATTATTTCTTCTCATAGGTTAGGGCAATAACATTACAATGCTCCATCTCCTGGTCTCCTCATTCTTTCCCTTTGGATTTACATTGATCTGATGGCAATAGATAAGCCAGATTATGTTTGACATTTTTGTGTTAAACTGTTTTTCTCTGCCTTTTCTAGGCTCCTGTTTCACTGCTCCAGTATTTTCACGTTTTCTGGTTCTTTTTTTTGTCTTAAGTCTCTGTGTATGAGGTTGACAGCAGTGATCCAGTGGCTGAGAAGAAGGGCAATGGGAGGTGTGGTTTCTAGGAAGCAAGCTATGAATGTCTAAAATAGGGTCTTTCATGGCTTCTCATTTCTTAGTGGTGTCGCAGAACCTCAAGTCTTGTATGTCACTCTGAAATATTCGATTGAGCCAGCTAAAATGTCCTTTTCACTGAGATCAATTTATATGCTAACTGCTACTTGTTGATGTGTCTCCGTGCACCTGTGCACTGATGGCAGAACCCAGTGCCACTGACTGTGTTGATACTTGTTAGCGATAGATGGCAAGGGTGACCCTTAGTAAAAGAAAGATTCAGATTAGAAATGATTTTCTGAACCTGTGCTTACATGCGATTGGATAATTGCAAGTTAGTTCAGGGTGCTGTGTAAATCAGAAAGATTAGATTACGGTAATATTGACAGTTGGATGGTGTAATGAGAATTTCTGTTTTCTGTTTTTTTTTTTTCCTTGTCAACTAACTATCCTTGAAATTTAATCTATGTGTATTTTTGTCTCTCCTAATTTAGGATTATAACTGGGTAACTAATTTTTCTTGTAAATGCCTTAGTTAAAAATAAGAAGGGATTGGTACAGATTAGGGATAAAAAGGCTGCTGTTCTCAACAGCTCTACCCCCTTGCCTGGAATTTGGCCAATCCTTATAGAGTTGCATACACTTTGTCACAGAGCCTGAGCTTAGCCACAAATGAGGTGCAGTTGGTGTTTAACTCTACTTTAGGTGGTTGGTTGATTAACCCCTTGAAGTCTGTTTTTGTTTCAGAACCCTCCAACACCTGGATGGTGGTACTGGACCCTATGAAGCCTGGGGGACCTTTTGAAGTGATGGCGCAACAGACTTTGGGGACAATGAATTTCACCCTGAGAGTCCATGATGTCTTATTTGGAGATGTCTGGCTTTGCAGTGGGCAGAGTAACATGCAGATGACTGTTTCACAGGTAATGGAGCATCTCAGCTAAGTCAGTGTTGGTGATAATGAAGGAGAAGGAAAAAGGAGTAACAAGGAAGGAAGGCTGCTTCTGTTCACTAAGAACTTATCATGTGTAGGATCCAATCTGAGCACTTTAAATAATTTGATTTCACAATCTAAAGAAGCTATTGTTTGGCACTAATTGTGCTTATATACTAGGTTTTCTCCCTAAAAAGGTTAAAGGTTACTGCTATCCCTAGCTCTGTCATCCAAGCCGATTTATCTTTGCTTGCCTTTTTTGACTATCTAGTTCTCTGTTTTTGAGAACTATTTGAGTTTGAGGTTGAGGAATCTGAACAACCAAGCCGTGGTTTCCTTTCATTTCTGTCTTTGATAAAGGTATAAATTAGATGGCGTGGAGAGATGGCTCCGTGGTTAAGATCATTCACTGGCTGCTCTTCCAGAGGACCCAGGTCCAATTCCCAACAGCCACATGGCAGCTCACACCCGTCTATAACTTCAGTTCCAGGGGATCCAAAGACATACATGCAGGCAAAACATCAATGCACATATAATAAAAAGAAATAATTTTGTGAAAGTATAAACTAGAGTACTTTTATATGTCTTAAGCCTTCTTGTTTGGTTTCTATAGCTTTTATTCTTTGTAGTCTCATTATTCCCTTTAAGAAAACCTATTATTAAACAATGCCATTTAAAAGATTCACACACACACACACACACACACACACACACACACACACACACACACACATCTTTATCCATTTTTCTAATTTGAAAATCCAAATTTCTGTAATATAACTCTTTCTAATTTTGTGAACTCTTACTTCCTGTGTTAACTATATGGAAGTATTTTGAATTGACATGCCTATTAAGCTAGACTTGGCCTGGACCTTGTTAGCATGTTTGACTAGACATGGATGTGAGTTTTTACCATGCTAGAAAGCATGGCTTGGTACAGAAGAGGAACTGCTCTTAACTCATTAGAGAAAGCAGTGCTTTCCTTCATGCTTTAATTGTACTTCTGTGTTTCCACAGAAAGGCATGGACCAGATCTGTTTATATCTATATAGTAACTTTCTCAATCGCAGGCTATGCCAAGGATCCCATCCCATTTTCTGTCAAGCTAAATCAGAGCTTGATTGCTAAGCGTAAACACATTCTTTCTGCCTGGAATTTTTTTCTTCAGCATCTTCTGAATTAAGTCAGGGCTGAGAGCTCTGAGATGGAGGGGAACAGAAGCGAGATTCCATCTGAAATATATGTGTTACCTCTCTCTCTCTCTCTTTCTCTCTCTGTCTGTCTCTCTCAAATGAGGCACTTAGTTTGCAAGGCAGTATTTTAGGTGCTGATAGTACCAAAAGCCACATTTCCAGTCTTTTAACAGTTTACAGAACCTTATTTCTCAATAGAAAAAATGCATTACCAGCCCCCCCCCCCCTGATTTTGCTCCTTTCCCTGTACAAATTCCCAGCACACATAAGCACATGAGCACAGTGTTTGTCTCTTTTTCCTTTCCTCCCTCCGTGTGCCATTTTGAGGAGGTAAGATTCTCACTATAACCTACCCCTCTTCACATTCAAAGAAGGAAATGGCAGATTGTATGCCCATCTTGTTGTTAGGGTAAAATGGAATTTTAAAGCTGAGTGTTATTTATAACACCAAGTGAGATGTTTATAAATGGAGAAAAGTCTAAATGTTCATCTGCCACCTCAGGGTAGGTCTCAGACATTTCTAGTGAGGCTCAGGAAAAGATGGCCAATATCAGACAAGAAGCCCAAATTTTCAACCACTTGGCCCTCCCCTCTTTCTTATTTTACATATGGAGAGATTGATATACGGAAGAGAGGGAAAGGAACGATAACCCAAGGGCAGGCTTTTGGAAGTGCCGTGGTGGCTTCTTTACAGTTATTACCTCAACCTTAGAACTGATTTAGTCGGTGTTGAAACAAGGTACAAGATCTCCAAACTCTTTCATGTTAATTATTAAATTACTAACTAGATGTCTGTCCATCCATAAGTGTGGGCATGCACACACATTTACAGTTTACACACACACACACACACACACACACACACACACACACCTTGCTTGCCCCTTACAGGCTCCATGCTAACTTTCTCAGAGGGAAATAGATTCTTGACGTGTCTTCATTAATTCAAGAATGTGGTATAAAGGTTACAAAATGAACACTGGTGCGCAGCTGCTTTGATGGGGAATGGTCGGGTCCCTTGAGAGACTGTGGTGCTCTCCCTCAGCCCAGGCAGTGCTAATGACTTCAAATACCTTGGTATTCATTTACATCCTCATTTAAATACTTGGTAGGGAAATAATTACACTGAGCTGTTTGATGAGATGAAGTCTGATCTCAGCAGATGGAGTAAGGCTTCCCTTTCATCAGCAGGGAAACCAAGTGTCATTTAAATGAAAATCTTCCTGAAATCTCTTTATTCCTAAATTTGCTGCCAATATCCCAGAGGAAATGCTTCCATCAAAAAGACAGTGCTGTTGGGGGAAAGGGGACCAATTTCAGACACAATCCTCATCAGGTACAGCAGGAATTTCCCCCACCCTCTTTTTGTTAACACCCAGCTTTCTGGTTCTGGCAAATGTGAAAAAAACGATGGAAGCCTTCCAGCTAATGTTTTGGATCCAGTGTTACGTGCTGGTAACAATACAGGAGAATGCCAGCCACCCTGACTCCACTGCCCTGGCAGTACTCAGGCACACTTAGGGATAGGGCATGTTTCCCATCCTCCCTCCCCAAGCTGGCGGCTCATTGCTATGAGCTGCTTGCGTTCCCAGGCAGTGCGGAAGCTGGTGTGGGTGGAGAGAATGAAAGCAGCTTCATCCACCGTTCCCATGGAAGCAACATACGATGCATCCTGCTCAGTGCAGAGCTGAATTTCAAAGGAGGTGACTTTTTACAGGTACTTAACTGCTGAAAAATAATTTCCCTGCCACAGTACACTGTGAGCACATCAGCTTGTTTCTCTTCACCATCTATTTTCCATGAAATCTTACAGATAAGATCCTGAAGGCAGATCAGGATTTCCAATGGAATTTTCCTGAGACCGTGTGTAATCTCTGTCCTGACTATGTAGACTTTGACCAGCTGGAGTTGCTGCCACCCAGGAGACCCATCAGGCTGTGGCTCCCACAGTGACCCAAGAGCAATTTCATTTGCATGTGGTTATGCAGTTGGCTGCAGTCAGCACAGTGGTCAAGTCAGAGGCAATTCTGGGGGCAGCATATTTCAGTGAAATGCTGTGGGGCACCCTGGCTGCTTTATTCTTTCTCTTTTCTTGTACCGTGGGTTGGAAGGCCAGCTGTATTCTCTGCAGTGGGTGGGAGGGAAGGCAAAGCAGATGCAGGTTCTGTGGCTGGAGGCCAATGTATTCTTGCCTCCTGTGCTTTGCAGTGGCTGCTGGACTCAGCTGGAGAGCCTGTTCCCCAAGGCCAATCCTAACTGGGCTTCCTGACGATCCTTTTGGCCCTTTGTTTGGACTGCTGTGTGGGGGTGGGGTTGGTTGGGGTAGGGGGATAGAGAGGACTCAAGAGAAAACATGTACACAAATACAAAAGCAAATCAAGATATTGCTCACCTATTGTTTTTTAAAAAATCAACAACAATAACAATAACACAACAACCCAACAACAATAACCCAGCAAAAACCCAAACCAATTCAACAACCCAACTCCAATAACCCCAACGACAATGTAAGAAACCAAGCTGAAAGGAAACAGTGGTATCCTAACAGTGGAATGGGGCTTAACTGATCTCTCTAATCAGTAAGTCACTCAGTATGGTACACACATTCTTGCCCAGAATAACCCCAGACCACTGTGTCATCTGGGCTCTTGAAGTGGCTTGAGGAAATGTGGTTTCTTTGGACAGACACATTTCTCTCTGTCAGAAGCCTTTCCCTGGACATCACTTTTCAGTTTACCTCAGCTTCCATGGGGACTGCTGTCTAGGACTGAGGTGGGAATAACCTAGTTGCCACATTTCTTTGGTGCGTTTCTTGGGATCTGTTTTTTTTGTTTGTTTGTTTGTTTTGTTTTGTTTTTGTTTTTTGTATGGTATATAGATTACATAAGTCACGGCCTCTTTTATGTTGTCTCCACAGAGATTCCCTAAATACCGTTGTTAATTCAAATGCTTTATTTTTATGTTATCAGTTAGGAGAGGAACACGTCCTTTAGTTTTAAGTTAAAGTAATCTGTGGGTTGTGAGATATAGCATAGTGGTTAAGGGTTTACCTGCTATTCACTAGGCTTTAGGTTCAATCCCCAGAACCATGGGGGAACCATGGGATAGTGATGTAATTCATAGTGTTCTTTAGCCTCATCCTTATACCGCTGTTCTTGTCCAGGATAGACCTGCTGTGGAAGATCACAGGTTTCATTGTTTGTGAACTGTCTTCTGGAATGTGATTCATCTCATTGTCTCTGTTGGACAAAAGTACCTAGATCCAGGTGTTCAGTATAGCCCATTACTGATTTTGGTTATTCACTTATTCTCAGCATACCCAAATGTCAGAAGGAATTCTGTGGATCAGATGTGTGTACTGAGAAGCTGCAAGGCAGTTTAACCTCTTTCAGATTAATGGATCCTCGGATTTCTCCTCTAGATCTTTAACGCCTCAAAGGAGTTGTCCGACACTGCTGCCTACCAGTCTGTGCGCATCTTCTCTGTCTCCCTCATCCAATCAGAGGAGGAGTTGGATGACCTTACTGAGGTTGACCTGTCATGGTCCAAGCCCACCGCAGGTACGTGAGTGCCTCAGCATGCCTTCCTTTAGGCAATGGCTTAGTGACTTAAGTAGAACCTGTAGCCCCTGAATTTGGTTCTACTTATTATTACAGAAGTATTTTTTTTCCCTTTGAATTTCCACTCCATTCCTGATGATCACTGTTAGATTTTTCTTCGCAAGAACCCAGCCTGAATCTTCTCCACTGAGTTCAGGAAATGGTACTTCCTTTTCCTTTTCCTTTTCCTTTTCCTTTTCCTTTTCCCTTTCCCCTTTCCCCTTTCCCCTTTCCCCTTTCCCCTTTCCCCTTTCCCCTTTCCCCTTTCCCCTTTCCCCTTTCCCCTTTCCCCTTTCCCCTTTCCCCTTTCCCCTTTCCCCTTTCCCCTTTCCCCTTTCCCCTTTCCCCTTTCCCCTTTCCCCTTTCCTTTCCTTTCCTTTCCTTTCCTTTCCTTTCCTTTCCTTTCCTTTCCTTTCCTTTCCTTTCCTTTCCTTTCCCTTTTTCCTTTCCCTTTCCTTTCCTTTCCTTTCCTTTCCTTTCCTTTCTTTTCTTTTCTTTTCTTTTCTTTTCTTTTCTTTTCTTTCTTTCTTTTTTTTTTTTTTTTGAGAACAGTATGGATGCTGTTCAACATGAGGTGGGTCTGGGTCTTCTTCCATCATGGTAACCCTCTGTGTTCCCCCACTCCCCTGCCTGTGTCTGAGGACGTCTCACTGTCCTCTCCGAGTGAACCAAGATCTGCTCCAGCTCCTCTCAGGGCCTCCTGTCTTCCCTCGGGCTTTACTCTCCATTTCTCTCTCTGAGA
This sequence comes from Mus musculus, assembly GCF_000001635.26. Taxonomy (NCBI): domain Eukaryota; kingdom Metazoa; phylum Chordata; class Mammalia; order Rodentia; family Muridae; genus Mus; species Mus musculus. The sequence continues at coordinate 37,628,620 of NC_000075.6, forward strand.
GAAACACAGAATCCGTATTTCATGGCTCTGCCTCCTCTACAGCAGGCTGTGCACTAGTCCAAGGACACCGCAGCAAGTAGACAGACACACAGTGCCTGCTGTGAAGGTTCAGCCTTGTTCTTTATTTCCACAAAACAAGACAAAGGCAAATACAACCAGCCCCCTTCTCAGCAAGCGTCATCACTGGCCTCACAGTATGTGGAATATCTTTTGTTTCATTCTTCTCCTGCCCCCCACAGGGTTCACTCTTTTTGTTTTGGTCTGTTTTTCCTACCTCCCCTCTCCTCCCCTCCCCTCCCCTCCCCTCCCCTCCCCTCCCCTCCCCTCCCCTCCCCTCCCTCCCTCCCTCCCTCCCTCCCTCCCTCCCTCCCTTCCTTCCTTCCTTCCTTCCTTCCTTCCTTCCTTCCTACAGATTAGGCTGGCCTCAAATTTAAGAGATTATTCGCCCGTCTTTACCTACAAAGTGCTAGGAATAAAGGGGATTAAAGGGGATTAGAGGCAGATATCACCATCACTACTACCTGGGAAAACATAGTTCACTCTGTAGGTAAAGGCTTGCCATGTAAGCACCAGAACCTGAATTCAGAACCCCAGCACTCATTTAAAAGGCAGATGTGACAGCATATATCTGTAATTCCATCACAGGGGAGGCAGAGACAAAGTGATCTCTGGGGGTTACTGGCCAGCCAGCCTAGCTGAATAAATAGTGAGAGGCAATTTTAAAGTGAATGAATGAATGAATGAATGAATGAGGTAGAGGATGATAGAGGAAGACACCTGACTTTGTCCTCTGGTTTCCACATATGTGCACATACATACTTGCACATCTTGACAAATACATGCACGCGTGCATGCAGACACATACTTTATGTACAAATAAACAAGTCCTTGTCTATCCTCTGGTTTCCTAACCACTTTTTATCCTTTTAAGTTACCTTTCTCCTCTACCTACTAGTTAGTAGGTCTACCTTTAGCTACTCACAGCCACCTAACAATAACATACACATGTTTCCTATGATATTAGAGACACAGTTATGAATGCGATGAAGTCCCTCCAGAACTAATAGAAATACTGTTCTATTGCTGTGAGATACCATGACCAAGGCAACCTATAGAAGATGACATTTAATTGGGGGCTTGTTTACAGCTTCAGAGAGTTAGTCCATTATCATCATGGCAGGAGATGTGGCCACAGGTAGGCATGGTACTGGAGATGTAGCTGATAGCCACATCCTGATTTATAGGTGGGGGCCGGGAGGGAGAAGGAGGGGGAAGGAGAGAGGGTGAGAAGGAGGGAGGGAGGGAGGGAGCAAGGAACGGAGGATGGGAATGAATGAGAATGGGCTTGGCAGGGACTTTGAAACCTCAAAGCCCACTCTTAGTGGCATACCTTCTACAACAAGGCCACATCTCCTAATCTTTGCCAAACAGTTCAACTAACTGATAACTAAGCATTCAAATATATGAGCCTATGGGGCCCCGTCTTATTCAGACCACCACAGAGGGAAACACTGAACTTCATATTACAGGAAGTGATGTAATAGGGCTGCACAGAGAGGGAGGATGTCAGTCTAAACCAGGCTTTGGCTGAACTTCATTGACTAGTTTTTCTTTGTTGTTAACTCCAGCTAAAACTTGTTCGTATCCCTTAAGATACTGTACTTTGCCATTTATTTTATTTAGCTCATCAGTTGACCTATTCAGTAAGCTTTAGAATTTATGAGGAGAGACTCTTTGTGTCTCTTTCATTGCTATATCTCAACCACTGTGTAGTTCTGGATACATAGTAGGTGCTCAGTTAATTCTAATTTGTCGGAAATTGATTTGATTTTCTCCTATTGCGCTTCTTGGGTTTGGATCCTTTTCAGGACTAAACAGAGTGCCTCCTGTATAGTAGACTTTTACTAAGTACTAATTTGAATTGATCCCATCTCTGTGTGTATTTCTACCTTCCCCTCCCCTTGTCAACTTCCTCTAGTATGGAGCTCACATACACCAGCTTGTGTTGGTTCCTGGGTAATATGAACAGTTGAAATAAATTAGACTGGTGAAAGCAAAACTGGTTATGGTTGCTGTGTTTCCCTTTTTGCTGCATTCCTCAGCACTTATGTGTCCATATTTTCATTACTTCAGCTATGGAATTTATCATAACACCACCCAGAAAAAAAACCCCCACATCTTCTACCTACTGGCTGCCTCCCTTAAGTGAGTTAAGGGCGGCAGGGACCTTACAGGCTTTGTACCACTTATCTACTGAGGAGGACTTAGAGTTCCTGAATTCCGATGCACCTGAGGGCCTGGGGTTCTGCAAAACCTGCTGAGAGTTTTGGATCCCTGATTATATAAGCAAATTATTTATGTTCAGACTACGACACAGTTGTTTCCATTTGCCTCCATGCCAGACTGAGAGCTCTTGCTTCCTCATTATGGCAAAAAGCAGTTTGAGCAAATGAAAAAAAAAACAAACAAACAAACAAGCAAACTGAAGAGCAATCATGGGAAACTGTCACGAACACTGTAATTTTCCCCTGTGGAAAAGCTGTTTCTCCTTTGGGGAGCTTTGGAAGTCACGCTTTATTCTGGGCTGTATCTTGTATCTTAGCCCTCATCTTACCCTGCATCTGAAGGTCTTAGAAAGGAGCCCACTGCTGGCTCCACTCATGCCACAGCCCCAGTTGGCACCCCTCTTCTTTTCTCTTGACTTTCCCTATAACTGTTTCTCTGCACAGGAAACTTGGGCCATGGAAATTTCACTTACATGTCTGCGGTGTGCTGGCTCTTTGGGCGTTACCTGTATGACACTCTGCAATATCCCATTGGGTTGGTCTCCTCCAGTTGGGGTGGGACGTACATTGAAGTCTGGTCATCTAGAAGGACACTGAAAGCCTGTGGAGTCCCTAATACAAGGGATGAAAGAGTTGGTCAGCCCGAGATAAAGCCCATGAGGAATGAATGTAACAGTGAGGAGTCCTCATGTCCTTTTAGGTAAGTGTGTGCTGAATGCCCACATTTGTTCTGAGTAAATGGATTCATGCGCAGGGCAAGTGTTGTCGTGAGCATCTACAGTCATCTGGGAACAAGTCAAGAGGGTTTTATATTCGTTTAACTCAGTAACAGCAGTAGCTAAGTGCGTGCTGACAGCTTTCTATGGAGGGTACCGTTCTAGGGTCTTTATTTGCACTAATTCATCTAGTTTTTGAAACACATCCCTAAAGTGTAGATGTTGCTGCTATTCCATAGTTAGAGACACCAAGTCCCAGAGAAGATTCAGGACCTGGCTTGTGAACAGGACTAGTCAAGTAGGCCAGACTGGCTCCAACGCCTGGGTTCTTCCTAGCCACTGTGCTCTCTTTCCTCAAAAGTAAACTGCCAGACAGGAAGAATGACTGTATAAGTACATATTTAAAACTATGTTAGTGTGCCTGCTTGGGAAAAGCTGGGTGGGAAGAATATTTCAGAAGAGAAAGAACTAGTTAGAAAAACAAACAGACAAACAAATACCAATGCTATATGCAAATGGAGATGAATAGGTATGCTCTGTGCTCGTGAGCACTGTCTGTTTCACTTTGGGAAGGTTTCTGGAAGGAGGAGGAGGAGGAAGAGGAGGAGGAGGAGGAGGAGGAGAAATGGGGGGTTCTTAGTACAGTTTGGGTATTTGGATAAAGGTTTGCCTGGGTGTGGGTGGGATGGAGATATTAAGTTTGGAGAAAAGGATTGACTTTTAGCAGAGTAGGAGGGAAAGTCATATCCAGTATGTGATGGGGATTTTCAAGCCAGGTCCTTCGGATCTCCACGGAGGGGAGTGAAACCAATGGAGTGGGAAAGTGGGAATTCTCATCTATAGCTACTGCAAAGATAAATGCATATATGTATTCCACAGAGAAGTCTGGGACCATATCCAAAGCTAAAACAGAATTGGTTTTGACTCAGTAATGCCATTGCTGGGAATTTATCTTGCAAAAAAGAAGTTAAGCATGTATATAATGGTTTAGCTACATGGAAACTCATCATGCCATTACTCCCCAAAGCAGCACATTTAAGCTAGTCTGTCTGCTGAGTAGTAGTTAGCTGAATTTATTGCTTGTAAATCAGCCCTCCCTCTGACTTTAATGGCCTTATCTGGAAACTGGCGTGGCCCACTGTGGACTCACACAGAACTGATTGCTACACTTTCCCTGAGAAGAACCTGGTGGAATTACAAGACTCTTCCTACAGTTTCAAGTGTCATGCAACAGACTGGATTGCCTCTGGGTTACTTCAATGTGAGGTTTGTCCAAGTGAACGTGGGTAGGCTGACTGTCTTATGATTGCTGACTTTGTTCATCTTGCTGATTTCAGGGTTGTCCCATCTGTTCGTGTGACTGGACCGACAAGACACTCCGTCCTTTGGAACGCCATGATCCATCCACTGCAAAACATGACTTTGAAAGGGGTGGTGTGGTACCAGGGTGAGCTTGCTCTTTATCCATTGGTGTCAGTTAGCTTTTGCTGTATAGCAAAGTGCCCCAAGGAGTTAATGGTTTCAAAACCCAGTGAGTTTATCATTTTATTTAGCTCCCTTTTCTCTGGGTTAGCAGGGTGGTACTCCCATCTGCTGCTTCAGCTGGGGTCTCCGATTTGTCCTTGGCTACCTGCTAAGTTATCTGGTGTCTGGAGGACATAGGATGGCTGACTCTCATATTCATCAACTGGGGACAGTGTGCTGGACATTGTGATTCTCAGGTGGCCTGATCTTTAGCAGGTTGGCTCACACTTGGAGTTCATTTCTATTGTGGTAGAAGAGTTCCAGGAACATCTAGAGAGAGCCAAGCCCAAAGACCAGCTTTAGAAGCTTCCACTTTTGTACCATGCTTGCTGAAGCCTCTGACACCTGAGGGCATGGAAGGCCACTACCTCAGGGGATGGATGTGGTAGAAGAAGATGGAGGGTATTTTAAGAAACCACACCAAACTCCTCTACCAATTTTGGTGTTTTTTTGATTTTTGTTTTTTTTTTTTAAAGGAGAGTCCAATGCGGATTATAACAGGGACCTGTACACCTGCATGTTTCCTGAACTCATTGAAGACTGGCGCCAGACCTTCCACTACGGCTCCCAGGGTCAGACAGATCGTTTCTTTCCATTTGGGTTTGTCCAGGTATGTATTCAGAGGATACATATTCAGTGTTTGGAGTTTATGGGCTTGTGTGGAGAGTGTGGACTATGTACATGTCTGTACTGGGATTTGCAGCCCAACATTTGTCCAAACAGCATGTCCTGGCGCTGAGCTGTATATTAATTTCTATGAACTTACTGATGAGATGATTATATCTTCAAAATGTTAATAAATAACGAATCTTTCTTATAAAAGCACCCCAGTTTCACTTGAAAGATTTTAAAAGGCAAAACAAATACCCAAACAAAAACCAAATCAAAAAACAGTCCCAACTACTACCACCACAAAGCTAAGACCATTGAGAACTCAAGAAAAAAAAGACTTTTGTTTGTGCGTAGTTGTTTTTTTCTCTTCGTATATTATTGTAAGCCTTTTTCATGCCAATAAATATTATTCTTCAACATGATTTGTCATGATTGCAAAGTATTCTGAAATGTGGATGCATTGTAACATACTTAAATGAGTTCTTAATGGATGGGTACTAAGTGGTTTTCGTTATTTTGCTTTTACAAACCGTGGCATGTTATTTTCCTGACAGCAGATTTCTTGTAGTCTAATTATTGCCGTAAGATAAATTCCCAGAAATGGAATTGCTGGGTCAAAAGATAAAACCTTCTCAAAGGCTTTGTCAAATCCCCATTTTTTTTTGTTAAAATTATGAATTTGCATAACTGTGCCTTTAGCAACTGTGTGTAAGAATGGGGACGGTCCCATGTTGAACAGGGTTGTGCATTTCCTTGGCTGACTCAGGCTGGCTCTGCTGCATTGTTAGACCTACTAACTAACTGATTGACCAAACTACCATGTTATCTCCATACCCTCCAGAATTGACCATATTTATATGTCCTTTGTTTGAAACAATTTTTCTTTCTTACACTTTCCTAGGTCTTTGCTTGGATCTAAGGGAACTACTTGTGATTATTCAGTATGGGTTAGGTGCCCTTTCCTCAGATAATCTTGTAATATCTTATGCTTTCGTTTTGTTTACATGTGAGTCATATAGGTGGCTATGTTTTTTTGGGGTCAGGTTTGTATTCCTAGTATGTAGTTGGTTAGCATCAATGATGGCTTACAACACAATATGAAAGAACACTGTCAGGAGAGGAAGCCCTGCATCTGGTTACAGGCTAGTCAGAAGGATTGTATGTTCATCCTTAGACAAAAGGAATAAATACATGGGCCAAGTTCAAAATTAAATTCATGAAATATCTAATGCTTAGACTTTCTAGCTGAGTGGTAGTTCTTGTCTTTTATGGAATAGGAAATTACACAATTAAGGTGTTAGGAAAAAAACGCCCAACCTTCAGTAGAATGGCCACTGTCATGGCTTAGGTATTACCCTGTGACCATTGCAGATACTTTCTATTCACTACCCTCTGTCTCTTGTACCTCATATATATATATATATATATAATTTTTTAACCATACTCCTCCTTAAGAAGGCTTCTGTGTATATGTGTTTGTGTGATGTATGCTTATGTGTAATTTTGTGTGTGTGGTATGTGCTTGTATGGTGTGTGTGTGTGTATATGTGTATTTATGTGGTCTGTGTCTGTATGCTGTGTGTTTGCGTGGTGTGCATTTGTGTATATACCACAGTGTGCATGTAGAAGTCAGAGGACAGGCACCCAGTCCTCATCTTCCTCCTTGTTTAAGACAGGGTTTCATTGCTTACCACTGCAAACACCAGGCAAGCGGGTCTACATGTTTCTGGGGGACTTTCTTGTGTGGGCTTCCCATTTTGTTACAGAAATGCTGGGATTACTGATGTGTGCCACCTATCCTGGCTTTATGTAGGTTGGGTGGATCTGAACTTGTCTTAATGCTTTTGTGGGAAATGTGTACTGACCCATCTCCCCGGCCACTGTGCCCTGTTTCCCAGAAAGGGTTTTTGTTGACTTTCTTCCACCTAGCATGGCTTAATGACTTACTTTCTTTTTTTACATGTACTTGTTGTTTGAAGGTGACTATGTAGTTCGTATGAAAAATATGCACTTGGATGCATATAACCATGGCATCTGGTCTTTTAAATTTGACAGTTTGCAGAAGCCTCTTACCCTTTAGCCTTAACTTTATCACCAACAAAAATATGCTAGTTACTTTTTATATTACCATATGTATTTATATAAGTATGTGGATTCAAAGGGAAACACCCAATATGACAACTCAAGATAGTGTGGTACAAGGTCTGGGACTGGAGTTACACATCTGGGATTCCTACTCTTTGAGCTGTGTAATTGTGAACAAACATCTTTCTTATTTTAAGTATTGCATGACTTAATCTATGTGAAAACATGCTGGGTGCTAGCATTTATTATTGTTGTAAGAAGTCAGGACATTTGCAGGGAGAGCTGTCTTGTTAGGAAAGATGACAGATGGTGTTTGAAGTAATGCAGCGGTGAGATCACAGTTAGAAATTCAGGACTGGAGCCCATGGAAGAGACCATGGCTGGTGGGGCACTCAAGAGTTACTGATAGACAGGTGGCTGGAAGCATGAGGGAAGGAAGATCTGGAGGCCGGGTTTAAAAGGGATCTTGGAGGAACAGATTGAAAACTTCACTAGTATTTGTAACATCTTTTGAATGTGACCAGTTTTGTGGGTTTTTTTTGTTTGGCAGTTACATATCTTCATTAGTCTTCGTATTTGTAAGAAGCACCATGGGAGGTTGAACCAAGCTTCTTCGCAGTACTTCAGATTAGGAAAAAAACACAAGCATTTCATTTGGGTGTGGAGTATGCTGGTGCCCCCACGTGGCCAGGGTGCAGCAGTGCCGTCTGGACAATTAAGGGAATTCTCAGTCAACTGCCATTTTGAGGAAAGGACTTTTTGACTTTGAGGGTCGATTGTAGTGGGTCTTTGTGTTGAACTTTAGGCTGTTTCTAGTGACTTTGTTGGTTCGTTCCTATTATGTCACTTGCTGGTGACTCGGGTTCCACTTGCAGTCCTTGCATTGAAAGAAGATGGATTACTCATTAGATCTCTCTCTCTCTCTCTCTCTCTCTCTCTCTCTCTCTCTGTGTGTGTGTGTGTGTGTGTTGGTGCAGGTGCATGCACTTATATGTAGAAGACCATAGGACAACTTTGGGTATGGTTGGTCATGTGCTATCCATCATTTTTTGAGATCAAGTCACTCATTAGCCTGGAATGTGGTCTCTGTTTCCACAGTGCTGGGATGTGATTTCTGGTGATCAGACTTTCCATGCAAGCCCTGTATTGGCTGAGCTGTCTCCTCAGCCTTATTCTTTTAGTTTTTATGAGATTCTGGTGTGAAGCACAGTTTGTCATTTCCTATGTTAAGACAGATTTGCATGCTGAATCTTAACAAGAGAACTGGAATGTTCCTTTAATTCTGTGCCATAGTCAAGGCTGTGGCTTGTCACTGTTTCAGCTTTCTGTTTTCCTAATGTCACACTCGTCACTCACGAAGCAGAAAACATCTTTAAAGTTTCTTCTGGCCATGTGATGATATGAGGCTTTTTTTTTCTTCTGGGCAGCAGGATGAGTAAGACTGGATAGAACAGTCTGTGTAGCTTCCCTGATGGGGTCAGACGTTTTGAAAGAGTGTCAAACGACAATTTGGATGCTGGCCAGACTGTGGTCTGATTTACTGTTAGATCGTGTTTGTAAGAGAGACAGAAAGTAGGTGGATGTCTTCCATTGGCTGGAACTAGGACTGGGAAGAAGGTGCTGTCTAAATCAAAGAACAGTGTGCTCGTAGGAACCAAAAAACTAAGAAAGTAAGAAATAGCAGGAAATACTGTGTCACAGTAGTTGTAAGGTTTTTTTTTTCTTCTTTTTTCATTTGATCTTTTATTATGGTATACTAGTTATATATAATGATAGGTTTCATCAGGATATTTTCTTCATGTACATAAGCAATTTGGTCACATTCACCCCATTACTCTCTCTTGTCCCCTCTCCCTCTTGCTAATCCTGCTTCTCTTTCCAGGTAGCTCCTCTTCATGTCATGTGTGTGTATGAGTGTGTATGTGTGTGAGTGTATACTTGTGTGTCTGTCCATGTCCCAATGCGGTATCATGGGTGCAGGTTTGCTTATCGGAGCTTGGGTACCTTACCAGTAGCTACATCACTGGAGGAAATGTCTCTCCTTATCAACTGTTAACTACATATAAATCCTCAGTGGAGGAGCAGGGGTGGGGGTAGGAGTCCATGAGCCCCTCCCACTTTCATGATATTGTTGACAAGCCCAGTCTTTTACAGCTTTTATGCAGGTAATCACAGACATAATGAGTTGTGAGTTCCAGTATAACTCACATATAATGTAAGGGTATATGTATCCTTAGATACACACATAGAGTGTATCATCTTAGAATTCTTCCTAACCTGCTTCAGTATCCACATGGCTTGCTCTCTCTTGTTTATTTTGTTCATTGGCTATATCTCTCCTCTGGAATGTGATCTTGTAAAATTTTTGCCTTTTTTTTTTTTTTGTCTGTGTTAGAATCAGAAGTTAGTGGTCCATTCCTCTAAAGGTATACCCTTCCTTTGACTTTTACATTCTTCTCTGCTTCTTCCTCAATGCTCCCTGACCTTTGGAGGGATTCATACAGTCATTGAATTTATGCTTGGCATTCAATAGCCATTTGTTCTCAGTACTTTGACTAGGTCAAGAATCTTCCAGGAGCCTCTGTTCTTTGCAGGCTAAGGGGCATATCAACTTTCAGCATGAAGTAGTTAGTCTTACTGCTCACTGTCTAGAGTCTAGCACTTACCCTCACTGCTCCTTCACTAGCCAAGACTCCCATTGACTTAGTGTCTCTTATCAGAGCCTTCCAAACCCTCCTTGCTTCTACCTTGACTCTTTAGGACATTCTCAGAGTATCAGTCAAGGTTCCAGGGTCCCCCCTCTCCCATTTGAGTGGCAGCTGATGCTAACAAGGCCAAGTATGCTTTGCTCCCATCACCTCCTGACCTTACTTCTCAATGCTCTCTACCTATTCCATTTGACTCATACTGGCCGCCTAATTTTTTTTCCTTACATACACTAGGCGTACTCTGACTTTAAGTTCTTTAATTCTTTTTTTCCTGCCTGCAAAGTGTTTATTTTCTATTGCTACATAGTACTATATTTAGCAGCTTAAAACCATCCAACATATATTTATTTATTATCTCGCAATTCCCATGAGTGTGATGTGAGCTGGGACACAGATGGCTTAGCTACAGCCTCTGCTTGTGGTTACAGAAATGGTGTCTGGCAGAGCTTGAGTCTCCTCTGAGACTTGGGGTTCTTGTTTAACTCCCATCATTGTTGGCAAAGTTAATTTTCTTGAAGCTGCAATAGGACTTATGGCAGTCAGATTTCTGAAGGGCAGCAGGGCCACTCCATGGCACCAGACCTTGTCTGAAAGGCATCCCTGACTTGGTCAGGCTCACCAAGCTTCCCTCCTTTTTGGTGATCTTGAAGCCAACTGGTTAGCAACATTACATCTGCAAAGGCATTCTTTGCCGTGTTACAGGATGTAATCATAGGAGTAACATCCCATTACCATAGTCTGTTAGTGAGAAGCAAGCTTCAGGTCCCCATCACAAAGGATGTAATATCATATAAGGATATAAGGGTCATATAAAGGTCAGAGTGTATCATCTTAAAATTCTTCCTAACATGCTTCAATAGCCACGTAGCTTACTCTCTCTCTTTGTTGTTGTCTTTGTTCAGCCCCAGAACTCTCTCTTTTCTATAATATATATGTAATATGCATATTACATATAATATATATTTTTCAGTATATCTATTATTTTCTTGATGGTAAAGTGAGTTATCACTTTTGTCTTATTTTGTTCATTAGTCATGTCTCTCCTCTGGAATGTGATCTTGTAAAAAATTTGCAATTTTTTTTCCCTATTCTATCTTCTTGGTGAGGTTGGTGCCTGAGTCAAGTAAACATTTGTTGAGAGGATGACTGAATGGACTGACTGATACTACCCTAGCTGTTGATCCTTCACAGGCTCTTTCTGGAACAATATTTTCTGTACATTCTGGTTGTCTTTGGTGAGTTGCCCTAGATCCCCAAAAGTTAATCCAAATGTTATTGATTCTAAGCTATGCACGTAATGCTTTCTCTTGAGTCCTGTGTTTGTCTGGCCCTGTTGGTTTGTTTAATTTCTGAGCATCCTGTTCCCATTATTACTCCACTAGGGTGCTTGCATATGTCTATGTCTATGTCTATGTCTATGTCTATGTCTATGTCTATGTCTATGTCTATGTCTATGTCTATGTCTATGTCTATGTTGTCTATTTCTATAAATATTAAGCCTTTTGCCACCGTAATGAGTTCCTGAGACAAGTCAACTTAACAGGAGAACGGCTTGTTTTGGTCAGATTGCAGTCTGTATCTAGGTGGTCCTGTTGTCATCATTATGGGGTATGTGTCAGAGAAGCCTGTTCACTTTATGGTACCTGGAGGTTGGGGGAAGAGACTGGCAGTTTAATATTCACTTTGAAATCAACTTCCCAGTGATTTAACTTCCTCCTAGTAGGCCCCATCTCTCAAAGATACTTTTACCTCCTTTCCAGCACCATGGACTGGGGACCAATTCTTCAATATGCACTTTTGTGGGTACTCAAATTCTAATTCTAACAAACATCACAATGCTTCATGGGCAGCCAGTTTCTCTGTCCAGTCACCATGCTGTCTTTACAATTTACCTTTACTATGTCAAGCAGTTTCAGTGACACTCATTGAACTGAGATTCCTTTAAGGCTGACCATTTTAAAGTTCTCCGCTGAGCCACAGGGCTCGGTAGCCACCATATACTCAGTGGCTCCCATCATTCACAGAATCAAACAGCAACAGGGTTCATACACTTGGCCAGCTGTCCTTCCAACTTTGCATTTCCCTCATAACCTCCCCTGTCCCAGGTAGACTGCACCCTCTCTCAAAACAGCAGTTCTTCTTCAAGAACTGCTTCTCAAAAGAAACAGTTCTTCATCCAAGCAGGGCTCCTTGGATAGTTAGTTTCTCATATGTTTTTTTTTTTGCCTGTGTTTTTTTTTAAACTTCTAAATATATTATGAGGCATGCCTTTGTACAACGGTAATCACTGTCTATTTGAAATATAAACTCAAATTGCTGTACCACCAATTTAGCTTTCAATCCATACCATTTTATGTAGTTACAAATTTATTTTGTTATGCTCAGATCTGTCCCTCCAGCAGAGCTTTTCAGCTTTGTAAGCACTGGTATCAGCTACATTGACACTTCCAAATTCCATGGTTCAGAATAATCTTTATGTTATAGTTCACATACCAGAGGAACTGGAGTTTGGGTGATCTTGTTTGTGCCTGCCAGGGCTCCTTAAAATACCTCTTGGGCTTAGTTGGAGCTCAGCTCCAGATGAAGCAGAACTGGGCTTGTTAGATGGACAGTTCTGTTCTACAGCTGTCCTAATTAGGGTTGCTATTGCTGTGATGAAACACCATGACAATAAATAAATAAATAAATAAATAAATAAATAAAAGCAAGTTGGAGAAGTAAAGGTTTATCTGGCGTACACTTGCAGATCATTGTCCATCATTGGAGGAAGTCAGGACAGGCACTGATATGGAGTCCATGGAGGGATGCTGCTTACTGACTTCCTCAGCTTTTCTTATAGAAGCCAGGAGCACCAGCAAAGGAAAGGCATCAGTGACTCTGAGGTGGGCCCTCCATTGGTCACTAGTTGAGAAAATGCCTTACAGCTGGATCTCATGGAGGCATTTCTTCAACTGATGCTCCTTCCTCTCTGATGATGATAGCTTGTCTCAAGTTGACACTCAAAACCAGCTGGTATAACAGTTCTCATCCTTGTCTAGAGAGCAGTAGGCTAGCCCAGTCACCTTCCTCTGTTGATGCTGACAGAAATATAAGACACAAGTAGAACCAGCACAGGCTAGGCACAGACATATTAAGCTCAGCTTCCAAAAAGGCCAAAGCAAGCCCCATGGTTGAACTTGGAATCAGTGGGTCGATAATAGCAAAGAACTGCAGTCACATTCGACAGGTGTGGCTATAAGGAGGGAAGAAATGAGTCTTTTTGCGACTTGCCACATACAAAGTGGACTTTTTTGCTTCCCTGTAGTGCCTAGCCCCCTGATGCACACCCATCTATCAGTTCCTTATTGCTTTGTAACAAATTACCCTGGATCAGTAGTTTAAAATATTATCTATTTATAGTCCACGGACTAGCTCATCTGTGTCCTGTGTGTTGTAAGACTTGCTTGTGTGACCATAGTTTTTGTTTTGTTCTTTTTGAGACTGGGTTTCTGTGTATAGCCTTGGCCATCTTAGAACTCACTCTGTAGACCAAGCTGGCCTCATTCTCAGAGGTCTGACTGCCTCTGCCTCCTAAGACCTATGATTAAAGGCGTGTGCCACCATTGCCTGGCTGTGTGGCCATAATTTAATTATAGGATCCAGAATTAACATGACTGGCCCCTTAGCTGGTATTTCTAGCTGTCTCCATAAGCTATCCAAGGTTTCCTCTCTTTACAATTTCTCCAACAGAGTAGCTGGACATTTTTGTCCTCTCATGGCCAATACATGGTTTCAAGAGCATGAAGCCACAAGCAGTGGTCTCTGGGAAAAGACCCAGAAGCTGCATAAAAATCCGGCCACATTCAGTTGATCAGCAAAGCACAGGGCCGGCCTGGACTGAGTACATTGTAAAAGACCATGTGGTTGTTGGACACGACCCTGAACAATGTGAAATGCTCAGGAAATACTTGAATAAATGTTTGGACAAAACAGTGGAGCAGAAGCAAAGTGTCAATGAGAGGCATCCAGGGGTCCAAAGCAATAAAAAATGATAGCATGTTCCTCCCTTCCTTCCTCCTCCTCTTCCTCCTCTGTTTTTATTTATTTTTAGCTGTCTTCATACATGTTAAAGAACTCATCGGATTATGGATTTCCAGAGATCCGTTGGCATCAAACTGCAGACTTTGGCCATGTCCCCAACCCGAAGATGCCTAATACTTTTATGGCTGTCGCTATTGACCTCTGTGATAGAGACTCACCCTTTGGAAGGTATGGTCGCCTCTTCAGCTTTAGGTTGCCTGCGAATGTTCTTGCCTGGAGTCTTTCCCTACGATGTTCGCTTGTAATGGGATGCATTAGACTATGGGTTGGAGCTTAGATGTCATCTATGCTGGAATGGGCTGCAGTAAACACAAAGCAAAGCATAAATCCTCCACCCCCCCATCCCTCCTCTCAGAAACCCTGACTAGTTAACCAAACAAATCCCCCTCTGCACCTACCTTAGTGTTTGATGCAACAAAGCCAGTCATGCTTACGCTCCGTTAAAGTAGGTCAATAGACACGTTGCTCACAGATTCACAGCAAACGTCTCCAAACAGTTGGGATGTAGCTCCTTAGCTCTGAGTTCAAGCCCTAGTACCATCACTAAAAAATGAGTCTCCAAGTTTATCTTTTTTCCATCATAACTTCTAAGTCTTATATGGGCAAGTAAGTGCTGTCACCCAGAAGTTACATATATTAGTGAAGGTTTCTATGCAAAAGACCGTGACCAAAGGCTACTTGGATAAGAAAGGTTTTATTTCCGTGTACAGTTCTTATATTTTTGGTTGTGAGCCTAGCCTTTATGGCTGAGCTATCTCTCTAGCCCCTACATACAGTTCTACATCACAATTCCATCATCAAATGGAGTTAGGGCAGAAACTTGGGCAGGACAGGAACCTAGTGGCAGAAGCTAATGCAGAGGCTATGTAGAAACTTGCTGCTTACTGGCTTGCTCCCCATGGCTTGCTTAGCCTGCTTTCTTATAGAACCCAGGACTACCAGCCCATGGGTGGCTCTGCCCACATGAATCACCAAACAAGAAAATTCATTACTGGCTTTTCTACAGGCCAATCTGGTAGGAGCATTTTCTCAACTGAGGTTCTCTTTTCTAAAATGACTTAAGCTGTGTCAAGACAACATAAAACTAGTCAGCACACCGCACAAGTCACTCACTTACACTGCATCATTAAACTAAATCATGAATATAAGCACCTTCAGTGAGAGTAGGCCATGGGATTCTCACACAGACTCAGGAAGGGTAGCATTTTTGTTACCAATGAATACTGCTGTAGGATACAAGACTTCACATGTGAAATGGAGCCTCATACAATTCCTTTAGATTATATAGAAGAAACTTGGTAATATTTATTGAACAAGTAAAAGGCAGACAGACCCAAATGAAGAACATCCCAGTAGAGAAGACTGGCACACAGTATGCCTAACAGTCCAGTCCACTCCCTTCTACTCCATCCTTCTTGCTCCTTTTCCATCTAGCCCTGTGCTGTGTTGCTGTAAAGTTCTAAACCCACTGAAGGCCAGCGCTTCATGTCTGGTTAGCACTTGTTCTTAAGGTCACTAGCCACTGATCATTGATTTCAGCCAACTTTTATCCTTTGTTTCCTCTTCTGTTTCTCGGTCTTCCTCTTTCCTTCTTTGCCTCCCACTCCCCTCTTTTTCCTTTAGCATTTTGAGACAGAATCCCACTGTGTTGACCAGACTGGCCTTGAACTTGTGATCTTTCTGCCTCTGCCTCATAATTGCTGTGATTACAGGCATGTGCCACCATACCCAGAAATTCTTTCCTCCCCTTTCTCCTTCTCCTTTAACTAACTAACTAACTAACTAACTAACTAACTAACTAACTAACTAACTAGAAGATTTTAGGGGCCGGAGAGATGCCTCAGTGGTTAGGAACATTTGCCATTCTTCCAGAGGCCCTCATTTTGGTCCTTAGAATGCATGGTGGCTCCTGTCTGTAACTCTACTTGCAGAAGATCTGATACCCTCTCTTGGCCTCCACATATGCATATGCTGCAGACATACATGTGGGCAAAACTTTCATACACATAAAAATAAGTACATCTTTGAAGAATTATTTATTTTATCCTTGAGTGCTCTGAATGCTCTCCTTTATGTGGTTGCTAGCTCAAAGACACTATCCACTTGTTTTTTTATCCTGTAGTATCCACCCTCGAGACAAACAGACTGTGGCCTATCGTCTGCACTTGGGTGCTCGAGCTGTGGCATATGGTGAGAAAAATTTGACCTTTCAAGGACCACTACCTAAGAAGATAGAACTCTTGGCTTCCAATGGCCTGCTCAACCTCACATATGACCAGGAAATCCAGGTGCAAATGCAAGATAACAAAACATTTGAGGTGAGAATAGCAGGAGGAAAGCCTTTTGGTACTGAGAGGCTCTTTCCATCACTGCGGTGTGATGATACTGGTTGGCTGGGGTGGTGGTAAGCTCATCTCAGAGGGCCAAATGCACAACTACTGATCATTTGTTTGCACACCAGTTTGATAGTGCAACCAAGGAAGGGAAAATATTATTTTATTTATTATTAGCCCCTAATAAACCATACTACTTTTCTATATCCTTTCTCAGGGCAGCCACCTTGGCTTAGAGAATGGCCTCATTCGTACTTTTATCTGTAAAAATATCATTGCTCTAAAGTAATCCCCTAAACCTTGGTTGTCTCTTTTTTTGCACTGTGCTAAAACTGGGAAGTTTTAAGAGTTTAGCATCTCCTTTGAAAAGCTTAAGTTTGGTGATTCCCAGCTTAGTGTGAGTTAATGTAGCAAGTCTGCTTTCTGCCATTATCCAGTAGGGTTCACTAGTGTGGAGCTGGGGCCACTTATTAGAGAGATGAATTAGAATCTTTTATAGTTGAAGGTAGAGACATTCCTAGATGGGAGTGTCTTTGGGAACTCGGAGGTCACCAGACTAGGAGACAATGTATAGAAAGAGGACACTGGAGCAGATGTGACAATAGTGACAGGCAGTCTTCATGCAGTTTAGGGTTGAGGTGTCCATACACCCCAGATGCCTGGTCAGTGTCTGTCCTCTGGTTCCTTCCACAGAGGTTTAAGGTGAACTTAGAGACTGTCAAGAAGGGTCTATGTACTGTGCTCTCCCCTTTGTTAGCTGGTGGTCTGTCTTTTACCTGGCCCTTTAGTCTTTGGGTCCTGGATTGCTTGCTTTCTAACCCTAAGGGTTCAGTGGCTGTGGCTGCTTTGTGTCCTCTGAGTACCTAGCTCCTCTGGGAATGCTAGAGGGCCACAGCTGGGTTCCTACCTCATGTGTTCGTGCTGGCTTTGCTGTCTGGAGGGAGGGACCACTAGAGAAATGCTCAGGAGTCTCTGAATACCTGACTATTCTTCCTTGTCTCCCTCAATAAGTTAGTATTTTATTTAATTGATTTTAATTATTTAACTACTTGAATATTACAATTCCTTTTTTTGTGCTGGGATCAAACCTAGAACCTTATACACACTAGGCATGTGTTCTTCCAAGCTATTATCTGTAGCTTACATGAACATCTATTATTAACTTTTTGCTCTGCAAACAGACACAGTCTGGTACAGGTTCTTATTACTGTAGGAAACTGGTCTTTGGCTCAGAATGGCCTTATTTTCTCCCCTTGATAGTATATCTGGAAGAGGAGTTCCCAGTTTTTTGGTACCATCTAACTTGCCTGGCCTTTCTGTTTTTCTCTTATTAGATCTCCTGTTGTAGTGACCGTCATTGCAAATGGCTTCCAGCTCCTGTTAACACTTTCTCCACCCAGACTCTGATTTTGGATCTCAATGCTTGTCTTGGCACAGTGGTTGCTGTTCGCTATGCCTGGACCACATGGCCTTGTGAATATAAGCAATGTGCTGTTTACCACACCAGCAGTATGTTGCCAGCTCCTCCCTTCATTGCTCAAATTTCACACAGGGGTATCTAAGGACATTTGGAGTAGTGCTCGCTCTTCTATACAAGGGCAAATCCTTTAGTTTGGGTATGCAGGACTTTAAAAGATGACTGCTGTTTTTAGGGCAATGGGATAAACCCCTCATTGAATAGCTCCCAGCTAGCATATGGCCCCTCCAGTATTCTGACATAAGCACAGGCTAGCAGATACTTGAAATGCTCATCTCTGTCCTCTAGTTAACCTAAGCCTCTGTGCTGGTCTAATTCTCAACTATATCACTGGGCCTTACTAGCATTCACTTCCTTGGTATTAGTGGGAGTAATATGCCCTATTCGTGCCCTTCTTCACTACTCTCGGACTGTGGACTCTCGGACCAGCAAGGGACTTTAAAGGCTGTGGAGGCTGGTGCTTTGTGTGTTCTTTACAACCCCCTGAAAACGGCTATGCAAGTTTCCATGTGTTTCCTTCTGTAAAACAATGCTCTTGTCAAACCTTACTACCCCATGACAGGCCTTTCAGGTCGCCTCTGACAGATCATGTGTTTTTATCACTAGGCTCTCCAAAGCTGTTGTCAGCCTAACTCATACTCTAAAGGGAATCTGTGCATATTGCCATGTGCTAAGGAGTGGCCTTAAGGAAGAAAGAGGGCCCACTGCAGGTTCTCAGGCAGAGGGTGGGGAAATCACAGGCACAGGGACACGCGGAAGTAGATGTGCTTGGGGCAAATAGCTCTTTAAATGTAAGTCTTAGGTCCCTGAGGTAAAAGTTCAACTAAGCCTAAGCCTAATTCCCACGGAAGGAAGAAGTTAGGCTGAAAGTTACAGAACATGCTTATAGACCTACAGGTGATTTTGTAGTTTACCATTTGGTTAAAGACAGCTGCTAGCTGTGAAAAGTGCACCTCTTAGAAACTGGAAATAAGTCCAGCACGGTAGCATACACTAATCCCAGCACTCAGGAGGGCAGAGGTGAGCTGTTCTACAGAATGAGCTCTAGGATAGCAAGTTACCTAGAGAAACACAGTCTTGATCCTTCCTGCCCCACAAAGAAGAAAAAAAAAAAATTAGCGATGCATCCATTTGCCTTACACTGTGCCCTTGAAGCATGGGAGAGGAGTGTAACTGTCACCTGTGCACAGCTCTTTTGTTCTTTGATGTGAGAAAGTGGGAACTGAAGCAATGAGGACTTCCCACCATTCTCTGGGGGCTCTGGAGCCATTAGAAACAGCAAGAGAGATGTGTCAGGAGTTTACCTGGTTAAACACAAAGAAAACACCAAAACCTATACATTCTGCAGAGGCCTTTGACCTCTGAGGTGTTCTAGCCTGCATTTATCTTCTAATGCTCTCTCTGCATCTGGCCCCCTGAGAACACAAACCTAGGAACCACCAGCTCCTGAGAAAAAGTAAAATCTACCTGCCTGTCCTGCCAACCCGTGTTAGTCACGATGACCAAGTAGTGAAGAACCCCAAGCCCAAGGTCCTTAACAACTCACAAGTGATAAATCTTCTGGATTGTACATCAGCGCACCACATCCAATAACTGGTACATACAGCATATACTCTGCCACATTAGTACATGTGTTAATGAAGTCGTGGATGAGCCAAACTTTTAGTAGTTGAATAGTTTAAAACATTGTGTGGGGATTGTGCACTTCTCTAAATGGAGAGAGTTTTAACTGAAGGAGAAACAGTGCCCTGCTGAACATTGGCCCGGCTTGTTTTGTTTCCTATAGCATATGTAAATAATATACATCCTATACTTGAAAGCAGCGTTTCCAGTTTGATGTATTTTAGTAGGATGTGAACTTTCTCTAATTATTTTACTTTAAAAAGATGTAGGTGTTGATTGACTCCTTAGTTTTTTTGTTTGTTTTCAATTTTTTTCTGAGACTATATAGCTCTGATTGTCTTGGAACTCACTATGTGGACCAGGATGGCCTTGAATTCAGCTCCCTCTACCTCCAAAGTACTCAGATTAAAGGCATGGGTTACTGCACTCAGCAACTTCATAAATGTAGGCAGTCAGTGCATTAAGGTTTGCAGTTCAAAAGTTGTGAACCTGAGATAATCCACTGGATTGTACATCAGTGCACCACATTACTCGGCTGTTTACAGCAGCACATCTACCGGACTGGAAGAGGAGAGAACACAGGAGAATGGTGCTCCAAACCGGTTGTGGTTTTGTATCAGTTTACTAGAGCATGCTCCTTTTATTATATAAAAAGCAGGGGCTGGTGATCTGATATTCCTAACTAGGGTCAGAATCAAGTATACTGAATTTTCAGCATCTGTGTATGTCATGAATCAGCAGCTGCCACGGACTCAACTTGTTAATCCTAAACCCTCTGTGATGTTATAGTTATAGCCTCGGGAGGAGAGTAGGTCAGAATGACTCTGCATAGAATTAGTTTCCTTATAAAAGGGATCCAAGAACTCCCTCCCATTATGCCGTCATAGCAAGACAGCAATCTAAGAACCAGGGGGCAAGCCATCACCAGACATCTTGGACTTTGACTTCCTGGGCCCCCAAACTCTTGAAAGATAAATTCACTGTCTATAAGCTACCTGGCTTATTGTATTTTGTTATAGCAGCCGAACAGACTAAGTGCCTTTATAAAGACTTAAGTTCATCTCAGGGAGAGCTAAACAAAAATGATCATATCCCGACTACAAGAAGAAACAAATAACCGAAACTGCCAGGATATATTTATTACTGAAAGTACAAGCAACTGAGGTTTACCCTGGGAACACCCACAATGAAACGTGTATCTTCCCTGTTTCTCAGATGCTGCCTCCTTCCACAGAGTGAGTTTTCGTTTAAAACTCATAATGAGGAGAAGGCAGGGGGCTCCACCCCTTTCCTGTTCAATCTGAAGACTGAATTGGGCTACACTGGGATGGAGATTTCAGGTGCTGCAGGTCAGTGTCAACCAAGGGTTCGTGTGTCAGGAACTCTGGCTGGTAAGATGACACAAAGGCTTCATGCTGAAGCTCAGGGAGGTCCAGGGAGCCTGGAAAAAGAGAATTCTTTAATGGAACCATTGTCTGGGAATCTCAGGCCTATTTTGCTGGGATGCATACACAGCCTCTAATTCCTTACACTTGTAAAAGCCAACCCTATTTTGCCCTTAGTTGGTAAAATAAGCAAACAGCTATTTACTTTAAAAAAAAAAAAAAAAAAAAGAATAACTCTGGTGATTTGTCACACACACACATCCTGCAAGACCCTAATATTCCTTGAGCCCCTGATCACTTTCCATTTATGAGAAATAATCCAGACATCACAGGTAGGGCCAAAGCCACCACTGATCTTTGACTTCACCTCAAGTCAAACCCTCCCCGTTTCCATGCAGTGTCACTTAAGCTATAGAAGGAGGCACTGAAGTTTCGCAGCATGTTCTGTAACATGGGAGCCCCAGGCTGGCTTCAGATCTCCCTTACTCCAGTCTATGGCTGGCTCAGTTACTACCTAGCAACGTGTGATGAGGATACAGAAGGCTAAAGATGGTCAGTTTTCAAACCAGAAAGGCAAAGATACCTGGCAGAATGGAATCATCATGGTCATCATCAAACGTCTGTGTCTGGAAGGCTTCAAGGCTCATAGTTGCATCATTCTCTGGCAGTTCCTGAGAGAGCTGCCCCTTCCTGGGTTTGCACGCATCAAATTTCACCCACTGGTAACTGTGAACCAAGGGGCATCATTCTTGACAGCTGTTTGTTAGTCCATAATAAATAACCCTTTCTATCAAAGGGATCAGGTTATTATTCTTTTTAATTAGGTCTTCTCTGCTATATACACAAGAAACACCAGCTAAGAAAAACAACCCAAGCAAACTTGAACAGGCAAGCCTCTGGTGACAGACAACAGTGTTCCTGAGTACACACAGAAAATGGTGTAAGTTGAGCAGCCTTAACCTGAGAATTCAAAATACTCCAAAACATCCTTAGCAATTATGAAAAGCTATAGATGTGTAATTGTATACCTCACAGGATGGTCACAGTTAAAATGAAGTGCACTAAACTACTATGTCCAGGGTATATATGTAATGTGTACATCTGGATTTCTTGTAACTCTTATCTGAAGACCAGGCTGGCTCTGAATTCAGAGATCCACCTGCCTCTGCTCCCTGAGTGGGAATTTAAGGTAGGCACCACCATGCCTGGTTCACCATATAAAGTATTTAGAAACCCATAACTAGTAAACCGCATCTGAAACACTTCTCATCTCAAGCATTATGGGTAAGGAGCAATCACCCTACTTAAAGCACACCAGGTAACTGGCTCCTACTCACCTGTCTAGATGAGTAAGTGGGTCAATGTTGCAACACACTGGTTAAGAAGCAAGCATACCGTTGACACAGAAATGCATATGCCAACAAGCAGTAGCTGCCAGTTTTGGGCACTCGTTAGTTGGCAAGTGGGTACCTACCAATGAAACAGGCTTGCTCACACTTACTTGACACAGTTTTGAGCTTCTGGACAACTCTGAATCAGGTTGTGGATGGTTGGATGAGAAAACCCAAAGAAGTCGGCACCGCATGAAAGTGGGTTGGGCATCAGTTTCCCTCTGCAAAAGAGAGAGAGCTTTAACTTGACAGCTTAGGAGATGAAGACAGGCTTAAGACATGAGCGGATGTTACCTTTAAGCATTCCTACTATACTGGGAGGCTAGTTACTAAGGAGTCTGAAGGATATAGCTTACTTAGGTTTCTATAAAGCAGATCTCCAGGCACTGAGGGAAAAGGTCTCAACTGTACCAATCCTTTTAGTGTGTTCTCAAGCTGGTGGCCAACTTACGTTGTGGCACTGATGGCCCTGAGCAGTTCTTCATAACAGGCATCTGCAGAGGAGCCGACGATGGTATTCTGGGGGTCATCTTCAGGAACAATTTCAAACTGAAGTGACAGAGGAACAATTAGGTCAATTTGCAAGGGAGGAGAAGAGCCACATGATGCCTATAAACATCCCCAGTGTCCAGAGCTGAACTGCAGCACAGCCTGCTAGGAGACGGGCGCAGGCGCTCCTTATAATGCTGCAAAAGCCAAATGCAAGGACACAATCCCAGGACGTCTGGTTCTCCACATCTCTGACTTTGGCCATGGTCAGCCCTGAATTTTGCTCCATACCTTTCTTTCCGCTTATATCCCTAAGTAAATACAAATGGTACTTTAAAGAAATGAGATACACTGCTCTATGCTATCCTCTATTTCTCTGGGAAACAAAAGAGTACTTATGTATTTGTTTTTCTTTATCTTTGTCAATACTAGATATTAATAAACTAAAGTTACTCCATGTAGGGAAAAATTCAAGCTGCATTTTTATCACAAATCATATTAATACGTAAGAATAGAATCTCGTTTGGTGACCTAAGAACATTATTATTAGTAGTAGTAGTATTTTAGGGTTTTTTTTTTCTTTTGTCCCTAAGAAGAAATTAAGAATCATGTTGTGAATTTTCATTAAAATTCTACTGAGACCCTGACTGCTAATAAACTGAACTTACAGATGTTAAGACATGGTACACTGCACAATGCTAAGTTTTCCTATCCGTGTACTTTCTGTGGGGCACTGCTGTGTGACTGAGATGATGTCGACCAGCTCTGCCTGCCAGAGCTCCAACAGAGATGCACTATCCCACATAGGCAGTGTAGCTCCTCCTCCTACTCAAGGGTCCTTACTCTGCTTTCAGCTCAGATTTCTTGATTGGGCGCTTTTTCAGAAAGTGAGCCAAGCAAGCCTGAGATTGCTGTTTTTGCCTGAGGGTCCTTGTATCTTAATGTGAAGCAACAATATACCAAATAATCTTTCCTGTATGAACTCGCACATACCCTAAGCTTCACCGTTACATTGTGTGTCATAGAAATACTATGGTTTAAGGAGAAGACAACACCTAGAGAATTAAACACAGATTCGTACCCCAGGTCAAACACACAGAAAAGTACAGGTGTGACAGGCTAGCCAGTTTTCCTGCATCTCTGTGTTGTATAAATGGTGAGCAGAGTATCTTAAAGTATGTCAGAATTAGCCACATAGCTAAAAAGCCAGGGGTCAAGGAGGTTCTCCAAACAGCAAGAAAAAACAGAACCAAGAAAGGAAAATAAGAATCATAATGCAGTGAGTACCTGAGGCTGTACACCGCCGTCCTTGATCTGACAGGTATACAGACACTTCTGGTCTGGGCACTTCATGCTAGCATACACTCGGGTACTGCAGTAGCCCACAGGATAGATGGCATTCTCATCATGGAAGCCAGGTCGGTTGGTGATGATCTATAAAAGATTCCTTAATCTGGAACTTAAGGCTTTAGAGCCCAGTTTACTATGGTAGCCTTTAGAGGAACTTTGGGGCTGACAAAGAGTGATACAACAAACATAGAAGGTGATGGCTGTGAGAAGAGAAAACTGACCTGGTTTGGAAGGGACTAGAGATTTTCTGGGGTCAGTATGGATCAACAAAGGGGTGCTGCCAGTGGGAACAGGGAAAGGCTCAACCCCACTCTCATGGTTCTCATTAGCCTGGCCATATGCTGGTCTCACTCACCTCCCCCAGACTGTATACTGTCAGACCCCCTAGTCCGATGGGGAACACAGGCTGTCCTGAAGGATCCAGGGCAATGGGTCGAACCAGTTTTCGAGCACCTCCCTCCATTTTCTTTTTCTTGGATGTTTTCTTCAGAACTGAAACGAAAATCTGGGGTCACCCACTTAGGTCTCTTCCAGTGCCAAGGGGTAGGGAAATTTACACATGAATGATAAAGGTAGAAAGCCAATCTTGATTGATATGGATGCTCTTTGTGATGGGATTTTATTCCATAAGCCCAAGGTAAGTCGAAAATACAGTATGTTAATGCGTGTGATATACCTAACTTAACAAACATCAGGCAACTGAGTACACTGTGGAGTGTCAAGTATCACTACAAATGTGGGTCTGTGTGGGAGCTATGGCTTCACACCATTAGCTAATATTACTGATATTACACTGCGTATCACTGTTCTAAGATAAGAACAAAACCAAAAGTCCGATTTTTATTGAATGCACCCTGCTTTTCTTTTTTTCTTTTTTGGTTTTTCAAGACAGGGTTTCTCTGTGTAGCCCTGGCTGTTCTGGAACTCACTTTGTAGACCAGGCTGGCCTCAAACTCAGAAATCTGCCTGCCTCTGCCTCCCGAGTGCTTGGATTAAAGGCGTGCACCACCACGCCTGGCTGCACCCTGCTTTTTATAACATTGTAAAGGTGAGAAAATCTCTAAGTTGAACATCTGGCTGTAGGTGAGGTATCATCTGTATTCACGAAATAGCCATCTGGGCCTTTCCCCCAAAGCCCAAGTATCTAACTTGCCTACAAACCAGTTTAATATGCTGCTTACATATCTTAAGAACTTTTAAGTTCTCTTCAACTGTAGAAGCAGCTGAGCTAGCAGCGTGTTGAGAAGGCTGGCTTGCTCATTTCCCTGCCCCTAGGAAAGCCTGCAGTGAATACAGTCCAGAGAGCAGGGGCACAAAACGAGGGGCAGAGGCCTCAAGCCTGCTTATCCTCATCTGTCACGTCTAATCAGAATCTCTCCAAAGCAGCTCCAATGAGACACTTGCTTCTCAAGGGACTTCAGGGGGTGCTATGAAACACAAGCGGCTACTTGTTACTCAGTCAGAACCAGTTAGTTCTACCAGGCCTTTGCTATCAGTAGAGCCTCCGAGGCCACTGCTACACTATCTTCTTAAAATACCTTCCAGTTTGCTGTTCTCCTTGCCCTTTTCTTTCTTCTCCTTCTTGGATTTCTTCGCAAATGGTTCCTCGGCCCCAGTGCTGGGCCCGGCTCCCTGCATAGTTCCCACAGAGCTGGTGACACCATAAGGCAGGGGCAAACTGGAGCTGTGGGAAGGAGCAGCGGCCTGTGGCTCCCCTTCAGTTAGAGCATGTATCTGGAGGAGCTTCTTCAGCAAGTATCTGAGGTGGAGAGGGATGGGAGGACAGGCATGAACTCTGGCTTTTCTCTCAATTCAACGTTTCGCTTAAGCAGTGGGAATTACAGACTAAATACAAAGATTATCACACAATAAGGCTCTTATTGGAGACAGAGGCCATGAAGCCCTGCAGGATAATCAATACTTGAAGAAATCAAGATATTGGCTGGAACTTCTCTTGTCCCTGCAGGGATCTTCTACCTTTAGGGTGGAAGGCCTGAGGTGTCTGGAGAATATTCATACGAATAGAATCAGAGGTATCCATATACCCACTGTAATTTGCATAGGGAAAAACAAAGCCAATATTAGTAGAATGAGAAACAGTGGTTTTTTTTTTTTTTTTAAATCATCCCTTGGTTTTCATAATTGGGAAGTTATTTGGGTGGGATATAGCACACAGGTTTAGAATTCCTCTGTATTGCCTCAAGTGGTCAAGGGGCTTTGCGATGTGCAGGAATCCAGAGGAGAGGGAAAAAAAAAATCAGCCACCATAATAATATCAATCCACAGCACCAGTAATAATGATGACAATGATAATCACAGCAACAGCAAAATGAAGCTGGCTCACCTTCTTTCTTCCTTTGCTTTAAGAAATTTTTCCTCAAGACGAGCAATTTCATCACAGATGGAAGCATTTTCCTTTAAGGAAGAAAAAAAAAAAAAGGACTATAATCACATAAAATGAACTTAAAACTTGAGGCTCCTTTCTGGTGACAAGATCTATATCTCAGATTGAAAGAGCCCTCTGTGCTGCAGTGTGTAAGAGAAGTGTGGTTCTACTCTGCGCATGCTGTTAATAAATACAGAGTCTGTACAGCTGGCTCAGCGGGGAAAGGCACCGAATCGGAGCCCCAGAACCCACAGTGGAAGGAGAGGAATGAATGACAGTTACCTGATAACTTCTATGCGTGCTCGGCGGCACACACACAGTAATAAGAATAAAAAGAAAGAAACTTCTTTTAAAAAAAAATCTGCAGGGCCAAGTGTTTGGGTTCTATTACAGGGAGGGTAATTGCATGGACACCTTTGGATGAAGAGGGACATTCTTAATGCTCATGCCAGAACAAGATGGTACACCAGGGCTTGCACTCTTTGGGCAAATCAATGGGTGTGGCCACTCCAATTAGTGTGGCCTTTGGCAGAGAAAGGATATAGGACTTGGACTTAATTTAGACCCCCTACAAAATTCTTTTTTGTTCTCCACTACAGAATTCTAAAGACTCTCTATGCTTACAGCTTTGACCTTGCAAAGACAATCTGACCCACTGTATCTTACAGAACAATTACAGGGAGAGAGAGAGAGAGAGAGAGAGAGAGAGAGAGAGAGAGAGAGAGAGAGGGAGGGAGGGAGGGAGGGGGAGGGGAGGGGAGGGGAGGAGGGGAGGGGAGAGAAGAGAAAAGGATGAAAAGTTTTGCATGTAAAATTCTTAATTAATCATCTATTTGCATATACCCAAGTACCATCATTCTTTACTGATGGCTCAGTCTGTCTTGAAACCAGTTTTGAAGGAAATGCCTATTTGGGTGTTTCACAGGTGGAGCCTCAAATTGGTGTTCAAGGCATCAGTTGGTTTAAGTACACGGAGACCCTTTGGTTTCATAAGATCTTTGTATACTTAACGAAACCAACACTATCTTTAAATGTCGACTTGTAAGCATTAGGCAGGCTCTGACATCATGTGACAAGAGAGAACAGTGAGTATAAGGTGTTGACTTCCTGATTTACTCATATTTCCCTCGACACATATACAAGCGTTAAATGTTTTAGCAACAACAAATTGAAAGTCAAAACTTTTCCCGATACGTCTACAAAGACCTTGTAGAAAGAAGTGTTAAACTGCAGGTTCAGATGTGAGGGTATATGGACCGTATACCTATTACCAAGCAAGCACTGAGGTGACTGGCTAAGCTAGAATAGTCTATTTATTAGACTGTTATCAGATTTATTAGACCCTAATACTTCTTGGCTGGTAAAGAAGTTTACTCATCAAATCCTAAATCCCTACAATTAAAGCAGGAAGTGTCTATACACCTCAGCAGGAGGAGGTAGCCTGTTTCCTGATGTTGAGTTCCACTTTCAGTTTCGGATGGAGGGAAGGCAGAAACACCTAGAAGCCTCGTCAAAGGGAGCTACAACCAGGACAATTTTGAAAGATTTAGGTGCCTGTTTACGAAAGCGGCAGCCATGGCGTTAGGGTTGGGTGTACTTAGGAAACAGGCTGTGTAGAGTAAATAATAAACTGGAATCAGGGTATCCAAGTTGGAGTTAGGGCACGTCATCCCTCTGGGCTTCATTTCAGTGTGCTCGCCTTAAAAGACACTCCTTAGGCTCGAAACGAAAAGTAGCAAGAAGGTAATGACTAAAGTTTGCTGGCGGAGCACTCTTCAGTCCTCATTTATAGAGGAGTTGACAGGACTAGAGGAATAACTTATGCAAGGATATGGAACTAATATTCCCAAGCGAGGCAACTAACACTGGACGGATATTCTTTCTCTGAGAGAGTTGAGGTGGGGAAGACAGTCCCCACCCAAACCCAGACTCACAAACACCGTGGCCTTAGCTGCTCTGCGCAGCCGCAGGTACTTCAGCCGGTACTTCTCGTTCTGGCTCTTCCTCGGGAGCCTTTTCATCCTGGCCTTGCTGGACAGCGGGGTGCGCGGCTCGGAGGCCAGGCCGCTCAACACGCTCATGATCAGACCGGGTTCTGGAGCTCCGGGGCGCGGAGGGGATGGAGCGCAGGCAGAAACAGATGGCGATCCTCGGCACTTCCCAGTCGATTTCCCAAGGAAGACCCGCCGGAAGTTGCGCAAAAGCACCGCCACGTGTAACTTCCGGGTTTGGAAGTTGCGGTGGTTCGGACCTAGCGGTGGGCTGGGAGGACGGGTGTGGCTCAGGGTTGCAAGGAGCTGGAGCTGGAAAGAACCGGTCCTACCCGGCTGATAGCCAGCGAAGTAGGGAAGAGTTTAAAGTCCTGATGCAGACGCTCAGGCAGGTGCCCTCAGGGAATGCACGTCCACATCTGCTTTCCCAGGTTGCTCTGAGCAGCAGGCCTTCCTGGGGTTTTAGCAGACTTAAATACTAATGCGGGGAACTCAGTTTCCCATATGTGCTGATCGCACAAGTGTTTCTTAGGCTGTGAACTTCGGGGATAGTAAAACAAGACCTTGATTGCCCCAAAGCTTGGTATCTAGTTAGCAAACTGTTTTAATAAAATGTTAAGTAGCACAAGGTCGGCTTTCAGTGGTTTTAAAATGAAACCAGGAGCGTTTCAAGTACACATACTTCCTATCGTTTTTTTCTTTCAGTAGTGTCAAACCAATTGACTGAGCCTCTTTTTCACATTTTGTTTTTGTTGTTTGTTTTCTCCCTCTCAAAGTAAGAAATGAGATGGGGTGGATTTCCAAACTAGTGTACTCATATAAAAGATAATTATTGTTAAATTCTCCAAATCTAGACGTTTACGGTTGTACATGGAAGCCAAGAAGTATGTTACATAATTAACGCGCTCACTGAATTACTAGAGAAAAACCTAATACTGATAAAGACAACTTAGAATTCAGTAAGTGATCCAAGTATTTAATCTCTGAAAACTGTAAAAACCATTGCAGTTTTGACAAACTGCAACCCAAGAGAAAAAGCGTGTAGATACTCTTCTATGACTGCCCATGTAACAAGCTGCTTTTTTTGAACTTGGTTGGGTCTTAATAATGCAACTCCAGGGTACCATTTGCCTTCACAAATACCTAAGGTGCTCCTGTGGATTTAGTTGGTTTTAAAAGCCATCAGAATTGTGACAACTTATAAAATACACTGCTTTGAAAATATATACTGGAATTCTAGCTTGGAATCTGAAAGCACTCATAGTAATCGAAATTGACTTTATTCTTAATAAAGCGTTAGTTTTAACTGCCTGATTTGCTGTTTAGCTGCATTTTGTTCTCATAGACTTTGACATCTATCTGACTTTTTGTATTATTCATCTTCTTCGTGTGTTGTGTCTATGAGGAGGAAAGTCCCAGCCTCTGCTTTAGTTGAAAGCTCTTTTGGCCAGTAGACTTCAGTGGAATAGTCCCAAACATGTTTATTATTATTTTTTTTTTTCACTTGAGACTTTTTCTTTTACAATTAAGGCAATTTTCTTGCAAATTTGACAAAAAAGAAGGTATTGTTTATTTGTTGGCTTTGATAGACTGGGTTCTTAACAGTGCCAAACTCTCTGTGTAGGGAAAGATGACCCTGAACTCCTGACCCTCCTGTTTCTATCTCCCAAATTCTGGGACTATAGCCATAGACAACCATGTCCAGCTTGGGGAATTTTTTTTAAAATCCATGGGCTGTGATCTAACTCAGTGGCAAAGCACTTATATTATAGGTGAAGAGCTCTGGGTTTGATTTCTAGCATTCCAAAATGAGTGGTGGATGAATGGATGGATGGATGAATGAATGAATGAATGAGTAACAGAGGCCCCAAGTTCAGTTTCAAGAAACCACATCCTGTAGCGCACAGCTATTTGTAATTCCAGCTTTAGGGGATCTGACATGGGCACTTGCACTCACATGTGTACACACCTGTCATCCATGTAGACACATAACAAAGGTTTGAAAAAAATAACAACAACAACAACAACAACAACACAATAATAACTCCCCCTATCCCAAACCACCAAGACACCCATAATACTGCCTCTTTGGATGAACTACTATTAATATTTTAGTATATGTTTTGATTTTTCACAGAAGTTAGACAATACTGAATACAATGTTTCTTTTTGCTATCATCTTTAAAAGTTATGACTTTTTCATAAGCATTATTTTTATTTTACTTTTTTCTCCCAAATCATGGTGGATCAGATTTCCTTTTCATGGTATTTCTTCCCATGATCCTCTAGGAAGATCCATGACAGGTCTGGATTAGAGAGCTGGGCAGAAGTGAAGGTGAAGGAGGACGGAAAGGAGAAGGACGTGATGGGAGAGGTGGTGTGTTATCAGAACCACAATGTAAATGTTATTATAACAAAACAGATCTTTTGATGACAGCGATCCTTTGCTAGTGTACATGTGGGGCAAAGTGCTCTGGTGTCTTTGTTTTTGAAATAGCAGGAACTACTTATCTGTAGCTTCTAACTGCAAAGACACATTATGGTAGTCAGGAAGTACAGCTACAAAGATAGAGCGGTGGTGCAGCCATTCTTCTTCGTTTTTTTTTTTTTTCCAGCCATTCTAATGATTTTAAAACCCAAAGCTGGGGACAGAGCTTTAAAGTAGTTTGTTAAGTTGTACAAATAGGAACAGGGCTTGGGGTATCTTCTAGGACTCCTTTCTCCTCACTTGATTGCTCACGTCTATCTTTTACGTAACGAGGAAACAAGAGGAGAGACTGAAGTATTGTGTAGTGTCTAGATCATGAAAGCGCTTCTGTACTCACTGAACAATGGAACTTTTATTAGTGACATGAAACTTTTATTAATGTCATCTGTGAACATCTATAAGCTCTTGGCTTGCTTTATGGCAATTGACATGAATTTGTCAGAAGCAACCTGACTTTTCTATTACCTATATGAAGAGGGATCTAAATGACTTGTATAAAAAAATTCTCTCAAGAAATACATAATATACAGTTTAAAAATATTTATTAAGAGTCACGAGGGTACTGGGGATAGAGCACCGTCTTTTGAATCAGAGCTAAGCTGTGACAATTAGATGCCAGGAGGAAACAGTGAATGGAGAATGTATAGAAGTGGATCGATGGGACTTGCATGTTAATACTCCTTTGTTTACTTTTCTTGTGTATGGAGATCAGAAGGTAACTTGGAGAATCGGTTCTATCCTTTCACCATTTGGGTCCCAGGCATTGAAATCAGGTATTCAGGCTTGGCAGCAGCCTTTTCACCTCCTGACCTTCACTGGTTGGCTGTAGTATGCTTTGGACTATTAGGAATACACCTAGGCTTCATTAAGATTTTAGAAGGTGTTCATAGTCCATAATCTGAGCCCTCGTGGAAAAGAATCCTCAGTTTATATCATAAAAAGCGTATTGGACTCCTAAAGATTCAACTTATGGCTTTGTCTCTGTCCTTATGTCCCAAAAGCAGATTACAAGTTAAAGCCATCATTATTTCTTGTCTCATTAGCAGGCTATAGAGTGCTTGGCAAGGCTGAAAATGTCCACAAAGCAAGATGGGCAGGCCAAATCAAAGAGTTTCAGGGGTTCATATCCTTATTAATCTCTTATTAAATTGTTCTACCCTGCCCATTGTGGGAAGGGAAGCATGACTTCTAGAGCGGGTGGGCCTTGTGAGAATTTCCCTCCATAAATGGCCTTTAGAATTTTTCTGAGTTCAATAATTGCACTTTGCTTCAGCTTGTTCCTTTAGCACTACTGTCCTCTGAATGTTCTAAACTGAACTTTTCAGTTCTTTGACTCTTGACTCCCAGACTTCACACTGAATTTTCATGTGTTGATTTTTATCTTCTTAAAAATACAGGATATTTCAGCTGAATCCAATCTCTTAACCATTTTACGTGGACATCCTTATTATTTTTCTGTCTTTTACTCTGCATAGCTTGTGAAGAAGGAGAGTTACTTTCTATAAAACTTATCTGTGTTTCTTTTTTTAAACTATGCGTGTTCATCATATGTATGTTGGGTGAGATGTTTAGGTTTTGAGGGTTCTAAGCCAGCCACAAAGGTCATAAAGTCAACCACTGTGTCGATGTTGTGTTTCTGGGTGGTTGTATCCTTCAACACACTTAAGACACTCAGCCAGCTAAAAGAGATGAGCTCAGAGATATTAGCTCGGAGGAAAAGAAGAATCACATTGAGGTCATTGATGGGGCATCCTAGCATCTTTCTACTGAGGAGATCAAAAGCTGGGAGCATCTCATAGATGGATAGGAGTCCTTTGTCCCACCGACATAGCCGTGTGAGGTTGTATATTATCACTGGGACCAATATGGTGTATATTGCTGCACTGGAGACACTCACAATCTGGAATACAGACAGGGAGGTCAGCCTGCATGTGATCAGCTCTGGCACATGGGTCTCATCATGTAGCAGCCCTGTCTTGATGAAGCAGTTAAATTCGTCTTGAAAGAAGACATCTAAATGGAATTGGCCAAGGTACAGGTAAGTGGCTGAGGTAAAGAGGAGTAAGAGGGCGTTCCTCAGGAGGTAGGTGGCCACTAGCCAATGGGAGCGCTGCTTGCATTCCAGGTACCGCTCTAGCAAGGGAAATTCAAAGTACCGTTCCTTCCGGGCCCTGGGCAGGGGAAAAAAAAGGCATTGTTAGGGAGGACCATGTAGAACCATCCCCCAAAAGTCACTTGGAAGACTAGCAAGTCTGTGTATCTAACATATTAATTTTTTTAACCTTTATTTTGATTCTGTGTGTATGGATAGTTAGTCTCTATGTATATCTGTGCACTCCATGCATACAGTGCCTACAGACACCATAAGAAGGCACTGGAGCCCTTGGGATTGGAGTTACAGATGTTGTGGGCAGCCATGTGAGTATTAAGAATCTTTTCCAGTCCTCTGTAAGAACAGCCAGTGCTTTTAACTGCTGATCCATCTCTCTAGCTCCAAACATGATGTTCTTAGTATTGGAGAAAATCTGTATTCTTTCTGTAATCACAACTACAGTTCTTCCACCAGAGGAGGTGTGAGTAACCCCCAGTTCTTCAAACATTGAATGCAATGTCTTAAGACCATGGATGATCAATAAATTTTGAACGGTCACAATCCCAAAGAGTTTCTGCCCAGGAAGGTTAAATGAAGTCCAAAGCTGAAGTACGACTTGCAAAGCAATAAACTTATGATTGGTAATGTAAAGAATGGTTCTGTGTTCTAAGTGTGATTTTGAGGCCAGTTCATTCACTTCGTACAGATTAGTATGCAAACAACTCATTCTTGAGAGCCATGCTGGCAAGGTACAGGTAAGCCTGTCTCTGCTTTAAGGAGAAGGGCTGATAAGATATACCATATTCAATAAAATTAATACTTACTGCTAAATGCACGTAAACCATAGTAGTTGTGACTATTAGGAGATGGAGTAACAGTATAAGTAGAGGGTTCAGAAACCATGATGTCTCCATCATACTGGCTTAAATGGCAGAGAGGGACTTTAAAAAAAGATTTATTTATTATTATATCTAAGTACACTGTAGCTGTCTTCAGACGCATCAGAAGAGGGCATCAGATCTCATTATGGATGGTTGTGAGCCACCATGTGGTTGCTGAGATTTGAACTCAGGACCTTCGGTAGAACAGTCGGTGCTTTTAACCACTGAGCCATCTCTCCAGCCCAACAGAAGAGTATTGTTTGTTTGTTTGTTTGTTTGTTTTATGAGACAAGGTTTCTTTGTATAGCTCCAGCTGTCCTGGAACTCACTCTGTAGACCAGGCTTGGCCTCTGCCTCCCAAGTGCTGGGATTAAAGGCATGCGCCACCATTGCCTGGCTGAGAGGAACTTTTAAAAGGGGACACAGCATGCACAGAAGATGATCACAAATCTTAGCTCAACTCACTTCTCACTGGTACCTGCTGCCCATGCCAGATCCATTTAAAACTGCACCATCCTTATCTCTTAGTTTCCAGCTCCCATCCCCTCTGTTACTTTTGTTTCCTACATACCTCTTGTCATCTATTAAAACATGTTAGGGGGTTTTGTTTGTTTGTTTGTTTGCTAGTTGTTTGCTTTCCTTCAATAGGATGTTAACCCAATACTGTTAGGTACAACCTTGTTGCCTTTGTCCCCTGTCCTGAACAGGCATGAGAGAGAGAGAGAGAGAGAGAGAGAGAGAGAGAGAGAGGGAGGGAGGGAGAGAGAGCAGGGGAGAGAGAGCAGGGGAGAGAGAGAGAGAGAGAGAGAGAGAGAGAGAGAGAGAGAGAGAGGGCAGGGGAGAGGGGGAGAGGAGGAGAGAGAGGGAAGTACCTGATGTGCTTATCACAGTGTGCCTGGTATTTCGATAGATGAATGACTAGTTTCATCTAAGATTTGCTCAGGGATAGGAGACTGCTTAGGCAAATCCCAGGGGCCTGGGAGTGTTTCAGATTTGGGTGGGTTTTATTTATTTTTCTTTTGGAATACTTGAAAGACTTTAATACTTTTTATTTTTTACAATTGGTTTTGGAGTTCTGGGCAATTTGGAGATTAGGAACGCTCAAAGTGTAACTAGAAATTTGAAAAGTAGTTGACAATGTGCTTGAGGCCTTGGACAGGTATTTGAGAATTCCAACTTTTTTTCTTTTCTTTTCTTTTTTTTTTTTTTTTCTTTTTTTGCTAAGCATGAGTGGAGTTAGCTGAGGTTTCTGAGCAAGGGAATATATACAAAATAATATTTTAGAGCGAGTAATCCCTGTGGTTCAGGATCTGTCAACTAGAGACAAATCCTCTTCTTTCTACAACAATGAGAAAGTTCATTCCCTCCCCTCCAAGAATGCAGGGGTGAACTGAATACTTTGCTGTCTTGAGAAGGATGGCATAGAGAAAATATAAATATGATTATGCATGGATATCAATTTAATGCTCCACAAAAATCTTTTAGAAGAAGCTAGAGGGGGGCAACTCACTTCTCTAGCTCATCCCAGAAGACATGGGGGTCAGAGCTGCTCTGCCGGATCTGCAACATGTGCTGCACCAGGCGGATGGAACGGTTGTAAGACTTGTCCAGCTCACTGATGATGAACAGCAGGTCAGAGCTGAGGGAGGGCACAGCTACATATTGCCACAGCAACACTGGCAGATACATGGCCACAGCCAGAGCCAGTAGAGAGTAGGGAAGAGCCTGCAAGAAAGAGAAGGCTGAGGAGGGAGCTCAAGGTGCTGGGGCTTGAATGACAGCTAAGTGTGTGTGTGTTGTGGGGGGTTGGGGGGGGCTTAACCGGTCTGCTGTTCTCCTTTAGAAGGAAGAGAATGTATATTGTTGACCACCCAAAGCCCTCTGTCCATATGGAATAATACAGTGAAACTGGTAGAGAAGAGACATTATATCTCTATGTTACCTAGATCCATGGTCTATGGGTTTTCTGACCTATGGTCAGTCTGGGGTGCCAAGGAGAAGAGAAATAATGAAAGCAAAAGAAGGATGGAGGGTTAATAGTGTTTGGTAGGGGAGAACTCTGCCTTCGCTGCCACAACACTGCAGACTGAGTAGCCAGAGATTATGATCAATAGTGGCCCCGACATCCTAGGGGAGAAAGAACTTTATTTCTTCTGTGTGTCCTGTCCTATGCTGGTCTCTTGTGGTCTCTGGATCCTCAGCGATGTCAAATGACAGTAGCAGATATTCTTGGAATTCCTTGAGAGTCATTTCAGGTATGCAGATAATGCAATGGAGCTTTAGGAATGTGTAGCTCTTAGCTTCTCAGCTACTGTGGTGTTTGTAAAGAATCCTCACCACTTCCTTATGCAGCCCTCAGAGGAGCCAACCTGCTGACACCTTGTATTTTTGCTGCTTAGGCCACCTTTTGTTACAATGGCCCTGGCAGAGTGTAATAGGACTTTTCTCTAAGTTTCCTTATTATACTTAGGCATACAACAGAGGGAGGCCGGTCGTATTCATAGTACAGTCTCTACTTGTGAGGAATTTTCAAATCTATATTTGTTGCTAGGCAATTACTGTGCGTTATTTCGTTTGCTTTTCACAAGGATACTATTGGTGGGATGCCATCATGGTGTCTATTTTTACAGTGAAGGAAGCTGCAGCAGGGCCAGGTCAAGTATCTGCACAGCATCACACACTCAGCAGGTGAAAGAGTGAAGATCTGTAGCCAGGATGGGAGGTTTAGATGCTTGGTGTCCTAATGACTCCTCAGCCCACAGCTTCTTCCAAACTGCTTTGTCTTTGTAGTGGCAAGTTTAGAGGAAAAGATGGAGGGTACACCCGAGTTGTGTGTGTGTGTGTGTGTGTGTGTGTGTGTGTGTATGTGTCTGTTTGTCTGTCTGTCTGTCTCTGTGTTTTCTGAACTGCAAAAATGAAAGACCAGAATAGGGCCTCATGTAAAATTATGAGCATTTTACTCTTATTCAAGAAATAACATCCCTGAAAATAAGCCCCTCACTTCTACAAAGTATATTACTGGGATAAGGAGGAGCCAAGGAATCCGGGTTCAGAGAACTTCCTGGCGGACACTGATAGTCAGGTGTTTTGACCTTTCTTAACTTGAATCAACTCCAAAGTCTGTGGACTTGTCACTATTTTGGCTGACCTGCCAGTGACAGAGACTTTGTGTATGTTCTCCTTCTAGTCTCTGCTTTTGCTCTCTAGGATAACAAGAAAGGACCAAGCCATAATTTAAGGACACAGTGAACAGGAGAAGAGGGGACTAGAGCAGCAGATGGTTGAAAGCTTGCCATCAGCTGCCTGACACAAGACACTGGTGTGGGGACTGGTGGAGGTCCAGGCAAGAATAAACAAACTCTTCACAACTCAGAACCAGAAAGACTCAGGAACTAGGGATATGGATGAAACCAAAAACAAGAGTATAAGTTGGTCTGAAACAGACACTGAACAGCCTGTGTGTCAAGCTGACCTGCAGACTTTCTATAATGTACAGCATTTAACCAACCATCCTTTTTTGTTCCTGATGGAAGGCTTGGAGGAGGTGGATTCTATGCTCACACCCACTGCAGGCAGGAGAACTAGCCGGAGGGGTCGAGGGATGAAGCCAGGTGAGTGAGTACTTAATGATGGAACCCATGACTGAGTTTGCCGAGGGCTAGCAGTCAGGCTTGATACCAGCTGCAGTCTCCTTCAGTTAACGACCGGATGACTCTTCTCAGAGATAACAGACAATACTGAGCTAGGCCTAGATACTGATACCTGAATTTCTCTACAATGAAGCACACCAGAGGGACCCCTTTCACCTACATCTGCTTGTCAACAAGCCTCACCCACGGGCACAAAACTTCCAATCAGATGAAAGAGGACAGCTTTCAACTGCCGACTAATGTGTACACCAGAGACCAGCAGGCATTTGAAGAACCCCTGGAATATGAAAGTCAGCTGGCAAAAGGAATGGGCAAGGGCAGAGTGAGGTGGAAGGGAATGCAATGGGCAAGGTGGAGTGGTGTGTGAGAGACTTTAGTGGTTCAGTCTACCCCTCAACTCCCAAGCCTGGAAGCCGTCCTGAAAGGACCTCTGACTGCTTTACCTTGTGAGGCCAGAGAGATTTCACCTTGTACTGGCCAGCCTTGTCCTGCGTATGGTGAGCCAGCGAGTCCCAGCATGAGCTATCCACGTATGCAGCCTGCCTGACACTGAAGTTGCTGGGAGAGAAACAGCTGATCGGAGACCCTGCAAAAGGAGCAGAGCTTTGAGGCAGCCTTAGGTGCAGCAGAGGAATGGAAGTCAGTCACTCAAGAGTTTTATGGGTGAGGGGACATCCTTATAAGTTGGTAGCTTTCTGTGGAGGGCAGGCCTTGCCTTCTTTGAGAGCCTCAGCTTTCTAGGCCTGGTACTGCTGTGTCACGGGAGGACAGGTCATGATGAAGTTGGACACACAGTTTGGCTTGTGCTACCAATGTACTGACTTGGTCGTTTAGATCTGATGAGCCTTTTCTCTCGAGGCTCCTTCAGACTCCTGTACAGGAAGCTATCAGAGACACCTTGAACTCAGCATTTTGCCATCAAAAGGCTTTGATAATGACATATCCACTCGAGAGAGATGACAACCTTTAAAACTGTTTTTGAAATGATGATATGTGTTTGTCATGTTGTGCAAGTGTCCTGGCACACTCAGAGATCAGAAGATGACCTTGTGGAAACTGTTTCTCTCCTTTCACTAGTTCTGTAGTTCTACCTTGTGAGCACTGGCTCTGAATTCAGCTTGTCAGGCTTGGCAGCAAGCACCTTTACCTAATGAGGCATCTTGTCAGCCATGTTTTGTTTTGAGACAGTCTTACCATATGGCTCAGGCTGACTTCAAACTTGTCATCCTTCTGCCTCAGGTTCCGGAATGCTGCGATTACAGATGTGTGAACCATACCCAGATTGAAAGAAGGCTCTTTTATTTTGTAAAGCACAGAGGACTAATGACTGGATTTCTGCATGGGAAGGCAAATGGGCTTGGATGAGAGGCTCCAGCTTTCCTGTTTCTAATCAGACAGAGGCAGAGCTGGGAACCAAGCCTGTTGCTTCTTTTGATGTGAAGCAGCAAAGAGAGAGAGAGAGGTTGGAACACTTTATCAGGAAATGCTTTAAGCTAATGGACACAGACAGAAAAGAAAGCCAGGGGCCCAGGGACTGCCATAGAGGTTACAGGCTTTCTGAGTTAGCCTGGTGAATAGAGCATTGCAAACATGCACATGTCTGTTTATGTCTAGGGTCATGGGGAAGAAGCAGGGGTTTGTTCAGCACCTCTGAACAGGGTTGTATGAACAGCGCAAGAGGTGGGAAGGAGTGCAGGGGAAAAAGTTTGTTTATAGTGGGCTAAGAGGAAAGGATTTTAAATTCTGAAGAGAATACACAGTCCCAACCTCTATCTGTAGAAGGCAAAACAACAGTTTTATTATTATTTTGACATAAAATGTACTAAAGTGACAGCTAATTCTTATTTTAAACATATATTGCATGTTGAATATGTTCTCTTCTTCATACTCCCCGTCCTCCCCTTGCTTGTCTGCTCCTCTTCTGCAATTACTTTTTTTTTTTTTTGCAGTTACTCTTTATTTTGATAAATAGGTTAATTCACTTTACATCCTGATTACAACCTCCTTCCCTCCTCTCCTCCCAGTTTCACTCTCCCCTCCCCCCAATACTACCCCTCCCCTTCTCTGAGAAGAGGAAGACCCCCATGGGTACCAACCCATCCTGGTACATCAATTCCCAGCAGGACTAGGCACATCCTCTTTCACTGAGGCCAGACAAGGAAGCCTAGCTAGGGGGAGGGGATCCAAAGGCAGGCAACAAAGTTTGAGACAGCGTCCCTCCCCCAATTGTTAGGGGACCCAAATGAAGACCAAGATGCACATCTGGTACAAATGTGTAGAGATGCTACTAGGTCCAGCCCCTGCATGCTCTTTTTTTGGTGGTTTAGTCTCTGTGATTCCCCCACAGGCCCAGGTTGACTCTGTAGTCATCTTCTGTTTTTGACCCCTCTGGGTCTCTCAGTCTTTCCCTTCACTCCCTGAGCCCCGCCTAATGTTTGGCTGTGGGTCTCTCTCTGCATCTATTTCCATTGGCCGCTGGATAAAGCCTCTCAGAAGAAATTAGTTACTTTTTATTGTAAGATTTCCAAATTGACTTTTGTAACGGTTTGGTGCTTCTGCTCTTCTGATGTCCCATACTTACGCACCACCTGCCTCTTGGGAATCCAGTCCAGCCCAAAGCCAGGCAATCTTAAGATAGGAGCTAGCTCACTTTATAGCTGTTGTAGGGTAAAATGAAGTCAGGTCTCTTACCATTTGTCAGCAGCTTACCTGATGAGAACTCCTGGGCGAAAGCTAGAGACATCAGCAGCAAGGGAAAGCCCACAGTAATGAACTTGACCATCTTATCCAGGGGCAGTTCCAGGCGCAGTCCTTTGAGCCGAGAGCCCCTGCGGTCAGGCAGCAGGGCATCAGAGAGCATGTACTCTGCAGCAGTGTGTGCGAGCGACATGATGCTGCTGAGAATGGGGACTTGGGGGGATACAGAGGAAAATGCTACCCTAAGCGATCCAGGTACAGTGGAGTGACAGCTTCAGGCAGCTAGTTTTCAGCGGAGAGTGTCCCAGCACCAGCCTCACATCTCTGTGCTAGGACCAAGAAATGGTTCTCTACATATCTGATCAGGCTCTGTGCCAGACACCCTGGCAATTAGAGGAAGGCATAACCTCGGTGAGTCCTCACTGGAGGAGGGTCAGGCTTTCCGTGTGGTTGGTGCCAGGCTGCTCGCCCAGATTGTTTCCCAACAGACGAAGCACTGTGGCTTTATGCTGTCCTCTGATTAATACAGTATTTTCAGCAGTGGTGGAGAGAAGGAGGGCCGTGGGCTCAGCCCCCCATATAATTGGTGTGGAATTTGGGTGGAGACTGCTTAAATGTGCCAAAGGCTTTCATTTTGTGGTTTGGGGTGGGAACGGAGCCCCCAGCATTCATCAAGGATGGTTACTCTATAGAGCAAGCTTTGTCTTAGTGATGTGTTTTGCTTAAGGTCCAGACTTCTTCCCTGAAACTGCCCTGTATTTGATATTAATCTCCCTTCCCCGATTCTAGACTTTCAACAGTATATTTCTGCTGTGCTCAGCTTACCGTTTCTCTGGGAGGCCGGGGGTGGGGGGTTGGGTGGGGGCGATAGTATGCTGTAGTGGAAAGGGCAGGATCTTTGAACTTTGGGAGGAAATGTTTCCTTGGAGATCCAACAGTGCTTATATTTCAACTGCATGATTTGTTTTCTCTTCTCTCAAGATTCAGTCTGTGAGGAAACCACTGGATTGGGTGTGTATATGAGAACACTCTTGCTAGATTGTGAAAGACAGGCATGCCCTATATTTGGTAAGTGTATCTATGTCTATATTGGAAACCTCATGCTCTTTGTCTTGTTCTTCCACATGAAATTCGTCTTTTTTTCCCTCTGTACTGTCATGAGTTACTTTGCTACCACAGGCTCAATACTACAGAGCCAAGTGACTACAGCTTCTGGAACCATGAACTAAATAAAGATTTTCTCCTTTCCTATTTTCCCTTTTGTAATGCAGAGGCCTCAGGCATGATGATCTCTAGTCCTAATACAACTTTTCTTCCTTTTAAGCTGAGTATGTCTGGCATTTTGTTACAGTAACAGAAAGTGGACCAGCATAGCAAGTGTCAGTTCAAGTTGATTTTATGTGGTCGAGTTGAAGAACAAGACAGTCTTGTCGTCTCTAGTACTGCCCTTAAACTTGGAAAAGAAGGCCCTTAACTAGTCTCTTCTTGGCCTTCCTTGGCTGTGCTATTCCGGTGAAGCAAGGAGTCTGTGGGATGATGGGGCATACCCATTATGAACTATGAAGAACCTGT
The DNA here is from genome assembly GCF_000001635.26 of Mus musculus. Lineage (NCBI taxonomy): Eukaryota > Metazoa > Chordata > Mammalia > Rodentia > Muridae > Mus > Mus musculus. The sequence continues at coordinate 37,670,435 of NC_000075.6, forward strand.
ACTGTTACTCAAATCACTATTACAGTACTCTTGCCTCTGCAACTTCTTACCCAAGGGCTGTGGCCTGCTTCCAGAGCCTGTGTGGGCCTTTTGCTCAAGTCCAGGTATATCCTTTGAAGAAATGATTGTGTGGGTGTATGCCCAAGGTCTAAAGAACAGTTATGAAGTATGGTTGGAGTTTAAAAGTCCTGACATGTCCACACATGCAACTGTGACTTTCCCCCCACTTCAGTGTGGGACTTAGCTGTATTGGGATAGAGACCCGGGATGATGCAATGATTCTAAATTGAGCCTAGCATTGTTGATCCTTATAAAGTGTGTGTGTGTGTGTGTGTGTGTGTGTGTGTGTGTGTGTGTGAAGCTAGGCAGGCAGAACATGTAACATGTACAACAATTTGTTAGCTTGGTTGATAACTTTTCAGTTTTAAGATATATATAGTGTATGGATCTCTATAAACACTTTTATCCTATGGCCATGAATGTTCAGGCTAGGCTCACCTTTCCCTCATCTCATTGGCTAGAGGCCCACCCTAATTTATAACTGCCTAATGTATGTTGATTGCCATGTTTTAGGCATCTGGACCGCAAAACGAATGCTTTCTTTGTGTCCTCCATTCCCCTTTCTGGAGTCTCATATCTTTTAATTACGTGCATTTTTGTTAACAATTCAGTTTTTATGCACATATGGTCTTTTGCTTCTGAAATATATTTATTTTTTGAAGTAAATTATACATATGTAGTATATATAATATGCCTATTTGCACAGCTCAGTACTGCTTCCTCTAACCCAGAAGCAGAACTTCTGACTCTTCAGACACTGCAGTGTGTTCTCTCTAAGAGCTATGACTTCCCTGAAGGTAGCTGCCACTCTAACTTCTAGTAGCATAGATTAGTTTTGCAATTTTAACACCTTACATAGATGGAGGGCCATGGCTATAGCTCAGTGGTAAAACTGTTGCCTAGCATTTGTGAGGCCCTTAGTTCAACCAATCTTTGGAACATCTACCCCCTTCTCCCACAAAAAGGAAAAAAATTGTTTTTATATGGACTACAGAGATGGCTTAATGAGAAAAGACATTTGCTGTCAAACCTGACTCCCGTGTTTATAAAAATTACCCAGATTCTTTTGTTTTTGTATTCTTTATACATGAAACTATATGTTTTCTTTTGGGGGGGGGTTGCATTCACAGTTCAAAGCACCTTTGAGATTCATGTGTGCTGTTATGTGAATCAGATATCTATTCCATTTTATTGTAGAAACATATACATATTTATGTTTTCACACACTGATAGACATTTGGGTTTCCAGATTCTGGACGTTGAAATGGTGTTTCTGTGAACCTTGTAGTATGCTTCTCGCGGTGGGCATATATGTGTACACGTTGGATATATACCCAGAAGAGGATTGCCTCACGGTGTGTCATGTTTAGCTTTATGTTCTCCTGAGTGGTTGTTTACACTTTCACCAGCAGCTTTTGAGACTCCTAAGAGCTGCACATCTTTGCCAGGATTATTTTTTTCCAATTAAAAGTTTAAAAAAATTTTTTGGAATATGTAGAGAAGTAATACATCAAGGTTTTAACTTGAAATTTCTCTGATGACTAATTAGCTGCTTTGGTCACTTGGATGTCAGCCTTCTATGAAGAAGTATGTGCTTAGAACTTTTGCTGGCTTCTTTGTTGGCTTGTCCACCCTCTGCTTAATATTCTAAGACTATTTTGGGAAATATATTTTATTTAATATCGTCTTGCTGTTCATTAGTTGCTTTTTTATTTTCTTCATGGTGTTTCCTGATGTCCTGAAATTCTCATTTTATTACAGTCAGTAGCTTGGTTTTTTTTTTTTTTTTTTATTTCCTCCTCCACCATTTTTTGTTGTTGTTAAATAACAGAAAGTGTCTTATGTGTCCTACCTAGGAAACTACTGATTATTCAGTATCAAAAAATATAGAAAATTTTTTGTGTTCTCTAATATATTTATTTCATGTTTTTCTTTGTGCCTGTAGTCCATCTAGAAAAAAATTCAACATAGGGATGGGACAGCAGTCAAGGTATATTATTTTTCACACGTATATCCAAATGACTCATGCAGTTTACTGAAAAGCCCACCCATATTCCATGACAATGTACTGTTTCAAACAGATGCCTGGTCAACCAGATGACTGGCCTCCACTTGCCTATTTTTTTGTACCAATTCTATATTTTCTTAATTTTGAGGGCATAACAACAGGTTTTGATACAATAATGTAATATTTCTAGTCTTGTTGTTCAAGATTGTTGTGGATGATATTGGTCTTTCGTACTTCTATTTGAATTTTACAATGACAATGAATTTTAATAGGGAAATCCAGCCAGAACTTCTGATCAATCAGGACTTTTAAATCTATAACTTAACATGTGAAAACCAAGCTCCATTTGCTTACATCTTCTGAAACCTGTCTTTTGTACTTTTAAGCCTTTTTTTAAAAAAATTGACAATATGTGTCTGTATGTGAATATGTGTATGTATGTGTGGTGGCACCCATGGAGATCAGAAGAGTATTGGATCCCCTAGAGCTGGAGTTACAGGCAGTTGTGAGCTACTTGATGTGGGTGCTGGGAATCAAAGTCTGGTCCTCTGTAAAATCAGTATGTGCTATTAACCACTGAGTCTTTTTTTTTCCCCCCAGAGCTGAGGATCGAACCCAGGGCCTTGTGCTTGCTAGGCAAGCGCTCTACCACTGAGCTAAATCCCCAACCCAACCACTGAGTCTTTTTTCCAGCCCCACTTTTTAATTTTTAGCGGAGATATCTTATATATTTCTTGTTGGATTTACTGCTGTGTGTTTGTTATTCTTGATGCCTTTGCTAACTGAGTTTAAAGAAAAATCTGTTACCTAATTTTTGCTAATATATGTAATACATTGATTTTTTCTATATAATGCTTACATTCAGCAGCTTTATGTTCATTTATTGATTATATAATGCATTGATAGAATAATTTTCTATCAACCCAACCATATTTTCTTGGTTACTATTTCTATTGCTATAAAAACACGGAATGACCATGGCAACCCTTATAAAGAAAAGCATTTGGGACTGGCATACAGGTTCAGAGGCTTAGTCTATTGTCATCATGGTGTGAAGCATGGCAGCTTGCAGGCAGACATGGTACTGGAGAAGGAACATCCAGAGAGTTCTACATCTGGATTAGCAGGCAGCAGGATGAGAAAGTGACACCGGGCCTGGCTTGATCTTTTGAAACCTCAAAGCCTACTCTCAGTGACATACTTCCTCTAGCAAGGCCACACCTATTCTTACAAGGCCACACCTCCTAATAGTGCCACTCCCTATGGGGGTCTTTTTCATTCAAGCCATCACACATTATATATGAAGTAAAATATCATACTTTCCCCCTTTGTAGTCTTTATACCTTTTATTTGCATATTTGCATTAATTTGATTGCTCCAGGCCTCTAGTACATCACTGAATATAAGTACATTCATATCTGATTTCTTTGTTCTATGGGGAAAGATTTCAATGTTCAATATTTGTGTAGGATGCTTATTGTAGACATTGTAGATTGTTTTCTTTCTTTCTTTCTTTCTTTCTTTTTTTTTTTTTTTTTTTTTTTTGCGTGTGGTGGTTCACCTTTTTCCCAGTAAAGAACTTTATTGCTAGTTTGCTAAGTATGTTTATAAAGAATAGATGTTGATTTCTCAAAAGTACTTTTCTTGTACACATTGAAATATTCATAGGATTTTTCTTTATATCTGTTATTATCATAGAATACATTGGTTGATATTTGAATGTTAAAATATAAAATATAAAAATGTTAAATATTGTGAAATAAAAGTCACTTGCCTCTAGCATTCTACCATCTTGATTTTTATTACTTTCAGTTTAATAAAATTTTTTAAGTACTTTTAAAAAATTATGCTTAAGCAACTTGTAATGTTGTTGGCAGCTTATGCTGGTCACACTATTAGCAATTTAAAAAAACAAAAACAAAACTATTTTCAGTAAGAGTATACAGTACCAGTACCATCTTTTCCCCAGTAAGTATTTGGAAAAATTTACAGGTGAAAATATGAAGTCTTGGAGTTTTCTTTGTGTGGAAGTTATATTGGTGGGTATAATTTTTTTAGTGAACATGTGACGGTGTAGAATGTGTAGTTTTCCTTGTGTGGCTTATATGTTATAGTTTCCTACTGCTGCATACACGGTTCACAAAACCTTAGGGCCTAAAACAACAACAGAAGCTGTTTATAAAGCTTCTGTCGATAAGAGGCTGGAGAGCAGTTTTGTTGAGTTGCTCTGGCCTCTGGCTAGTTTACCTTCAGTCTCAAATGTTCTTGGTGGTTATTATTTACCTGGAATCAGTCTCTTCAGAGGGTGATGTGGCAGCTGGCTTTCCTGGAGCAGATGATCTAAGAGAAGAGGCAGACAGAACTCTGCAGTGAACAAGAATAATCACATGACCTTAACTCTTTGCCTGTCTATGTATTTTCTGTAATTTAACTTGCAATATATCCTGAACATTGTGTATAAAAACATCTCAAAATTCCAGTTACTCCAGCAAGTCTGTCACCAAAGGTGGGTCTTATTTCTTCTGTTAGGCACACAGGGGAGATGCTAATCACTTCCTAAACAGGACCTGGCATGGTCGGCCTTGTGGTGAAGAGGCAGTAAGATTCATTTTGCATTAGTGTCCCACACTCTGAAATATGTCTTCAGGCTTTTGACTGAAAGTCTTTCAACTTTGAAAGACTGGGACCTTCCTTTACTCACTTGAGAGTGTTTTCATTTAGCTCCTGAGCCTCTAGTTATAGGTGGCTTCAACATATGGCCCATGTTTTTAAGGATGTTGAGTTTTCAGGAGTGAGCTCAGAGCTCACCCTTCCTTCAAGACCACCTTCGCTTTGCAAGCCCCACAGGCTGGAGGGATTTCACTTTGCATAGGATTCTGTGTGGATAACAGTTGATATATTCCCAGCACCCAGCAAATGTCCTGTGGGGAAAAGTGGCCATGTGTTTGAGACTCCTTCAGCTTCCATCTGTCGTTCCACCCCTGTAACAATTTAAGGCTTTGATGGCTCATTTTCTCCCAGACAGAGGCTTTCTACTTGAACCAAAGCCAATGGTGAACTGCTGCCCAGAAGCCGACGCTTCACCCAGAGTAAAAATTCCTGGTGATACATATACTTCCCCATATGGTCTTACAAAATAATTTGTTAGGATACTAAATTTCTATAATTTCTATGTCTCATAAGGTTACTGGCTTATAGTAATATTTCATTATTTTAATTTACATCACATTTATTTATTTATATGTTCATTAACTATTTCTGTGAAATAAATTACTTAATAGCTTTAAACAGTGAATGCATCATTTTCACTCTCTGTAGGGCAGGAGTGTGGGAGCGGCTTACTTAAGAGTGTGCACAGGTTACATTCAAGAGATTTTCATTGCTCGCCTGAGGGCTGAACTGGGCTTGAGATGCCTTAAGGCACCTGCGTCACATCCCAGATGCCTTACTCACGTGCTTTTGGCAGAAGGCCTTTGCGGCTGACAAAATACCTCAGTTCCTTACATGTGGCCCTTTCCACAGGACTGATTATTTTATGAACTGGTTCCTGACATTTTCTGTAGTGAGCAATCATAGAAGCATAGATGTATCAGACTCAGAAAAAAACCCAATGCTGTTGCTGAGGACTCTGTATTTGCTCTCATGAATGCAGATGAAGGTGCTGGAAAGATAGTTACAGGACATAAGGACTACTGATTTAGTGACTACTGTGTTAAACCAATCCCCAAAGAACATATTGATATCATATAGGCTAATGTGTAAGAGAATGCATTAATGATGACTAACTAAAAATAGGATAGTTTGAGTCTGAGGTGCAAAGTCTACTGTTGACTCAATAATCTCCTTCACACATGCCATAACTCAGGCTGGAGAAATGGCTCAGTGGTTAAGAACAGTGGCTACCCTTTCAGAGGATCCAAGTTCAATTCCTAGCACCCACATGGTAGTTCACAATTGCCTGTTAACTCCACTCTCAGGTAAACCAATGTTCTCTTCTGAACTCCAAGGGTACCAGGCACACTGGTGGTACACATATATACATGCAGACAAAACATAAAAATAAATTAAAAAGAAAACAAATACTACAATTAATTGGAAAGCTGACCAGATAGTATGTGATGACATTGGTTATCAGTCAGCATGTAATCTTTGGTCCAGCAGACACAGGGAAGAAGTGTGCAATGTGACATGCTATCCTCAGTACAAAATTGTGTTCTTCTCTAACACAGTTTATCATATTTTAGACACAGTACCAGAGCAGACATCTTGAGTGATCAATACATGATAATAAGGCTTGATCCTTGAAATACACACATACATATACACATGCACGCACACATGCACGCATACACAGGCATACACCCATGCCAATGAGAGAGAGAGAGAGAGAGAGAGAGAGAGAGAGAGAGAGATAGATAGATAGATAGATAGATAGATAGATAAGAGAGAGAGAGAATAGTATGCACACAGACAGGCTGCACATTGAACTATTGATAGAACTTGGCTACTTTAATTTCTGTCACACAGATGTGAACATTAGAAGGCCATAAAGGAACTGTTATAGGTGCCTCATCTGCTCACGTCACTGAAGAGAAAAAGATTAAACAAGGAATTGTACACATCCACAACACATGTATGTTTTCCTAATTATGTATTTATGAAAACTGTATTTATATTTGTGGGTACATATACATTGAAAAATGGAAGAAAATATGAAGGAAACTGAGATTCAGCACTTTGCATGTCTATGCCAATAGCTGAGTTTACTTTGCATATGAAATTGGATCCAACACATTGGGAGTTGGGCTCAAACCCCAGGATTCTTGAAACGCCAGCATCTGTGATGAGGCTGGGCATAGCGTTCTTCTGGAGAAGAACCAGATATTATCAATCATGAATTTCATACTTTAAAAAATGGAGCGAATTCTTCTTGGAATGCAGTATGTCCTCATAAGACAAGGGTGCTAAGAAAAGAAGATGAGATCTACAATACTCCTCCTGTGTTCAGAGGAGCTCAGGAAAGTTCAGATGAGGGCAGAATTAAAATGTGTAACTAGATATAGAACATGACATTCTCAAACCCAAAGAAAACTGACAATTAGGGATCTGGGTCCCCTCCTCTCTGTGTCTTTTGTAACGTGGTCTCTAGAAGTCTGTTTGTTCTTTACTTCCTTACCACATCTCCCTTTTCCTCCTGAAAAATGTCAACTACTCTCTATGCTTCACTATGTACTAAGCTTTGGTTCTCAATGCACTGTATTGGGTGACAATTTTTTTTTTCAACATCTCAAGGCTTACTGTTGATGGTAATTATATGTTGATGCCAAGAGGATTGTCAAGAAATCTCAAGCCACTTAAAACAAATATGTTGAGGTTTTATTTTAAAAGAAATCATTTAGAAGGCATGAAACCTCAGAAGATAACATCAGAAGATATTTTTATGACCTTGGATCTGGCAGTGAACCCCCCCCTTTTTATTTGTTTATTCACAATTTAACACTAAAAATAACAGAACTGAAAATCTATAAACTTAGACATTTCCCCAAGGAAAGGATTTATATTTTCAAACAAGCGTATGAAAAGATGCTAAACACCATTAGCTATTAAGAAATTATAAAGCAAACTAACATTGCAATACCACTTTACATCCAGTAAGATGCATATAATTAAAAAGAGATGGGTGGGGCTGCAGAAAGGGCTTAGCAAAGAGTCTCCATGTATTGCTCTTTCAGAGGACTTTGGTTAGATTCCCAGCACTCATGTGGGGCAGCTCACAACTGCCTGGAACTCTAGTTCCATTGGATCTGATGCTCTCTTCTGGTTTTCATGGACAATGGCACACACATACACATACACATACACATGTGTAACCACAGGCTTTTCCACCCATGCCCCAGTTCCTGAATTAATGCCTAGGACTTATGCTAGGCTTGTTGGATGACTAGCTCCTAATTCATATTAACCCATTCATGCTTTTCTCTCTGTCTGTCACATGGCTGGTTACCTCTTCTTAGTTTCATCAGTTTGACTGTGTGGCAAATGTTCTTGTTCCTGACTCTTTCCCAGACTGTCAATCTATTTACTGGAACTCCCACCCTCTACTTCCTGCCTTTTGCTAATAGGCCACTGGCTTTTTATTGACAGGTGATGCTTTTACACAGAGCACAAGAGATTAATCCCACACACGTATGCACAAAACTGAAAAAAGTTAAAAAAAAAAAAAGAAAAAAAAGAAAAAAGAAAAATAACCAGGATGACAAATGTCAGTGAGATTATAGAGAAATTGGAATTCTTACACTTAAAGAAAAAAAGTTACATTTATTTATTCATTTAATTCGTGTGTGTGTGTGTGTGTGTGTGTGCGCGCGCGCGCGCGCGTGCCACACTCTGTGGATAAAGGTCAGAAGACAACTTCTGGAAGTTGCTTCTCTGCTTCTACCACATGAGTTGCTTTTTTGCTTCCATCACGTGAGTCCCTGGGATCAAACTTGCGTCATCAGGCTTGCTTACACCTTTATCCACAGAGGCATCTCATCAGCCCACATTCTTGTATTTTAAAGTTCTTGTATTGAAATGTAATTCCTTTGCCATACAGTTCACTTTATTTGAAGAGTACAGACTTACGGCTTTTAGTATGTTCCCAGCATTGTGTGACCATCAACATGATTCATTTTAGAGTATTTTATCATCCAAGATCAGGCTTCAAATCCATAGCTGTTAGCATTTGCTCCCCGTCCTTTCCCAACTGTATACTTCTCCATTTTCTTTCACTCTGTGGTCCCAGGAAACTACTCATTTACTCCATCTGTCTGTCTGTCTTTGTCTTTCTGTCCCTCCCTCTCTGATTTCTATATATTTCTCTTTCTATACCCTATCTTACATACTTCTACTCCTACCCAGGCATAATTACACACTCCTTGACTAGTATCTTCTGCCCTCTAATCACACAAGCTTGTGTTAACTAAAATTCTATTATTCCCTTTAGTGAACTCAGTTTCTAGGTTCCACATATGAATGAGATCATGCAGTGTTTGTCTTTTTATTCCTGACTTTATAAAATGTTTTCTAACTCATCAATATTTTTGAAAAATGCCAAGATTTTGTTCTTATGACTTAATAACATTCCATTGGGCATATAATATATTTTCTCCATCCATCCATCCATCCATCCATCCATCCATCCATCCATCCATCCATCCATCTATTTACTGATGGACTCCTAGGTTGATTCCGTGTTTTAGCTACTGGGAATAGTTCTAGGAGCACAGATATTTCTTCAATATAGTGGTTTAATTTTCTTTGGATATGTATACATAGCAGTGGAGTAATAGTAGCGTTATTTCAAATTGCTCATTGAATTAAAATTTGAACAACCTCTGTTTAGTGTTTGCAATGGCTATGCTAATTTATGTTGCTGTACACAGTGTGTGAAGGGTGAACTGTCATATATTGCTGATGGGAATGTAAAATGGTGCAGCCACTGTAGAACAATTTGGGATGACCTTGTGTTTGGCAGTGGTTTCTTCAGAACTGACATTAAAAGCATAATCAACAAATTTAAAACCAAATAAATTAAACTCAGACATGGTAGTTACTTGACAAGTTGAACGTGGCAACACCATATGACCCGACCCAAGATGCAATACAAGAAAATGTAACAATAAAGGTTTTACTATAGTTTTTAAGAATTTAAGATAACAAAAGCAATTGCCATGCATGTAAAATGATTAATACATGTAAAACATTGGAAGTCAAACCCATCACATTCCTTCTATTAACAGCCTAACCACTAACATTCTTATCCACTTTATGCCACCCTTCCAAAGATTTCCCCTCTGGGTTCATATGCATTTTTCATATTTTCCTGAAGTGATAGTATATCTACTGTTTATATTTTCGATGACACATTTTACAAAACATAATTTTGGGCCAGAGATATGGTTCTGCCAGTAAAGTGCTTGAATTCAGATCCCTAAAATCCTAGTAGAAAGCCTGGTGTGGAAAAGAAGGCCTGAAATCCCAGAATTGGGGAGGTGAAGACAGGAGTTTATCTGAGCTTTACTGGTTGGTTAGTGGAGAGATACAGGTTCAATGAGATATATCTTGTCTCAAAATAGAAGATGGAGAATGATTGAGAAAGACACCATATGCCAGCCTCTGGTCTCAACACATATGAGTGCGCAGGTGTACACACACACACACACACACACACACACACACACACACACACACACGAAGACATTATTTTGTTTGATTTCACTTATACCCTTCATGCCCTAGAAAAGACTCTTTAGGTTTCTATTTAAAGTGGTGAAATGTGAAGTCCACATTGTAACAGGAGCTTTATACTTCAAATTAGGACGTCAGAAATGGCATCATTTTTGACCTTTGGGATGTGTCTTTTTTTCTTAGAAGAAAAAAGAAGAGGTTATACAGATTAATCGCTGGTAGTTGCCTTGGGAGTGTCAGGGCCAGGGTTGGACTGACATCATTCTGGTTCCCATGTCTATGCTGAGCATTGGGTCAGACAACTCTACTTGCCATCCAGCTGATGTATACTTGACAACTAGGAGGGAAAATAGTTGTTTCTAGAGTGGTGGTGGCAAACAGGGCAGCAGAGGGGACATGGTAGGCCTCCTTGCATCCACAAAGCAACAAGGAAACTGAAAATCTTTCAGAACTAACCTTGTAGAACTGAGTACTAATACAGACCCTGTAACAAAGAGCGATCATGTAATTTCTCAGCAAGAGAGCAGTATAGCTTTTAACTCATCCTGGATGTCTCCCCTAAATCAGCTCATTGGCAGCAGCCTTGGAGACAGCAGCCCACATTCCTGGCACAAGTATCTAGCATAGAGCTCAACAGACCTCCTAAAGAAGGTTGAAATTTTAATTATAGAAATTCAAGGTGAACAGCATGTTTTCTTCAATTCAAGGAGATGGCTTTATTTTGGAATATTTACAATTCCTTATCCAGCTGCCTGTCACTGATTTTTGTTCTTCTCTATGACTCAATCCAAATCTTTTAAAATGTATGTTTAGGAATGGAGAGGTGGTTCAATGGGTAAAGTGTCTCACTGCACAAGTGAAGAGACCTGAGTTTGACAGCTCAGAACATATGTAAAGGCTGGCCATGGTAGTGCCTGTCTGTAAACCCTGTAGTCCCACTATGAGATGGCAGGTGAGACTGCAGAATGTCTAGAAGATCCCTGGCCAGCTAGCCTGGCATATGAATCATCAATGATCCTGACTCACTGGAACATGAAGATTGATACTCAAGATTGTCCTTTGACCTTCACATGCATGTGGTAACATGTAGGCACTTGCACATGTGAACACACACATATATACAAACCTCCAAATTATATGTATATGTATATATATAAGCTGTCAATCAGTAATCTCATGAGTTGATAGAGTACTGTCTTAGTCAGGTGTTCTATTTCTGCACAAACATCATGACCAAGAAACAAGTTGGGGAGGAAAGGGTTTATTCAGCTTACACTTCCATACTGCTGTTCATCACCAAAGAAGTCAGGACTGGAACTCAAGCAGGTCAGAAAGCAGGAGCTGATGCAGAGGCCATGGAGAGATGTTCTTTACTGGCTTGCTTCCCGTGGCTTGCTCAGCCTGCTCTCTTATAGAACCAAGACTACCAGCCCCGAGATGGCACCGACCACAAGGGGACCTCCCACCTTGATCACTAATTGAGAAAATGCCTTACAGCTGAATCTCATGGAGGCATTTCCCCAACTGAAGCTCCTTTCTCTGTGATAACTCCAGCCTGTGTCAAGTTGACACAAAACTAGCCGGTACAAGTACCGTGGCTGTCTCAGTACATGCTACTATGTGATGGCTGGGTCTGGAAGGCTGATGTGTTTATCACTTCAGACACAGCATGGCTCTGTGTTGGAAACATTGAGCATGCCCTCGATGATCATAAAATATGCAATTGGTTATTGCCAGCTATATCCACACCACTGTGTTGTAGGACATTGTACATTACTTTTATCCAACTGCATCCTTATGCCCATTAAGAAGATAAATATCTGTACATTGTGAATGGCTTGTTACAATAAGCAATTAAGACAGTTGTTATCTCAAGTAGTGTAGTTAATTTTTTATATATTAGAACATATACAAATATTCACATTCTTTTTTTAAATTTAGTTTTTACTTATTCACTTTACATCCTGGTCACTGTCCCCTTCCAGTCACCCCCTTCACAACCTTGCACCTCTCCTCCCCTTCTTCTCTAAATGGGTGCTCCCTCCTGAGTATTCCCCCCCCCCCCCACTGCTACTTCAAGTCTCTGTGAGGCTAGGTGCTTCCTCTCCTACCAGATAAGACATCCTAGCTAGAAGAACATATACCACATACAGGCAACAGCTTTTGGGATAGCCCCTGCTCCAGTTGTTCAGAACCCACGTGAAGAAGGCCAAACTGCACATCTGCTATATATAAGCAGGGAGGCCTAGGTCCAGTCCATGTATGTTTTTTGGTTGGTGGTTCAGTCTCTGAGATCCCCAAGGGTCCAGGTTAGTTGATTCTGTTGGTCTTCCTGTGGAGTTTCTATCCACTTAGGGGCTGCAATCCTTCCTCTTATTCTTTTATAAGAGTCCCCAAACTTCATCTACTGTTTGGCTGTGGGTGTCTGCATCTGCTTCAGTCAGCTGCTGAGAGTAGCCTCTCAGAGGACAGCCATGCTAGTCTCCTGTCTGCCAGCATAAGAGCATCATTAATAGTGTCAGCAATTGGTTCTTGTTTATGGGATGGGTCTCAAGTTGGGCCAGTTATCGGTTAGTTGTTCCCTTAGTCTCTGCTTCATCTCCAATCCCCGCATTTCTTGTAGACAGGATAAGTTTTGGGTCAAAAGTTTTGTGGATACATTGGTGTCCCTGTTGTTCCACTGGGGTTCCTGCCTGGCTACAGGAGGCAGCATTCCCAGGCTCCGTATCTCCAATGCTGTGAATCACAGCTAAGAACAATCCCATTGAGTCTTCGGCATATTTCCTATGCCATCTCTTCCTGGAGGTGACCCCTACATCTCTCCTCTTTGTCAGTTGCAGATTTCCATTCATTCTCATGGCCATTCAGCCATCTCCCAGCTCTCCCCTCTCCTTTGAGCACCCCACTCCCCTTCTTATCTCCTCTCCTACCCAGTTCCCTCCCTCCATCTGCCTTCCACGACCATTCCATTCCCCCTTCCAAGTGAGACTCAAGCATCCTTGCTTGTGCCCTCCTTCCTGTCCAGCCTCCTTGGGTCTGTGGACAGTAATATGAGCATCCTGTATTTTATGGCTCATATCCACTTATAAGTGAGTACATTCTGTACATATATTTTTTTGGGGGGGTGATTGGGTTACCTTACTTAGGATGATATTCTCAAGATTCACACCCCTCCTCTGCAAAATTCATGATGTCTTTGTTTTTCATAGCTAAATAGTATTCCTTTATGTAGATGTACCACATTTTCTTTATTCATTCTTCAGTTTAGGGCCTTCTAGGTTGTTTCCAGTTTCTGACTATTAGAAATAAAGCTGCTATGAATATAGTTGAGTAAGCATCCTTGTGGTATGGTAGAGCATCTTTTGGGTATATTATGCTCAGGAGTGGTATAGCTAGGTTGTGAGGTAGAACTATTCCCAGTTTTCTGAGAAACAACTAAGTTGATTTCCAAAGTGGTTGTACAGGTTTACACTCCCACCAGCAATGGAAGAGTATTCCTCTTGTTCTACATCCTCACCATCATGCCCTATCTCTTGAGTTTTTGATCTTAGCCAGTCTTATGGGTGTAAGATGGAACCTCACAGTTGTTTTGATTTGCATTTACTTGATGATTTAGGCCTTTGAACATTTCTTTAAGTACTTCTTGGCCATTTGAGATTCCTCTGTTGAGAATTCTCTGTTTAGATCTATGCCCTATTTTTAAAATTGTGTTATTTAGATTGTTGATGTTTAACCTGAGTTTTTTTAAAAATAAATTTTGGATATTATCCCTTGTCAGATGTAGGGTTAGTGAGGATCCTTTTCCAATCTGCAGGCTGCCATTTTGACCTATTGATAATTCCCTTTGCCTTACAGAAGTTTTGCAGTTTCATGAAGTCCCATTACCAATTGTTGATGTTAGAGCCTGAGCCATTGGTAAAGAACACTCAAGCTCTTACATCAAGTGGAATTTTCAAGATATAACACATGCAATTATTATCTGTAGTTTCTTCTTCTTCTTCTTCTTCTTCTTCTTCTTCTTCTTCTTCTTCTTCTTCTTCTTCTTCTTCTTCTTCTTCTTCTCTTCCCCTCCCCTCCCCTCCCCCTCCCCCTCCCCCTCCTCCTCTTCGGCAGGGTTATTTGTGTAATCTTTGACTTTCATGAAACTCTTTAGACCAGGCTTGCCTGGAACTCAGAGATATGCCTGCCTCTGTCTTCAAAATGCTGGGATTAAAGGCACATTACATCATTTTCTGGCTTGTTAAAAATTTGTGGTCTGTATGTTATATATTATTTCTTTATATTTGTAAATTTATAGCATTGCAAGTATGTACCTCTTGACCCATGTATCCCTGCTGCAGCCCTCTCCCACCTGCAGTGACCACTACTCTGCTCCATTCTGTTCTGTTTCTACATAGTTAATTTCTCCTTAATTCCACATGTAAGTGAAGCCAGAAGAATAGTTGCCTTTTTGCACATGGCTTATTTTACTTAGAGTAGTGTCTTCAGGTTTCATGTTCGGAGGTGAGTAGTATTCCATTGTATATGTATAAGAGTTGCTCAAAGGGCTGAGATGACCTGTAGAATGGGAGTAGGGGGGTGAGACTTGAAAGTCGTTTAATGTAATTATATTAGTAGTAGCCTGAAGCAAGGTATAGCAACTGTGATAAGTGATACATTAACTAGAAAGCATGGGAAGAAAGAATGGGAGAATAAGATACTCAGGTAAATCAAGACTTAACAAAGCTTCATGTGATCATGAGAAAGTAGAAGGTTACATGCCATTATTATTTTTCATCATTGTTGAATATCTATTTTATTTTATTTTAGTGTGTGTGTATGCTCATGTACATGAGAATATGGAGCCCAGAGGATAATTCTGTGGAGTCAGTTCTCTCTTTCTACCTTTTAAGTGGGTCATGGGGATTAAACTCTGGTCTTCAGGCTTGCCTAGCAGATACCTTTATCAGCTTAGTTATGTTGCCTGCCTAGAAGGCCTCAGGCACACTTAGACTGTTCACAAGAGCCTAGAGTAGGTCCTAAGCCTGCATCTTGGGTTTATTTTCAGGTAGTGTTATTTATTGACAGTTTAAAAGTGGAAACAACTCACGTGACCATAAACTAATAAACAGACAAATAAGATGCAGTATCTCAGCTCTCTGCTCCTCTCTGTTCCAGAGATAGCCGCAACTTCTTGTGCAGTGCCAGCCTTGTCCCGTAGACATGTAAAGTGGTGAAGGCCCGTGTGAATGGATTTGGCCGTACTGGGCACCTGGTTACCAGGGCTGCCATCTGCTCTCCACTTGGCAAAGTGGAGATTGTTGCCATCAATGACCCCTTCATTGACCTCAACTACATGGTCTACATGTTCCAGTATGACTCCACCCATGGCAAATTCAATGGCACAGTCAAGGCTGAGAATGAGAAGCTTGTCATCAACGGGAAGCCCATCACCATCTTCCAGGAGCGAGACCCTGCTAACATCAAATGGGGTGATGCTGGTGCTGAGTATGTCATGGAGTCTACTGGCATCTTCACCACCATGGAGAAGGCCGAGGCCCACTTGAAGGGTGTGACAGAAAGGGTCATCATCTCCGCCCCTTCTGCCGATGCCCCCATGTTTGTGATAGGTGTGAACCACGGAAATATGACAACTCACTCAAGATTGTCAGCAATGTATCCTGCACCACCAACTGCTTAGCCCCCCTGGGCAAGGTCATCCATGACAACTTTGGCATCATGGAAGGGCTCATGACCATGGTTCATGCCATTACTGCCACTCAGAAGACTGTGGATGGCCCTTCTGGAAAGCTGTGGCGTGATGGCCGTGGGGCTGCCCAGAACATCACCCCTGCATACACTGGTACTGTGAAGGGCATGGGCAAGTTCATCCCAGAGCTGAACAGGAAGTTCACTGGCATGGCCTTCTGTGTTTCTACCAGCAATGTACCCATTGTGGACCTGACATGCTGCCTGGAGAAACCTGCCAGTATGATGACATCAAGAAGGTGGTGAAGCAGGCATTGGAGGGCCCACTGAAGGGCATCCCGGACTAGGTTGTCTCCTGTGACTTCAACAATAACTCCCATTCTTCCACCTTTGATGTTGGGGCTGGCATTGTTCTCAATGACAACTTTGTAAAGCTCATTTCCTGGTATGACAATGAATACAGCTACAGCAACAGGGTGGTGGACCTCATAGCCTACATGGCCTTCAAGAAGTAAGAAACCTTGGACCACCCACACCACCAAGGACACTGAGAGCAAGAGAGAGGCCCTTGGTTTCTGAGGAGTCCCTGGCCTCCAACACTGAGCATCTCCCTCAGTTTCCATCCCAGATCCCCATAATAACAGGAGGGGCCTAGGGAGCCTTTCTTACTCTCTTGAATACCATCAATAAAGTTCGCTGCACCCACACAAAAAAATGCAGTATCTCCACAATGAGATATGATTCAGATCTAAAAAGGAATGAAGTCAAAGCTGGTGATACATGCCTATAATCATAGCTCTTGGCAAGTGGAGTCAAGAGGATCAAGAGTTCAAGGTCAGCCTTGTTGCATAGTGCGTTCTAGGCCAGCCTGGTCTACATGATACTCTATTGAAATAGAAGAAAAAACAATGAAGATGTGAGGCATGCTTTGATATGGATAAACCCTGAAGACTTTATGCTAATTGATTGAAGTCAGCACGAAGGCCACAGAGGCTTTAAGTTCATTTAGATGAAACATTCATAGTAGGTTTGGGCCACTGGTTCCCATGGGCTGGAAGTAACAGGCAGTGGAGAATGGCCATGTTATAGGCACAGTAATTTGGGGGTGGGTGGGATGGGAATGGTAGAATGTTTTGGAATTAAATAATGTTTAACATCATACAGCATTATAGATGTACTAAAAACCCAGGGAAGAAAATTCTAAAATACTTAAAATGGTGAATTTTATGTCATATGACTTTTATCTGAATAAGAAAATAATTGAAAAACAACACTAACTTATGTCCTGAATTCTGAAACACATTTGAAATGAAGTCTCCATGGCAACAGTCTCTGTGGTAACATCAGCTCAGGAGCTTTCCCTGGTGTTGCATCATTTAGCCCAGAATCCTCCAAGGTTGTTAGGGAAAAGTCAACTTTTAATGAATCCCGGAGGATTTTTACTTTAATGTCGAGGAGAGTCAGCCTTGTGAGGCTTATTTGAACTTTGTCATAATGATCTGTTTTTCTCTATGTGTAACTTTTGTGCAGTGAGGTGGAGAACAGGGATTAGGATTTATTAATGACTCTGAAAAAACAACCTGCAAATGATGGGGCTGGAGAGATGGCTCAGAGTTAAGAGCCCTTGCTGTTCTTGCAGCGGATCAAAGTTGGGTTCCCACCCACGAGGTGCCTCACAACTGGTTATCTTTGGATCAGTGGATCAAGTGCCCTCTTCTGGTCTTTGCAGGCACTGTATTCACGTGGTACACAGATGTAAATGCAGGCAACACACACACACACACACACACACACACACACACACACACACACACACACACAAAGAGAGAGACAGAGAGACAGAGACAATGAGATCTTTAGAAAAAACCCTGCAAATAAGGCAGTTACTGCAGTTTGGGCTGAACATGTAACACAGGAATAGAAACATGGTGATCAGTGTGTTTGTGCACTCTAGAATACAAACAGGCCTCCCTGGAGCAAACCTTGGCTTTTGAGTTGTGACTCTCATTTCTTCTCCAAGAGGAGAAATTCCAGCTTTTAACTGTCCCAAACTTGAGTTCATTTGCTGATTGGGTTTTGAATTTCTTTAAGGAGAGAATATTTAATTTGATTAAAATGTCAGTTTCTAGCTGGTTTGTTGACACTGATTATTCTTGCTCAGGAATCCTGCTTGGTCCTTACTTTGTTGTCTGGGGCTGACTTTGAACTGAGAGAAATCCCCTTGCCTTAGTTCCCCCCCACCTCCAATTTGTGCACCACTATATGATGTTTTTGTTATTTTTATCATAAATATATTATTAAAATAAATTCCTAATATAACAGGGAAGTGATGTGTCCAAGTTATCACATTCTAACTATCATTACACTTGAAGGAATGGATTTTACCACTCTTGCAGCCTGATCAAATAATGGATGGATTTTGCTTAATTTTACTTTTTTATTAGCCTATATCATGTGACATTTTCACACATGTGCTTTATGTCCTTTGGTCATGTTCAACCTCTATTCCTCCCTTTTCACTCCTTCCTCCTGTTGGACTTCTTCCTCTTCTAAAATAACTCTCCTTCCTTACCTCTAAACTAGATTCTGCTTGTGGGGGGAACTATGTGATACTTGATTTTCTGAATCTGACTTATTTTGCTCAGTATGATGATTTTCATTCAGGTCTGTCCATTTTCCTGCAAGCAACACCATTTTTGTACTTCTTTTAAAAATTATTTATTTTATGTGTATAAGTGTTTTGCTTGCATGTATGTATGTGAACCACATGCATGCCTGGTGCCCAGAGAGTCAGGAGAATGTGTTGAAAAACCTGGAACTGGAATTATAGATAGTTGTGAGCTATCATGTGGGTGCCGGGAATCAAACCCAGGTCCTCGGAATGAGTGGCCAATGCTCTGACCATTGAGCCATCTCTCCAGCCTCATGATTTTGTACTTTTTGATGGCTTATTAATAGTTTATTGTATACATAAAATAATGGAAGGGAATTTAGAGAAGCTGCCACTGGGTGTCTGAAAAATGAAATTGAGAGTTCACAGTTGTGTGTGTTGTATGACTCAGGATCTTTTGTATGCAGAGATCTTTTGCTCTGAATGATGCCCAGAATCTTCTCCCTTTTGAGATCAACTCTAGCTTGATTTCTCTGTGTCCTGAAACGAAAGTGCATGGTACCTTCAGCAATAGAGTCTTATTTAATTATGTGGCAATAAGAAATATGCTGACTTCTTGGGAGCCTCTGGGACCTATCTGGCCAACAACTCATATGGCACTGGGATTTTTATTAAAAACCTATAACTTTCCAGTACCCACAATAGGCTACCTTTATTCCAAGATCTCTCTCTCTCTCTCTGTATGTGTGTGTATATATATATATATATATATATATATATATATATATATATATATATATATATATATATATATCAATCACACACATTTAGATTATAAAGTAGGTTTCTATGTGGCTTTTGCACATGTCCTTTGCTTTTGTCAACCTTCTCTTGTCTACTTCAAGGGATGATGCTAACTTTTAAATAATTCATCCCATATCTTGCTTATTTGTATTCATATCTCATATTACAGCATGACTTCTTGAATATAATCTTATATTTAAACTCTGGCTTTCCTATGCATTTTAGAAATTGCTATTTTTAGGTTTTTCCTGGACTGAAGAGAGCTGAGTGAATTTCATTCTTGTCTTTGAACTTTAGGTATGTTACCACCAGGTGGCAGTATGAGAAGGGGTCATCCTTCTGGGACAGCAGGCGGTGTTCCATCCTGTCCTGACTTAATCCCTTGTTTTTAATGCACAGAGTGTTCATAAACTTATACATAAACACACATTTATTTTATGAAGTAAATCCTAGCAAGCACCAAAGAAAATTACATTTTAGAGGGAAAGCTCAAAAAGCAACCAGAGAAAAATTAAAAAGACAATATTATTCCATCTTTATTTCTCATTCTGTTACAATTGCTGAGTATGAGAGGATTCATTGAATGGGAAAGCATGGCTCACTTGTGTCTCCTTGAAAGCAATGGAGCATGCGTTCCAGTGCGAGTCTCTGCGGAGAAAGATTATCACCATGGTTATGGTACAAGTCCTTCCTCCCAGCTGGAACAGGCACAGCACTGCTCTTTAGAAGCAATGGCGAGGTAAATACTTATTCTCTTCCAGACAATATCTTCAGGATGGCAGCTGTTTAATGAAACAAACATCTCAGTGGGTGTGAATAGTTCTATGGAGTTTAGCTGAATGTGGTGCTTGTAACAATGGTTTTACCTGGAGGAGAAAGTTGAAGGCCTTCCCAACACTGTTTTATAGAGGGCATAACATCAATCCAGTGCCCCAGTTGGCACTGGGAAGGGGAGCTAGGTGGCATTTTCTCCCATTGGCTTCTGTGTGGAAATTAAAGTGAGCACGGACTACAGTGGCTGCTTCCTGTGTGAACCAGAAGGCCACACCCTCTTACTTTATGCAAGAATTTTGGAAGAGACAGAAATCTCTGGATTTTGACATAGGCCCTTGCATATTTCACTATAAAAGCAACTTCAGCTCTTAGTTCTCTGGTTGCTCTCAAAATGAGACCCACGTTACATATACACCCAAACTGCCTGCGACATCCCAGGGACAGATCAGTAGGGATGTCTGAGTTAAAAGGGAAATCATCTTTTTAAAATGTGTTAAGTTTCCTAATTAATTCCTGGGGTATTTATAGGAACTATGTATTTCAGGTGTAGCATAGTTCTGAATTCCATTTACTGAACAAGCATCTAATATGAGCCAAGACGAAAACAGGTTGCAGGCAAATGATTGCCCCACTGTGAATCAGCCCTAAGTGGTGGAGTCCTGCACAGTGAGAGCCTGCTCCTTCTGTGCCTTTGGAAGGTAACTAA
Source organism: Mus musculus (assembly GCF_000001635.26). Classification (NCBI taxonomy): domain Eukaryota; kingdom Metazoa; phylum Chordata; class Mammalia; order Rodentia; family Muridae; genus Mus; species Mus musculus. Next base: position 37,691,315 of record NC_000075.6, read on the forward strand.
CTTGAGAACACCTTCTTTTTGATCTCCCATGGAACTTGGAATTGCTAGTCCAGAGGGAACTATGACTCCAGTTACTGGGGCTGAGTACAACCAGGGCAAATGTTTGCTTTCTGTCACTGGAACAAATATCTGTGTGGAATATTTATGAAGAGAAATATTTATCCTGGCCACAGTGAGAATTTTCAGGCCATGGCTTTCAGCATTGCTATTTTGGGTCTGTGGTGAGGGAAGGGTGGAGCAAAGGTGCTCATCTCACAGCCTGGGGGGGAAACAGAAAAGAAAGAGTCCAGGATCTTCCAATTCCCCAATGACTACACGGCCTATAAGGCCCAACCTCTTTTTTTTTTTTTTAATTTTTATTAGGTATTTTCCTCGTTTACATTTCCAATGCTATCCCAAAAGTCCCTCATACCCACCCCCCCACTCCCCTACCCACCCACTCCCCCTTTTTGGCTCTGGCGTTCCCCTGTACTGGGGCATATAAAGTTTGCAAGTCCCTCTTAAAGCTTTTGAATTTCGTGAAGGCACCTTCCTGTTGACCTAGCATGCCATACATGGGCCTTTAGAGGATGTTTATCATTTCACTTGTAGATGTGTACCAATTCACTTGTTACATCACCCACCTTTTTCTGAATGTAATGGAATTTTCTGTGGCTCCCTAGAAATTATGCTATTTTCTCTGCCTGGAAAGCTCTTATTTTCTTCTGGATGTTTAGGACTCTGCTTACTGCTTAGGAATCATAGTACAAACGCCACTTTAACTTACGATGGAGCTATATCACAATAAACATGTAAATTGAAAACGTCATTAGATAAAAATGTTTGGTATATTAACCTACTAAACACAAACTTAGCTCAGCCCACCTTAAACTTGTTCAGAATACTTAACGTTATCCCACAGCTGGGAAATGTTGTCTACTGTTTGGCTAATATTTGAGAATGTTTCCTGGAGGTTCATGTGATGGAGGTTTGCCCCTCTGCTCGGTCTGGTAGTTTTGAGATGGTGGTGGAGTATTTAAATTGAAAATTAATCTTGTTATAGGCATCACTCTTAGAAGGGATTAGCAATGGTCTTGTGGAATAGTTAGTTCTTGTGAATGAATTGTCCCTGAATCTCTCTGACTTCATGTCTTGCTATGTGAATTCTTCTACATGTTCCCCCTATTGTAAATGTTATCTGCTATTAAGTCCTAACCAGAGTCAACACAGATGGAGTCACCTGATCTTTGATTTCCAGCTTCCAAACCTGTAAGCAACTATACCTCTTTTCTTTAGAAGTACCCAGATTCCAGTATTTTTGTTGTAATAATGAAAATAGACTAATGCATCAGTGAATATAAAATTATTTTGGAATAAAGTATTAATTACTCATGTAATTTATTGAATATTGTGTTAAAGTAAAAACCACAATGATTGTGTGACTATTCACTATTAATGCATACATTCCAACCTATACTTGGCCTGCGAAATGTTTGATTCATTGGACTAAAATTAATTGGTGGGATGTCATTTGACTGAGCCATTAAGTTCTATTTCTTTAGTTCTATTTCTTTAGATGAGGCTCCAGAGTAGCCTATAGAAGGCACTGGACATTGGCATGCAGGCATAGCATTCTTCAGGAAGATATCAAAATTTGTTTTTCATTATATGGTGTGTACAGTAAACAAGAGCATCTTGAACGTTCAACTTGTATCTTTCATAATTAATTTCCATGTTTTATAGAATCTGCTTGACACTGTTGAATATATTTTTTGGCAGTGAATTTTCTTGGTTCTTTGGGTATAGGTTCTGCTACAATTCTCTCTCTCTCTCTCTCTCTCTCTCTCTCTCTCTCTCTCTCTTTTCCTCCTACTTCAGTCATCTGCTCATTGGATAGCCCACAGTGCTAACAAGCTTCGATTCCCACCATGCTCTTCACCAGGATCCTTCTCTAGCTGCATTCCTCTGTAGCAGTCTAGTCTGGAGCTAACTATGTGGGTGTTCCTGCCTCAGTCTCCAAAGTGCTGGAATTACAGATGGAGGTTACCACAACCAGCTAGTTTCGTGCTTTTATGATATGTGTGTGGGTGGGGGTGAAACTCAGGCCCTTGCACATGGTAGGGAAGCAGACGACCACAGAATCACACCCTCATCTCTTGTCACAGCAGAATCCTTAGTAAAGCCCTGAAGGCGTTCATGTATGTCCTCAGCGATTCTTGTGAACGCCACATAATACTGTGGGGCTTCTTCCTAAGACGAAGTGATGACCCAGGTAGCAGTTAGAATGCTAAAAGTCTTCCATGGCTCTTACAGTGTTTGGCTACGTTCCGGGCCTTTATCAGCCTTTTGTTAGTTATGAACAGGTTGCTTTGGATGAAGCTATTATCTCTGGATTTCTCTCCTGAGTGTGGATTCAGCAGCAGATCTACAACAAGGCCATCTGGGTCTTGTTAGAGCATTGCCAGGTACTGTCTGCCAGGAGACAGTACCACCAGATAGAAAACTTGGTAAGTTCAAGTGGATTCAGAAACCCTGGCAATTCTCATATATAGGAACAGTAAGTGTTTACATCTACTCTTGACCAGGTTCTTGTCCTGGAACACATGACCATGACACCCCATGAAGAGGACTGTGATACTCAGTCACGAAGGGCAACACCAGAAGCCCTTCCAAAAGCAGATGAAGCATCCCTAACATCTCAGATCTGCCTTTAGACTCCAACCAACTCCAAAATGTATATAAGACCCTACCCACAAAGAATAGTGCACAAGTTATTTCACCAAAGACTATCTGAGAGTGTTTGTCTTATAGAGTTGTAATACAAGACAGTTCTATAAGAGAATTCTCTCCCAAAGCTTTTGTTGCTGGAAGCTGCTCAAGCCTACCATAATCACTTCCTGCTCGGTGGCCCTGACCTTGACTCCTAGCCACCTACTGCACCCCACTTGCCTGTCACCTGCCACTGACTCCAGAGTGTTGCCTGTGACCAACTCAGGGCAGTGGCCCAGAGGAAGAGACCAGGCAGCCAGTTTTGCTCCAGCTCTCCTTCCCCTCAGAGAGCTGAAACTCTTTGACTCCTCCAGCTTGGCCAGGCCCTGCAGATCCCCACGGATACCACGGATAGCACTTGATACACAAACAGGCAATATATATATATATCTCAACCAAATGGTGAATTCAGGGTATCTGTAATAGACTATTAGCATACCATGACAATGAGTTCCCACAGTAATAATGTTAAAATACACAACAAGGTTCCAAGCAAAGACAGAGCATAAAATATGGATATGGCCACTTACCTGCCATGAAAGCAAAGGCAAATGACACAGTAAAACTATAGTCATTTAAAAATATAAAACTGTAAAATGAATTTTATAAAATCTACTGACAAGGGATGTGTGTCTGTTTCCATATACATTCATTTGTGTACCACATAAAAGATTGATCTCTGGCATACCTGTGAGAGTTTAAAATATAATTATAACCATCCCATTTATTAAAAACTTATAATAAGGATATCTTTTACGTATTGGGCTTGGGAAGTATTTTGGGATGTAATAAGTTATTTTAAGAAGTTTCCCCACAGAATTTGATTTGGTCTTTTTGCTTGTTGACATTAGAGGATTAATATTTGTTTTTATTCCTTTAAATATAGCTCTTGTAAACCAGTTGGCTACAGAATCTGAGTAGGTTTATTTTTTTGCTCTTAATAAAACAACAAGGAAGGGTGAGAAGGATTTACAAGTACTGCAGAGGAACAAAAGGAGAGTGGTGAACTGTAACCAGATGTGGAGTGTGAGAGAGCTGGCTGGGCACACTTGGAGTCTCTTCCCCATTACCTCCTGCTTCCCTCAGCTCCCATCTGGATACTTTCTTATTAAAAAGTCTTTTAGTCACAAAACATGGAACATAACTCTGGTGAAATCAGCTGGTTGGTATTTTTTTGAAAGATACATGGGGTTTCACAAAATTGCAGAGAAAGTTAAGTAACCAGACATGCAAAATGGCTAGGATCCAGGGAGCCTAGGCAGTTAGAACCACAGCCGAGGCTATAAGTAAGGGATGCATTGACTTAAGGTGTGAGGACAAAGGACCATTGCCCCATCCATCTGATATCACTGTACAACATACTTCAATGCCACTAGTTATCAATTTGTCTTTTCCTTTGTAGACTCGAAATCATCCTTGCTTATTCATGCTGTTTGCATAGAAGTACATTTTTGAGTGGGAACATGTAATTGGTGGAGGCTGATTTTCTTTTGCACTGCTCACAGAGAGTATATGTAGACATTTTCTCAGACTCTTCTAGCTACCAATTATCTGCTATGATTAAGCAGCCACATCTCCCCAGCTCTTCAGATCTCTAAATTCTGCTTCTGCGGGAGGCTACTTCTGATCCTCCGAACCCTAGGTCAGGTACCTCCAGAGAGTATTTTCACACAAACTTTTGTTTCTCTTTGGAGTAGTTATCATACAAATTCTTCATTGCTAGACATAACTCTATGGTCTCTTTGTAATAAATGTTTGGCCTGGAATTTTTCAAGCCAGAGAGTATAGATTTCAGGCTTGTACACATGTGGGTGCTACATTTGCTCAGGGATTACCCAGGACTTTCCCCCTTTTCCTGTTCTATCCAGAGTAAAAGTGGAGGCTGCCTGTATCTTCGCCCTCTACACGAGAGGAACAGGTTGTTTCTTTAATTAGATCAGGCTTTATCTTCTTTATCTATTGGCTCACAAGGTGGTGATGGCAGTGAGATGGCCTGTGTCCCTAACTCTATCCGATCTGGGTTCCACATGTGAAAACCAAGGCTCTAGATCTTTATTAATTGACATACACTCCCAGGGCAGTCCCGGCTGTAGCCTTTATTTACAATTTTAGATTTTGGCTTGCTTACCTCCCAATCCCCATGTTACAACTGTTTCTTTCTTATATAAACTATATGGTTAAGTAATAATGTGCATATGTGTGTGTGTGTGTGTGTGTGTGTGTGTGTATGTTATACTGCACTACAGTTTTAACAAAAGAAACTTGAGGAGTAGAGTATATGGAACTCTACTTTCTGTTCAGTTTTTCTGAAACCTGAAACTACTTTAAAAATTGGAGAGATAGCTTTTCCTCCCCCCCCCCCCCCCCCCCCGCGCCGCTCCGGCTGCACCGCGCTCGCTTCTGTGCTTTTAGGCTAGCGCCACAGTCCTCAGCACAGTCCCCAGCCGTCACCATGATCATCTACTGGGACCTCATCAGCCATGATGAGCTGTTTTCCGACATCTACAAGATTCGGGAGATCGCGAATGGGCTGTGCCTGGAGGTGGAGGGCAAGATGGTCAGTAGAACAGAGGGTGCCATCGATGACTCGCTCATCGGTGGAAATGCTTCCGCTGAAGGTCTGGAGGGTGAAGGTACCGAAAGCACAGTAGTCACCGGTGTTGACATTGTCATGAACCATCACTTACAAGAAACCAGCTTCACAAAAGAGGCCTACAAAAAGTACATCAAAGACTACATGAAATCACTCAAGGGCAAACTTGAAGAGCAGAAACCAGAAAGAGTAAAGCCTTTTATAACTGGAGCTGCAAAGCAGATTAAGCACATCCTTGCTAATTTCAATAACTACCAGTTTTTTATTGGTGAAAACATGAATCCAGATGGTATGGTTGCTCTCCTGGACTACCGTGAAGATGGTGTGAGTCCATTCATGATTTTCTTTAAGGATGGCTTAGAGATGGAGAAATGTTAACAAATTGGATCTATCACCTGTCACCATAATTGGCTGCTGCTTACCATCCATACAACACCAGGACTTAGGACGAATGGGACAGATGTCATCTTGAGCTTTTATTTTGACCGTGATTTATTTGGAGTGGTGGCATTGTTTTTTAAGGAAAAAAAAAAAAAAACAAAAACATGTCATGTGGGTTGTCTAAAAATAAAGTGCATTTAAATCCCCCCCCCAAAAAAAATTGGAGAGAAAGCTCAATGATTAAAAGCACTTGCCACTCTTGAAGCGGGCCCATGTTTGATTCTAAGCACCTACATGAAGATTCACAACCATCAATAATCCCAGTTCCAGGGGATTTTATGTCTTTTACTTATCTTTGAGGATACCAGACATGTACATGGCGCACATACGTACATGCAGGAAAAGCACTCATTCATATATATAGATTCATATATTTAATATATATATGCAATAAATAAATCTAAAAACAATTAAAATGATTAAATGGAGGTTTTCTCATGAATTTTCATCCCATTATATATTTTGGACAATGGAACATAGACATGATATGGGGTAATTCTTATTCTTTGGCCTAGATGGATTTGTTGAGACCTAATCAGAGCATATTACTAAATTCCCATCTCTCACAGCTTTACAAATCTGATTGGGCATCTAAGGAGGACACTGCTTGAGGCTACTCCATGAATGCTCCTGGGAATGCTGATGGTACATTCTAGAACCATCACTTGGTTGTTGGCAGACCAGCCCTTCCTCCTTTTACTGTTCTTTACAGGATCCATTCTTCCAGGCCGAGTTGCAAAGGATTCTTATGCTTCTTAAGCTAGGAGGCTGGAGGACTTTCTGGTGGGACTGACAACTCTAAAATGTTTTAGATCTGGCAGATTGGCTTGTATCCTCTTCATCTAAAGCCATGTTTGTCCAAGCATGGCCCTAACTCAGCAGCATTAACATCGCACACAAGCTTAGTAGATATTCCAGCACATGGGAAGCTGAGGCAGGAACACCTCCAGTTGAGTGGCAGCCTGGAGTATGTAGTAATTCAAGCTATACATCTTCAATCTTTGGCCAAGTAAATGGGTAGCTGAAGAATATGTCCCAGTTCTTTGTCCTCATAAGCTTCATTCTGACTCTAGCTAAGGTGTGGAAATCTTTTATTTGGGTTATTGAGATGGCTTTTGGGTAAAGGTATTTGCTACCAAGGTTGACACTGAGAGTTTGATTTTTGCAACCCACATGATGGAAGGAGAGAACCAATTTTTACAAGTTTTTCTCTGACTTAGCACATGTATATGTGTCCTCCCTCTATAAATAAAATGTAATAAATAAAGAAAACCATTGATAAGCCTACAAATTGAGTACTTGTCTTGATCGTTCTGTAGTTGTGGGTCTTAAAAACAGTGTTCAATTTCTTCAGCCATGTTAAATTAAATAAAAATAAAAATTTAATATTTGAATGACATGATAATTATACATCTTTTGAATCTATAACACTCTATGTCTAGCTCTTTTTGATGGGAAAATTGTAGAGCTGTTTCTATTGATTTACTAGTTTATATGCTTACACGCATTGCTGTTGTATCATTGGCCCAAAGCAGAAAACTTGGTCAGTGTCTGATTCATATTGGAGCTGTCTTACTATAAATTCAAATCCCAGGAGAAGAGAAGTAAAAAATAGTGCAGACTCTTCGAGAAGTGGCAGCATTGTACTGGAGGACTTCCTAGGGGAAAAACAGGGCAGGTAAGGGATAAATCTTGGCAACTGCCAAGAGGAAGGAGATGGAGAGAGAGGGGAGGTAGGGAGGGGGGAGAAAATGAGGGAGAGGGAGAGAGTGAGAGGGGGAGAGGGAGAGCAGGAGAGGGGGAGGGAGAGAGGGAGAGAGGGAGAAGGGGAGAGAGAGGGGGGAGAGAGGAGAAGGATACTATTTGCAAAGGAGGTTGTATGGGATCTGCCTGTCTGGGGCTAAGAGAAGCAGTTATAAATGGGACAATCAGGTAGAGCCCAAATTGTTGAGAGGTACCCATGTCTCCAGTCCTCCTCTACCCATGCATTTCCCTCAGGATCCAAATTGAGGTGCTCAGTTTGAATCTAAGACTCTCTTTATACTACTAGGGACACTGGTTTGCTCTGTCTAAATACTCACACTATTTATAAAGAACGTTCTGAGGGCAGAGCATGATGTTTGTAGTTAGAAGAGCTGATTTTAGGAATGGAAACAGACAGAGCAAAGACATGAGATAGATATGTGCCAACAAACTGGTCTAGAAGGAGAAAGTTTTACTTATGTTTTTCTTAAAAATATTTCATTAGCATTTATTAATTGTAGAGAATAGTGGGTTTCATTATGACATTACATACATGTATATACTGTACTTTGGTCATCATCAGTATCTGTTATCATATACTGAAGCCATCTCCCTGTTTCTCTTTCTGTTTCCAAGTCTTTCTTCTACTCTCATGTATTATCTTTCTTGTTTTCTTTTTAATTATTATTGTTACACACACACACACACACACACACACACACACACACACACACACACACACACAAATACAACCTGATAAATCCATTTAGTATATATGTGCTTTTAGGACTGACCACTTGGTATTTATGCTGGCTAGTCTTTCTTTTTTTCTTCCAACAAAATGCATTTTAGTGATTACTGACTAGTGATTTAGTTAGAACTTCACATCATGCATCCTGATCATTCATTTCTCAGTTCTCCCAAGTCTGCTCCCCACCCTTGTGGCCTCCTTGAAGAAGAAAGAGGAGGTAGAGGAGGAGGAAGAGGAGGAGGAGGAAGAAGAGGGGGAGGAGATAAAGGAGGAGGAAGAGGGGAGGGGGATGAAGAGGATGAGGAGGGGAAAGGGGGAGGGGGAACAGGAGGGGGGATGAGGTCTAATTTGTTTTGCTCATAAACTCCCTGAAGCATAGTCAAACTCCCAGTGGACAACCCCTTAAAGAAAAGTGAGACATCTATCTGTATCCCCACCAGAAGTCCTCAATTGTGGAGAGTTATACTTCAGCATACTTATCACATTTTTCTGATATTTTTCCCATTAATTTATTTGTTTATTCATTTTACACCCCTATCACTGCTTCCCCTTCCTGGCCCCCCCTTCATACAGTCCTCCCCCCATCCTTTCTTTTCTGAGAGGGTGGGGTGCCCCTGATTATCCCCAACCTTGGCGCATCAAGTCTCTTCAGAGTTAGGCTCATCCTCTCCACTGGGACCAGACAAGGCAGCCCAGTTGGAGAATGGATTCCACAGACAGGCAATAGCTTTAGTGACAACCCTAACTCTAGTTATTGGGGGGTTCTCACATAGAGACTGAAATGTTTATCTGCTACATTGCTCAGGGCTGTGGTCCAGCCTGTGTGTGCTCTTTGGTTGGTAGCTCCGTCTCTTGAGAGTCCCCCAAGGGAGCAGTGTAATTGACTCTGTTGGTCTTTCTGAGGAGTTACTGTTCCCTTCAATCCTTCCCCTTACTCTTTCACAAGAGTCTCTGAACTCTGTCTAATGTTTCACTGTGGATCTCTGCATTTGTTTCAGTCAGTTGTAGGATAGAGACTCTCAGAGGACAGTTATGCTTGGCTTCTGTCTGTAAACACAATGGAGTATCAATATTGTCAAGGATTGATACTTGCATATGGGATGGGTCTCAGGTTGAGTAAGTTATTGGTTGGCCATTCCATCAGTATCTGCTTCATCTTTGTCCCTGTATTTCTTGTAGACAGGATAATTTTTGTGTCTAAAGTTTTGTGGGTGCATTGGTGTCCTTATCCCTCTACTAGAGGGATAAGTTCCTGCCTGGCTATAGGAGGTGGCCTCTTCAGGTTCCATAGCCTCACTGCTAGGAATCTCAGCTACACAATTCAGCTAAGATCCTCCACACTGGCTCCTGGGAGCCTTCCTGCTCCCAGGTCTCTAGCATGTCCTAGAAATGCCCCCTACTCCAACCCCTGCTAGCTTCAGATTTCTATTCATTCTCTTGTCCCTTTAGCTGTCTTACCTGTCTCTATGCATACCTGATCTTGACCCACTCCCCATTCCCCTCCCCATTACCTTTCCCACCAAGCTCCCTCTCTTCATCTGCTTCCTAAGACTATTTTATTCCCCTTTCTAAGTGAGATGCAGGCATCCTCACTTGGGCCTTCCTTCTTGTCTATCTTCTTTGGTTCTGTGGGATATATTGTGGTATCCTGTACTTTATGGCTAATAATTAATTATAAGTGAGTACATATCATGCATGTAATCTTGGGTCTGGGTTACCTCAATCAGGATGATATATTTTCATTTCTATCCATTTGCCTGCAAAATTTATGATGTCCTTGTTTTTAATAGCTGAATAATATCCTGTTGTGTAAATGAACCACATTTTCTGTAACCATTCTTTGGTTGAGGGACATTGTGTTGTCTCCAGTTTCCAGCTATTACAAATAAAGCTTCTATGAACATAGTAGAGAATGTGCTCTTGTGGTATGTTGGAACATCTTTTGGATATATCCCCAGAAGTGTTATAGCTGGGTCTTCAGGTTAAACTATTTCCAATTTTCTGAGAAATTGCTAGATTGATTTTCAGAGAGGTTGTACAAGTTTGCACTCACCAACAATGTTACCCTTTCTCTACATCCTCACCAGCATCTGCTATTACCTGAGTTTTTGATCTCAGCCATTCTGATGGGTGTGAGGTGGAATCTCAGGGTCGTTTTGATTTGTAGTTTCCTAATGACTAAGGATGCTGAACAGTACTAAGAGCTTCTTGGCTATTTGAGATTCTTCTGTTGAGAATTCTCTGTTTAGCTCTGTACCCCCTTTTAATTGGGTTATTTGGGTTATTGATGTCTAACTTCTTGAGTTCTTTGTATATTTTGGATATTAGCTCTCTATCAGATGTAGGATTGGTAAAGATGTTTTCCCAATCTGTGGGTTGCCATTTTGTCCTATTGACAGTGTCCTTTGCCTTACAGAAGCTTCTGTTTCATGAGGTCCCATTTGTCGATCCTTGATATTAGAGCATAAGCCATTGGTGTTCTGTTCAAGAAATGTTACCCTATGCCCATGTGTTTGAGGCTCTTTTCCATTTTATGCTCTCTTAGATTTAATGTATCTTTTTTTGTGGAGGTCTGTCTTAGTTAGCGTTTTACTGCTGTGAACAGACACCATGACCAAGGCAAGTCTTATAAAGGCAAGTCTTATAAAAAACAACATTTAATTGGGGCTGGCTTACAGGTTCAGAGGTTCAGTCCATTATCTTCAAGGTGGGAGCATGGCAGTATCAAGGCAGGCATGGAGCAGGAGGAGCTGTGAGTTCTATGTCTTCATCCAAAGGCTGCTAATGGAAGACTGACTTCTAGGCAACTAGGGTGAGGATCTTATACCCACACCCACAGTGACACACCCATTCCAACCAGGTCACACCTATTCCAACAAGGCCACACCTTCAGATGGTGCCACTCCCTGGTCCAAGGATATACAAACCATCACAAGATCCTTGATTCACTTGGACTTGAGCTTTGTACAGGGAGAAATGAATGGACCAATTTGCATTCTTCTACATGTTGACCACCAGTTGAACCAGCACCATTTGTTGAAAATACTGTTTTTTCTCTGTATCTCCTCCCATGGGTATTTTATTCCCCCTTCTAAGAAGGACTGAAGTATCCACACTTTGGTCTACCTTCTTCTTGAGCTTCGTGTAGTCTGTGAGTTGTATCTTGGGTATTCTGAACTTCTGAGCTAATATCCACTTATCAATGAGTGCATATCATGTGTGTTCTTTTGTGATTGGGTTACCTCACTCAGGATGATATTTTCTAGCTCCATCCATTTGCCTAAGAATTTCATAAATTCATTCTTTTTAATAGAGCTAAGTAGCACTCCATTGTGTAAATATACCACATTTTCTGTATCCATTCCTCCGTCAAGGGATGTCTGGGTTCTTTCCAGCTTCTGGCTGCTATGAACATAGTGGGGCATGTGTCCTTATTCCACGTTGGAGCATCTTCTGGGTATATGCCCAGGAGTGGTAATGTTGGGTCCTCAAGTAGTACTATGTCAGTTTTCTGAGGAACCACCAAACTGATTTCCAGAGTGGTTGTACCAGCTTGCAATCCCACCAGCAATGGAGGAGTATTCCTCTTTCTCTACATCCTCGACAGCATCTGCAGTCACCTGAGTTTTTGATCTTAGCCATTCTTAGTGTGAGATGGAATCTCAGGGTTGTTTTGATTTGCATTTCCCTGATGCCTAAGGATGTTGAACAGTTCTTTAGGAGCTTCTCAGCCATTTTGTATTCCTCAGTTGAGAATTCTTTGTTTAGCTCTGTACCCCAAAGTGTGGAGCAGAAACTGAAGGAAAGGCCATCTAGAGGCTGCCCCACTTGGGGATCTGTCCCATATAGTCACCAAACCCAGACACTATTGTAGATGCCAACAAGTGTTTGCTGACAGGAGCCTAATATAGCTGTCTCCTGAGAGGCTCTGCCAGCGTCTGACAAATACAAAGGTGGGTACTCTCAGCCAACCATTGGACTGAGCACAGGGTCCCCAAAGGAGGATGTAGAGAAAGTATCCAAGGAGCTGAAGGGGTTTGCAGCCCCATAGGAGGAACAACAATATGAACCACCAGTACATCAAGAGCTCCCAGGGACTAAACTACCAACCAAAGAGTTCACATGGAGGAACTCATGGCTCCAGTCGCATATGTAGCAGAGGATGGCCTTGTTGGTCATCAATGGGAGGAGAGGCCCTTGGTCCTTTCAAGGCTCTATGCCCCAGTGTAGGGGAATGCAAGGACCAGGAAGTAGAGTGGGTGGGATGGCGAGCAGGGGGATGGGGGAGGGGATAGGGGATTTTCAGAGGGGAAACCAGGAAAGAAGACAACATTTGAAATGTAAATAAAGAAAATATCTAATAAAAAAAGAAAAAAATACTGTCTTTTTTTCACACTGGATGGTTTTAGCTTCTTTATCAAAGATCAAGTAACAATAGGTGTATGGGTTCATTTCTGGGTCTTCAATTCTATTCCAGTGAACTACCTGCCTATCACTATACCAATACCATACAGTTTTTATCACTATTGCTCTATAGTACAGATTGAGGTCACAGATGCTAAGTCCCTCATAAGTTCTTTTATTGTTGAAAATAGTTTTTGCTATTCTGGGTTTTTTGTTATTCCAAATGAATTTAAGAGTTGTTCTTTCTAAGTCTATAAAGAATTGAATTAGAATTTTGCCGGGGATTGCACTGAATGTGTAGATTGCTTTTGATAAGATGATTATTTTTACTACATTAATCCTTCCAATCCACCAGCATGGGAGATCTTTCTATTTTCTGAGGTCTTCTTCGATTTCTTTCTTCAGAGGCTTGAAGTTCTTGTCATACAGATCTTTCACTTGTTTCGTTAGAGTCACACCAAGATACTTTATATTGTTCATGACTATTGTGAAGGGTGTCATTTCCCTAATTTCTTTTTCATGCTGTTTATTCTTTGAGCATAGAAAGGCTACTGACTTATTTGAGGTAATTTTTTATCCAGCCATTTTCCTGAAGTTGTTTATCAGGTTTAGGAGTTCTCTGGTAGAATTTTTGGGATCACTTTAGTATACTATCATATCATCTGCAAATAGTGATATTTTGACTTCTTCCTTTCCAATTTGTATCCCTTTGACCTACTTTTATTGTCTAATTGCTCTAGCTAGGACTTCAAGTACTATATTGAATGGATAGGGAGAGAGTGGGCAGCCTTGTCTAGTCCCAGATTTTAGTGGGATTGCTTCAAGTTTTTCTCCATTTAGTTTGATGTTAGCTACTGGTTTGGTGTATATTGCTTTTACTACGTTTACATATGGGCCTTGAATTACTGATCTTTCCAAAACTTTTACCATGAAGGGATGTTGAATTTCATCAAATGTTTTTTCAGCATCTAATGAAATGATCATGTGTTTTTGTTCTTTGAGTTTATTTATGTAGTGGATTGTGTTGATGGATTTCTGTATATTGAACCATCCCTGCATCCCTGGGATGAAACCTACTTGGTAGTGGTGAATGATTGTTTTGGTGTGTTCTTTGATTCAGTTTGTGAGAATTTTATTGAGTATTTTTGCATCTATATTCCTAAGGGAAATTGGTCTGCAGTTCTCTTTCTTTGTTGGGTCTTTGTGTGGTTTTGGTACCAGAGTAATTGTGGCTTCATAGAACGAATTGGATAGAGTACCTTCTGTTTCTATTTTGTGGAATAGTTTGAAGAGTATTGGTGTTAGGTCTTTGAGCATCTGATAGATTTCCGCGCTAAACCTATCTGGTCCTGTGCTTTTTTTACATTCAGAGATTTTAATGACTGCTTCTGTTTCTTTAGGGGTTATGGGACTGTTTAGATGGCTTTTCTGATCCTGAATTAATTTGAGTATTTGCTATCTGTCTAGAAAGTTGTCCATTTCATCCAGATTTTCCAGTTTTGTTGAATATAGGCTTTCGCAGAAGAATCTGATGATTTTTAAAAATCTTTCACAGTTTCTATTGTTATATCTCCCTTTTCATTTCTGGTTTTGTTAATTTGGATACTGTCTCTGTGCTCTCTCATTTGTCTGGCTAAAGGTTTATCTATCTTGTTGATTTTCTCAAAGAACCAGCTCCTGGTTTTGTTGGTTCTTTGTATAGTTCTTTTTGTCTCTACTTGGTTGATTTCAGCCCTGATTTTGATTATTTCCTGCATCTAATTCTCTTGAATATATTTACTTCTCTGTTCTAGAGCTTTCAGATGTGCTGTCAAGCTGCTACTGTAAGCTCTCTTCAGTTTCAGTTTTGGAGGCACTCAAGAGTTTTTCTCTTAGCACTGCTTTATTGTGTCCCATAAGTTTGGCTATGCTGTGGTTTCATTTTCATTAAACTCTAAAAAGTCTTTAATTTTTTTCTTTATTTCTTCTTTGACTAAGTTATTATTGAGTAGGGTGTTGTTCAGCTTCCATGTGTATGGGGGCTTTCTTGTTGTTGTTATTAAAGACCAGCCTTAGTCCATAGTGATCTGATAGGATGCATGGGATTGTTTCCATCTTCTTGTATCTGTTGAGTCTTATTTTGTGACCAGTTATTTGGTAAATTTTGGAGAAGGTACCATGAAGTGCTGAGAAGAAGGTATATATATATTTGTTTTAGGATGAAATGTTCTATAGATATTTTAAAAATCCATTTGATCTATCACTTCTGTTAGTTTCACTCTGTCTTTTTGTTTGTGTTTCCATGATCTGTCTATTGATGAGAGTGGGGTGTTGAAGTCTCCCACTATTATTGTATGAGGTACAATGCGTACTTTGAACTTTAGTAAAGTTTCTTTTATGAATGTCGGTACCCTCACATAGATGATGTTCAGAATTGGGAGTTCATCTTATAGATTTTTCCTTTGATGAATATGAAGTGCTCTTCCTTATCTTTTAAAATAACTTTTGGTTGAAAGTCAATTTTATTTGATATTAGAATGGCTACTCCATCTTGTTTCTTAGGACCATTTGCTTGCCAAACTGTTTTCTAGCTCTTTACTCTGAGCTAGTGTCTATCTTTGACTGTAAAGCATTCAGTCTCACTCTTTACTGTTCTCTTATAAGCCACCTCCCAAATTAATTGTCTACATTTTTTTTTTTTTTTTTGCCATCTGGTTATCTCTAGTGCTACCTGCCTTATATATGTCTGACTGGAGCCTGTCCTTCCTGTGATCCTGGTTGTGTAAGAACTCCTCTAAGTCAAGCTGTCTCTGTGATTCTGTGCTTCTGGGATCCTGCAATCCTGAGATCCTTGGTATTTCCAAGCTCCTGGGAATCAAGCTGCCTTTGGGACCTTGAGATCCTTGTTTGACCAAGCTTTTGGGATCCTGTGATCCTCTGATCCTGGGTGAGTTGGAGCACCTGGGAGTAGAGCTGCCACTGGGTGTTGTGGGGCCGGCTTTGGAGTTTGCGCCCAAGGTCTGCTCAGGGCCCTGGCCCAGACAGACCAAAAGGAATCCATGCCACTGGTCTGGCAGAGTTCCTTCATGCCTCGTTCCTGCTGGTCCTAGTTACTTCGGGTGTTGAGGACAGATGTTGTGCCTTCCTCACCTCTGATCCTCTGATCCCGAGGGTGTTGGAGCATCTGGAAGTAGAGCTGCCTTTGGGTGTTGTCTCTCCTTCCTTCTTTCCTTCCTTCCTTCCTTCCTTCCTTCCTTCCTTCCTTCCTTCCTTCCTTCCTTCCTCCCTCCCTCCCTCCCTCCCTCCCTCCCTCCCTCCCTCTCTCTCTCTCTCTCTCTCTTTCTTTTTTCTTTTTTCTGAGACAGGGCTTCTCTGTGTATCTGGCTGTCCTAGAACTCACTCTGTAGACCAGGATGGCCTTGAACTCAGAAATCCGCCTGCCTCTGCCTCCCAAGTGCTGGGATTAAAGGCGTGTGCCACCACACCCGGCTTTCTTCTGTATTTCTTTAAGAGAGTTATTTATGTCCTTCTTAAAGTCATCTATCTATCTTCATCATGAGATGTGACTTTAAATCAAAGTCTTGCTTTTCTGGTGTCTTGGGGTATCCAGGGCTTGCTGTGGTGGGATAATTGGGTTCTGATGATGCCAAGTAGCCTTGTTCTCTTTTGCTTATGTTTTTGCCCTTGCCTCTCACCATCTGGTTATCTCTCGTGTTAGCTAGCCTTGCTGTTTCTGACTGTGGCTTGTCCCTCCTGCAAGCCCGTGTGTCATTATTCTTAGGAGGAATTTGGGTATGGAAAGCTGTGACAGGATCAGCACCAGGGTGCAGATGCAAACAGGAAGGATTCCTTCCCAGGCTGCTCCTTGGTTCCTGTGTCCTGAGGGCTCTGGGCAAGTCTCTCTGAGCAGAAGTGGTGATCTTACCTGTTCTCACATGTGTGTAAGCATTCCTGGTAAACCAGCTCTCTTCCGGCTGTAGTGAGGTATGGAGAGCTGTGACACAGGGTCAGCTTCCAGTGCAGATGGAATTCGGAAGCTCTTATCACAGTTTTTTTTTTTTTAAGAGGTCTCGTTGATGGCTTTCTGTCTATGCTGTTACTTTTTTGGGAGTAGTTCTTAAATTACCACTGCTTTTCTTCCCTAAAATGTCCAATAACTTAACTAAGATATATTTTGGTATTCATTCTAATGGGTAACTTTCTTTGATGTGATGTGTGATTTTTCTACTTTCTGTCTTTGTTTGTTTTCTTCCTTTTCTTTCTCCTCTTACTACTATTAGAGCACTATATGTGTGTGTGTGAGTGTGTGTATATGTATACACATATGTATATGATTATACAATGCATAAGATGTATATAAATATGTATATAATATATATGAGTATGTATATGAGTATATATGTAAGTATGTATAGGAGTATGTGTGTGTATAGATGCATGAGTAGACGTGTGTGTAGATGTATATGATGCATATGATGTGTATTTAATTGTATATGATGAGTGGTGTGTGTATGTATATGGCACATATGGTGTGTATTGTGTATGATGTATATGTATATGATGTATTTCCAGATGCATATGTGTATAATGTATGCATAGATGTATAAGTGTATGATGTATGTATAGATGTAGGTATTTATGATGTATTATGAATGATGTATAATGAGGATGTAGATGTGTGTGATGTAGATGTATATGATGTTGACTTTTCAGCTCTCCTGTGAAGATCTTGTCTGCTGGATCTGGGATCTGAGGACCTGAAAGAATGGGGGTGGAATATAATCTAATGCTCTAGACAATCCTACTTTAGTTTCAGTGTAGTTTTATACACAAATGTAACAAAGAAAGTGGTGATCTAAGGAAGATTGTTTGAGTCCAGAAAAAATGCTAAGAAAAACATGTAAACATCAGTATGCACATATTAAATATTAACAGAGTAGCCCTTTCCCAAAATGTTCTTAGGACAAACCAATTTTTTTCTTTTTCTTTTTTCCATATTTTTTTATTGGTTATTTTATTTATTTATAGTTCAAATGTTTTCCCCCTTCACAGTTTCCCCTCAACAAGCTCCCTATTTCCTCCCCTAGCCCCTGCCTCAATGAGGGTGCTCCCCCACCTGCCCACCCTCTCTAGCCTCAGTGCCCTTGCATTCCTCTACACTGGATCATAGAGTCTCCACAGGACCAAAGAGCTCCCCTCCCATTGATACCAGGTAAGGCAATCCTTTGCTACATATCCAGCAGGAGCCTCATGTGTACTCTGCTTGGTGGTTTAGTCTCTGGGAGCTTTGGGGTGGGGGTGGTTGGTTGATATTGTTGCTCTTCCTATGTGGTTGCAAATCCCTTCAGCTCCTTCAGTCCTTGCTCTAACTCCTTCATTGGAGTCCCCGTGCTCAGTCCAATGTTGGCTGCATCCATCCACATCTGTATTTGTCAGGCTCTGGAAGAGTCTCTCAGGGGACAGCTATACTAGGTTCCTGTAAGCAAGCTCTTCTTGGCATCAGCAATAGTGTCTGGGTTTGGTGTTTCTCGAGATCTCTTCCTCCTTCTGAGTAGGATTGTAGGACAAACCACTTTTAATACAATTATCTGGCACATATTATAGATTATATCTGGGAAAGAACAAAAGCAAAGCAGGTCCTATCCAGATTCAGGGTGCACTGACCAGATTGGGCTCTATAGCTATAATCTGAAATCTAACAGGCATACACATGTCTTATAAACTGAATGTAAATGTTTCACACATGAGGCATGAAATCATGTCTAAGAACAATTCAGGGGACAAAATGTACTTGAGGTAAAAGTCCCCTTGCTTTTTTTCCTGGAGCCTCACTCACAGTTCCCAGGGGCATTGGTTATCATGCTTCATTATTTTAACCATGTTCTGACAGTATGTATGCATATATATGTATATATGTATACATATATATGTTTTTGAATTTATCCTTCATCATGTATTCTGTTCCACTTTTTAGGATTTCTTTTCAAATCTTTTAGTAAAGGCTAAAAGAAACTCTTACTTTAATTCAGTCTCCTTTGCCCATTTCTGTATTTACTGTTTTCTCATAAAATCTTTTCATTTTATTTTCAGGTTTTTGTTTTTCCCCTTTCCACTTTCTATTTCTCCCTACACAAATGCTTTGTTTATTTTCTGTTACTTCTTTTTCAATCTTTGTGGCTAAAATTATTTTTCTTGTAGTCTTTAATCATTTCCTGAATTCTGTTGTTTGCTTTGTTATTTTCCTAATGCAAGGTCTTCTGGCCCCTTCCTGAGTTCTATTTGTTTTACAATTTATTTTAGAACATTTTGAAGTAACGGTATGAGAGTCATTTATGTGTATTTTTGTGTGTCTTGCTTTGTATATCATGTAGGAAGAATATTCTGCTGTCTTATAAGTATTTTAAGTAAAATTTCATTTTGATTATTTTTGTTGTTAAGTTCTATATAAAACTACCACTTTAAAATCATACCTATAGAACTCCCTGGCTAGTTTCTGTGAAGTGTTATGATGCTTCAGTGCCTGGACTCTTGGGGCTTTGTGCCCTTTCTGCCCCTTTTCATACTGTTGCGGTTGTGCCATTTGTTTTTTTTTGTTTGTTTGTTTTTTTTGTTTTGTTTTGTTTTTTTGTTTTTTTTCCTATCAGAGAATTCTCGCAGCTATGGCCATTCAAAATGCCAGCACTGCTGTGGTCCCTGCAGTTCTCACCATGATTCCTATACTTCTCACCACAATTAGAGCATGAAAACCTTCTTTAGTGGTAGCTGCATACCTACACTCAGCCTGTTGAATTTGGCATAGGGTATTTGTTAGAAAGTTTGGGTTTTTCAGTTTTAGCAGTCACCCTGCCATCTATCACCACCATTTATGTCACCATCATCTATCAGTAGATTAGTTTGTTTATGAAGTCAGAGCACCGATCAAAGCCCACCAACTGCTCTCAGCATGTAGCTTATGGCGGACATTTCAAATATCAGCTACACAGAGAAACCTGTCTCGAAAAACCAAAAAAAAAAAAAAAAAAAAAAAAGAAGAAGAAGAAGAAGAGGAAGAAGAAGAAGAAGAAGAAGAAGAAGAAAAAATAATACTTTCATATTGACAGTAATAAGACCACAAATGCCTCTCAAGTAGTAATGCTGATGTTTAGTTTAAGTTATAATAAAACAATAACTGTTAAAACAAAGGATTCAGGAAGGGGGAAATGAATCCTAAATGAAAGAAAAATGACCTTAAAATAGACAAATAGAAAAACAACCACATACTCAATCAAAGAGGGAAGTGATTGTCTTCTGTACACAGTTGGGCAAGCTTGCAGATTACATTTTCCAGGTGTGCATAACCACTTACTTTTACATGACGAAAGATCAGCATTTACATCAAAAGACTCTTCTCCTCAGTGTTTTGTCCAGTGCGGTCTTCACCTCCTTGTTTCTCAGGCTGTAGATCAGGGGGTTGAGCATGGGGATCACTGTGGTGTAGAACACAGAAGCTACATTCTCCTGGGCCAGGGAACTAGCTGTAGAAGGCTTTAAGTACATGAATGCTGTGGATCCATAGAACAAGCCCACAGCTGCAAAGTGGGAGCTGCAGGTGCTGAAGGCTTTGGACCTGCCCTCATTGGAGCTGATGCGAAGGATGCTGGACAGGATGAATGCATAGGAAATGAGTACGGTTAAGCTGGTAACTATAATGTTGAACCCAGCTAAAAAGAAGACAGCCATTTCTATATCATAGGTACTAGAGCAAGAGAGCTTCATGAGGGGGAGGATGTCACAGAAGTAGTGGCTGATGAGGTCCTCACAATAGTTTAATTTCAACATGAGGCTAGTCTCTATTGTTGAGCCTATGAGTCCCATGGCATAGACAAAAACCACCAGCAGAGAGCAGAGGGCAGGAGACATGATGATGTTATAAAGCAAGGGTTGACAGATGGCCACATAGCGGTCATAGGCCATCACAGTGAGCATGTAACACTCAGCAATGACGAAAACCAGGAAGAAGTATAGCTGAGACATGCACCCCACATAGGAGATGAGGTTTCTTTGGGACACAAAGTTGATGAGCATTTTAGGGGTAATGACAGAGGAGTAGCAGAGATCCACGAGTGACAGGTTACTGAGGAAGAAGTACATGGGGGTGTGAAGCTGTGAGTTGAGTCCAATCAAGGTGATCATGCCCAGATTTCCCACCATGGTGATTATGTAGATCCCCAGGAAGAGGAGCAAGAGGGGTAGCTGGAGCTCTGGCCTGTTAGTTAGCCCTCTGAGGATAAACTCTGTCACTGTAGATTGATTCTCTGCAGCCATTGTATCTGGGTGGGAAGCCTGTGTGGTGGGAGAGAAGGAGTTTGTGAATGGTTGTTCTTGTTCTGCTTGAAGCAGCTGGTTTTCTGCATCTGGCACTTGCTGAGCTACCCCAGTTATGATAGATGCATCTTCTTCACACTGTTGCACTTTGCTGTAGGAACTAGCTGCAGAGTTTCAGAGATCTTGAAGCTGAGAGTTACAGGTGAGACATCAGAATGTCTCATGTATTTCACAAATGTCCCAGAGCTGTGGTTCTGGGTTAGTAGTTACCTTCTTACACAATCTATCATGTTTCATTTCATAGGCATTAATTAGAAAGTTTATGTTTGAGGCCAGGAAACTGTTTGAAGAATCTCTCTAAGGATGCTGATGTTTTTCCCACTCTGTATGTAGTTAATGATATTTTCATAGTTCATAACTTTCATCTATATGATTTCTTTTGTAAAAATGTATATGTTTGTTTACCTAAGTGTATGTATGTGTACTATGTGTGTGCAGGAATCTGGAAGTCAGAAGAGACATAAAGTCTCCTGGAGCCATAGTTAACATTTGTGAGCAGCCATGTTGGTACTTGGGAATGGAATCTGTGTCTTCTTTAAGAACAGTTAAGTGGTCTTAGCTTCTGAGACATCATCTCTCAATTCCCTCTATGCCACTTCTAAATATTCAGTTAACTAACATACTAACACTTGAAATACATGCCCTGTTGGATGACACAGTAGTTAAAACTCTCACTGAGTTGTGAGTCAAGTTCTAGATCTGAGACACAGTAACATCAATTTAAACATTGATTGTGGAAATATCATAGGAAAACTCACATTTGAAAAGCGTCATTCAAATGTTTAGCAAGTAGGCTGTCATATAGAATCCCAGCGTCCAGGAGGTGAAGGCAGGAAGATCACTAAGAATTTGTACAGCCTGGATTATAGAGTGAGACTCTACTTCATAAGACAAACAAACAATCCAAATCTTACTTAAATGCTATCTTTCTATAAGAAAAGGAGTTGAAAGCTGGTAGACTCAGTGATTTAAAAACCTTGAGGGCCTAAGGCTGTGTGGCTAGAGGCACTTCAGTCCCCAGTATCACATGCTTTGTGTGACCACCTGAAGCATTTAGGAAGCACTGATGACTAGATTCTATCCAGATGTTTGGAGCTCATAATATCTTCAGTAAGTGTGTCACAGATAGCTTATGGTCATTACTAGTTTTAGATATTAATATTAAAACATGGCATCCTCATACTTCTAATGGCAAATACTGAGAGCGTCTGTCAATGTTACTGGATACTTATTCCACAAATACCTCTTGTGTTGGACAATACATTTCCTTCCTAAAAAAATTAAAAATGTTGGGTAGGTTCTACCTTTCTACTAGAGATCAGTGTTATAAATACCAAAAGGTCTGAGTTAAATATATATGAAGAAGGATTTCTGAAAAAAACTTATGTGCCAGAGAGACTTTGAATCAAACTCACTTCTGCTTTCCATAGTTTCTTCCTTTGACATTCATGTGAAGCCTTGGAGTACTACCCTGCCCTCTAAGAAATGAGTGACTTGGACAGGACATGTTCTCCATATATTAGGATACATGTAGAAAAGTAGGAATGCTAAGTAACAACTTGTTATTTCTTAGAATATTGAAACGCCCATAGATACATGTTTTCCAAAGTTACCCAGGTCTTAAGAGACACAACTGGGAGTCAATTAAAGAACTCTGACTTTTGATCTATTTAGTATTTTTTAAACTCTGTTGTTTTGTTGTAGCTTTTCTTTGTGAATCATTTCATCATTTATTCAAAATAATTTATTAAATTTTGGAGCTATAGGAAGTATATTGAAAACTTTATTGTGCTTTTAAAAATCCAGGATGCCAAGAAGCATTGTATTTATTATAGATCCAGATGAGCAACAATGAAACAACAAAAATATCAAAAAAGGAAAAGCCAACAAAATATATAAATATAAACATAAATATAATATTAGTTGGAGTTTTTTGTGCATTGGTATTACATGGTACAATGCATTATGATAAAATATTCCTTACATTCTAAGAGATGGGAACTTTTGAGTGACCCAGAGCCAGAGTTAATAATACACCTTAAGGTCACTTAAGATTGTTATTATACTGTGTACTTAGATTGTTTGTTTAACCTGACTTTAAGAAAAGAATGCAGGAATCAGCCTTACTTGTATCCATGTAATGAACTTTTACAATCCAAACTAATGCATAGCTGTAGTCTTTTATTTAAAAGTTTTATTTCATACGATATGTTATGATCATATTTTTATTCTCCCCCAACTTCTCCTAGTTCTTTTTTACCTCCTTACCTGACCAACTTCATGTTCTCTCTCTCAAAAAGCAGTTAACAAAAAACAAACAAAAACCTATCAAAAACCCCAACATCAAAGCAAGCAAACAAACCCAAAGAAGATGGAAAAAAAAAAAAAGGTCATACAACATGAAATGAAACAACCTTCCGCTCCCAATCTCTAAGAACATGGAGTTTGTTTGGTCTTAGGTATGATCTTAAGTTACTACTGTTCCATGCCCCTGAAGCAAGAACAATGCATATGTGTTTTCATTATGTGCATGTATTATGTATACTTTTTATATATTATGATATTCCTTATGATAATCATTTGCTGGAAACACAAAATAGGATGAAAGCAGTTTTATAAAATGAACATCCACTACAAATGTTGAACACAACACTTGGATATTACTTGATAAAAAATGATGTTTATTATCTGGGTCCTTTATGTTCAGGTGGAGTCAGTGATGTGATCCCTTTAAAAACTCTGTTAAAGATTTCTGTAAAGTATAGTTCATTCTTTCCCCATGTGATACTTTCTCTGCTGTTCAATAAAAGAGAGAGCAAAGTCCTTTGTTAGTGACAGAAACATCGACACAGACTTAGACATAAACACACAAGGACAATTCCATAAGACAGCCTTCAGGCAGGTATAAATTCAGACACATATAGTAGACATAAATAGCAGAAGACACAGGGAGACAAGGTAGAGAATAAGAGTCTGGGCTGCCTTTTGGTTAAGTGACACCAAGGGGAAGTGTTTTGATTTCTTTCTTTCCTTAATTAGTACCCAGTGCATTATTAGTGACTTCAAGTTTATTATTAATGTGTCAAATCTATGCAACCTGTGTCCAAAATAAAGCAATTTGTAAACCTTTGTTTAGGCTTTAAAAACTGTTACATCATTTAATTACTTTAATCTGGCATTGTCAGGTTTTCAAGTTCTTAGATTGTGGTCTGAAGACAGGAAAATATATGTAGATAAATAAGCTTTTTATGTTAAATTATTATTGCTAGGGAATTTAGTTTTATATTAATAAGTATTTGAAGCATCTGCTATCTTTTAGATATTTCTCTTATTATTGGAGATCATTAAAGATCAATTATTTTCTAGAAGCAATATGAAATACAAGAAATCTACAAATGAACAAACACTCGTGGATTAGACTGTTTTGATCTATGAAGAATAGAGTGGACATCATTCACTGAGTGCTGTGAAAAGAAGAGAATCCTTAAGTAGGAGAGTCTACAGACCCTGACAACACTCATACTTCTGTAGTCTTTCAATTATATAAAACCACATGTGATATGTTTCCTGTAAGTTATCACTACTATGACCTCTATATTTACAAAACCTGCAGAGCCTCAGGATTGTTGTTGATAAGAAGAGGGCACACAAAGAACAAGACACTTGAAAAAGAAGAAGAAAAACAAATATGATTAGAAACACACTTGAAGAAAGGTTTTTTTAAAAAAGTTATTCAAGTGTGAAAGTAAATACCTTTGTGGAAGGGAAGTGATGAGCCTCTGGAAACTTTAAGGGATGCCTTTGGTCTCAACAATTAGCAGATGCTGAAAACAGATAATATAAATGGATTTATATCTAGTGCTAAATTTACTGCAAGGGCCTGGCACTGTTAAGAAAAAGGAATCATCATGATAGTGGAGCAAGCATTCTGTTTACATAGATATATACCGAACATCTCCTGGGAGGAGTCACATGGGGACTGGGTCCTCTCTAAAGAAACAATTAGTCTTGGCTTGTATGTACTCCTCAGTCCTATATGTGCTAATTTCTGTCTCTGAGGTTGAGGTATCTGGATGGAAAATTAGAATGTAATGTGAGTATTAGAATAATTTAGTACCAAGAACTACTTTACTACTGCAATTATCACCACCATCATCACCATCACCATCATCATGGTTTATAGCTATCTTAGTCACTACCAGCAATCACACCTGTTGTTACTGCCTTGAGATCTGCTGCACCTCACTACCAATTCATCATGTATTCTGCAATATCAGCTACTTTTGAAACAATTACTTTAAAGTGTTTTAAAAAGAAGCTGAAAGATTTTACTAAAATAAATTGGATATTTTTAGCAAAAGAATGGAAAACTTGTAAAGATAGGTCAATCTCCCCTTGCCTGTTTATCATCTTGTAGACTGACTGTAGAATTGATGAGAAGGGAAAGCATTTTGAAAGTGGACCTGTGCCAGGTGTGGTGGCGCACGCCTTTAATCCCAGCACTTGGGAGGCAGAGGCAGGCGGACTTCTGAGTTCGAGGTCAGCCTGGTCTACAAAGTGAGTTCCAGGACAGCCAGGGCTATACAGAGAAACCCTGTCTTGAAAAACCAAAAAAAAGAAAAAAAAAAAAAAGAAAAGAAAAGAAAAAGAAAGTAGAGCTGTAATAGTGTTCATCTGAAGGTGCTTATTTACTTGGAGGTTTGTTCATGAGGAAATTTCCACCTCAAGAGCATATTGGGGCTGAAGAGATGGCTGAGATGTTGGGAGAGATTTAGTTTCCAACACCCATCCTGGGTGGCTCATAACTACCTGTAACTTTAGTTTCAGAGTATCTGGGACCATCTTCTGGACTTTATGGATGTCTGAACACACACACACACACACACACACACACACACACACACACACACACACACACAATTTCTCTTTCTGTAATAACACTCAATTAAAAGAATATATTCAACATGATAAGATCTATGAAGATATTCGTATTGTAGAGTTTTAAACTGAAGTGTTTATTTGGTGATAGTTGCATATTGCTTATAGCTATGCTGAACAATACAGGGAGATCTCATGTTGGACTTTTTCTACTGCTTTACTGAATTTACCATTTTGCAAAGCAATAGTACATTCTCACTCCCAGGGTACAGACAGTGACACAGTCCATTGATTTTTGTGCTTGTCTCCTGGTTTAACTTTTTTTCTTCTTATGTGTTTTTGTTTTGTTTTGTGTAGTTTAACCAATTAAATTCCTGGATCTTTCAGTATAGAATATATACAAAATGGAATTTTATTAAACTATTTGTAAGTAAAAAATAAAATTATAAAACTAGATGGAATGTAGGCATCTAGTGGCCACAGAGAATGGGGTATACCTGGAAGGAGAGCTGGGGATGAAATAAAATGGGTGGATGAGAGAAATAATGAGCCAAGACAAAGTTCTCTGATCAAGGCTCCATGTTTAATTTTTTACACTCTGAATATATAGGGGGAAAACCCAAAGGCCTATCCTTGGTTCTGCCTGGATTCTGTTGCTTTGTCTCAGTTGGATTCTGTTGCAAAACAAGCTGTCAGCAGCTCAGTGGGCAGGCAGTCTGCTCAAGTCTCAGGCAGGAAGATGTAAATGTAGTGAGGCCAGGCTCCTGGCTCCAGCTGTCCGAGACTTGTTTAGCCAACACAAGGCTGGGAGAAAGGCACAGGTCCCCTTTTTTATTTTTTAAAGGTAAAGTGGATGGGAAGTACAAGATTTACTTATGCTCCATGATCCTGTCTGATAAATATGGTGGCTGGAGACAGTGCCTGGCTTAGGTCTGGGTCTATACTCTTTCTTACCTGTCTTTAAGAATATGTGCAGCTTGTTTGTGTTTATTTGAACAAAGTTGGCCTTTTAGTGTTTGTTATGAACAAACACAACCTTCTGGTGACGCCTCTGTCTTAGGTTGATAGGAGCTCAAGAACCTCAGTTGCCCATCTCTAGCTACCAGCCTTCATTAGCACACCTCTTTCCCATTCAGACCAAAGCCATGAAGGACACATGAATACACACTCAATGCATTTCTTCATAGTGATGAATAATTGCAATGGTGAATAATTGAGCTTTGCTGAAGGCAATCCTGTATGAAGGCAGCCAATCTGCTTAAGATACAAAGTCAAAGGTTAAAAGCAACAGGATTAATGTGGTTTGCAGGAATGTCCCAGGTATTTAATTCAGTTGCTAATTAGCAATGACCAGACACAAAATCTGGCCACCAGGTGTATCAGAGGTGGCTTTGAGAATTAACAGAAAGTGTTACTTCTCCAGTAAGAGAGGAGACTATGCTCCAAGTTAACTCAGAATTAGAATTACAAAATATGGGTGAGTGAAGAATCCTGAGCTTGTGATTAAACTGCAAACAGGAGCCAATGGAACAATGGCAATTTAACCATATTTTTAAAGTTTCTTTTGCAATATTAGAGCATAACCATAACTTTGGAAAGCAAAACCCAATTTTTAAACAATCCATGCTCTTTAAAATCAGTACCCAAAGCATTACTTTCATGTTATAAAGTTTTGGCTGCCTATTCTTAAATATGAACGAATGGCAGTGCACCTTTTAATACCTTATTAAAGAGACATTGGATTAAATCTTATCCTTTATAATTCTAATTTCTAGGATAAAAATTACATAAAATATTATCCCAATTTATCTTTAGAGACCTGGTTTCTTGGGCTGGTTCATGTCATGTGCTATTGTTAAATGACTCCAACCCTGAGTTACCAGTTTTAAGCTAACCTTCTGTTATCGACATTACATTTTAAAAACCATACCCAATAACTTATAAGCCAATACTCTAAGACTAAGATGTGTAGATCATATTTATACCTTTAAGGCCGATCAGAAACAAAATGAAGTGACTACATGAATCTTATAAATTTAGACCAATCAAAACTTTTTCTAGTTATAATTTCAAGAGAAAAAGCACTTTGTCATTTGCTGAACCCAATAATCACAATTGTAGAGAGTTTTCTAGGAAAAAAAAAACCTATCAGCTTATTTGCCATAAAACTTGCGAAGCCACTGGCCCCCTTTTAAAGCAGCTTTTCAGCAGGGCTTCTCCTGCTGTGCTTGACTCCTGGCTAAGGTGCAGGACAACTTAAATCAGCCTCTGCTGTGCAAACTGAGACGGAATCAAGAGATGGACAACCAGCAGATAAAGCTTTAACCAGTTTTTCTTTTCAACATGAAACATAGAACAACAGTCATTCAGACAACAAAAACAGACACAAACTGACAGTGGACAGATTGGTGATCCAGGGACAGACAATACAGAGAAGGTAGAGAACTTGATGCAACAGAACTAAGGATGTCTCCTGATTTCCTTCTGTCCCTGGGAGAGCTCCAGAATCCAGTTTCCTTCTCTTTTGACCTCTCTCTCTCATGTAATTTGTATATCTAGCATCTCTCTCTTTTTTGTTGTTGTTTGTTTTTTTGTTTTTTACTTATTTTATTATCTTAAGCCCTATTCTTCCTGCCTGATGCAGTTCTTGACTTCGGACAAATGCCTGTTTAGAATTTTCCAATCCCATTTTCCACTGTCAACTCCTAGCTGATATCAGCGCTGGGCCAACGCTGACTCAGTGTAGCCTGTATCCTTTTTGCATCCTTGCAATCAACAGCCTTCAAAAGATGACATTTATAGTGCTAACATTAATGCTGTATGTTGCTTACCATCATGCAGGATACATAACTTCTATAGTTTTCTGTGGAGCTCCACTGAAGACAGCGTCCCTCAATTGGTCTCTCTGTGTCCAAGCCCCATGTTAGGTACCACCTGTAGCCATCCAGTGGCCATGGAGAACTAGGCATACCTGAAAGGAGAGCTGGGGATGAAATAGAATGGGTGGATGAGAGAAATAATGAGCCAAGACAAAGTCCTCTGATCAAGGCTCCATGTTTAATTTTTTTTTTTTTTTAACTCTGAATATATAGGAGGAAAACCCAAAGGCCTATTCTTTGTTCTGGCTGGATTCTGTTGCTTTGTCTCAGCTGGATTCTGTTGCAAAACAAGCTCTCAGCAGCTCAGTGGGCAGGCAGTCTGCTCAAGTCTCAGGCAGGAAGAATGTAAAAGTATGGTTCCAGCTGTCCTAGACTTGTTTAGCCAACTCAAGACTGGGGGAGGGGCACAAGGGAAGCTGAACTTTATTGATCTGTAAAGAAAATAAAATGATGATTATTTTCAGGAAAAATAGAATATTGTATTAAGTAAGGTGACCCAGCTTAGAAAGATAAACAGTACATGTTCTCTCTCACACAGTTATCCTAGTTTCTAAGTTTTACCCACTTGTATTTATGTGGTAGTGAGAGTATATAGAGGCCAGCCAACCAGAAAGACAGCCATGAGAGGGGAAAAGAGGATCCCAGTGAGAAGGTAACAAAGTACTTACAATGTGAAAGAGAAGGGATAACTCTAGGGAGAAAGGTTTTAGTGGGTCTGGAGCTATGGAGATGCTTGTGAGGAGGGGTTGGGGGACAAGCTCAACTAAAACCTGAGCAATTATGAAAGCGTCAAAAGGAAACCCAGTGTACTCGCTAGTTTTAAGTCAACTTGACACAAGCTAGAGTCATCAGAGAGAAAGGAGCCTCAACTGAGAAAATGCTTCCTTCAGATCCAGCTGTAAAGCATTTAATTAGTGATGAATGGAAGAGGGCCCAGCCCAGTGTGGGTGGTATCATCTTTGGGCTGATGGTCCTAGGTTCTATAAAAAAGCAGGCTGCAAGCCATGCAAGCCAGTAAGCATCACTCCTGCATCAGCTCCTGTTTTCTGGCTTCACATCTTTTGGTGATGAACAGTGATGTGGAAGTGTAAACAGAATAAACCTTTTTCTCCCCAACTTGCTTTTTATCCCCCCAACTTGCTTTTTGATCATGGTGTTTCACTGCATCATTAGAAACACTAACTAAAATACCTGGTTATTTATAAGTTAATCAAAACAAAGAAACAAAAAACCCCTCCCATTTATATCACCTTCATTTTCTAATTTTCAGAATGATGGTTTGATTTTCTATTATCACCCCTGACCTGTTATTTATTCATTCATTTATTTTTTAGTCTCATTACAAATTAATCAGTTTAAACATTTATGTGCTTTGATCTATTACCACTATTTTGCTTTTATTAATATGTTTTTAATCTTTGCATTTGGAACCCAGTGATAGCATTTTCCTTGCTGTCTGATATGACATTGTAATTCTTTCTATATTCTTTCATTTTTTTGCACCTGAAATCAACCATGTCTCAAAGAAACTTGTCTTCTATTCTTTCAATGATGGACTGATATTTCAGGAACACATATTTGGTACTAGAGGATCATTGTGCAAGGGTTTATGATTCAGGAAGAATGATACCCCAGACCAAATAGTGTGCAACAGCAAAGACCATTTATACTGCAGAGAATCACCATGCAGGGGTCTACTATACATTGGGATGGAAGACAGAAGAGTGGCCTTTGCAGGGTCAATTTAAAGCCTGTTTGGGTAGGAGTGGGAAACTTTTACCTTTCTTCCCTTTGATTGGATGGCTCTTTCTCCAGGGATATGGGTGCCTTTGTGATTGGTTAAGGCTCTAGGAAATTTTGGGGACTTATGCTGATTAACTACTCTTGGAGCAGGCTACTTGGTGGGCAGCTTCCTGATTGGCTGCCTGTGAGGGGTGGTTTTCTTGTTTGTTTTGTTTGTTTTTGTTTGTTTTGTGTTTTTTTTTTTTCCTGGAGTTGACTTACCTTGGACTTTACCAGTTCTCAGAAACAGAAATTTAGGCCTAGTCTCCCAAACTGCCAGTCATGGAGTCAGCTTCTCCGCTGGGTGGCTCAGTCCTCTCAATTGTTTCTGGATTCATCTTTGACTTGACTCTTTTCCAACAGAGAGAGGCATTTAAGACCACATTGTTCTAAAATTATCTCTTCCTCCCTCTATCCATTCCTCCCTAAGTTTCTTGCCCCTTTTCCACTTCTTTCCATTTTCTTTCCTCCCCTCCTCCCTCTTTCCTTAATTTTCTCTCCTTCCTTTTCATTTCCCTCTTGTTCCTTTTCTTACTTTCTTCCCTTTTGAAATTAAAAAAAAAAGATGCCCACTAGTATCATGAGGTTATATGTTTTTGTTCATTCTTGGATATTGCTTAATGGTATGATGTTTCTTCTGTATATTTCATTTCAATTTATTTACACTAGGAAAAGTACTATTATCTGCTGTATTCCTTGGTTTGCAGTTCTTTTTTGATATTTCTACTCTATGTCAATTAGAATTTTTTATCCTTACATTTAAATTGTTTATTCATAAACTTGATTTTAACATTGTCTTCTTTTCAGCTTGCATTTTTCCGAATGTTAACCATTATCTTTATTTTTACCTGTTGCACATTGTTTTATCTTAATTTAATTTTTCCTGAATTCTTAATAGTTTTAAGAGTTCAATGTAATTTATGAGTTTTCAAATTCTGAGTTTCTTCCTCTTTCATACATTATTTCATTTTGTATAGTGTGTTTCACTTATTTTTAATCAATACTAAATATAATACTTATCTTTAAACCCATGTTTATGCCTCCTTTTGTATCTTTTCAGTTTTTATACTACAAGTGATACATTTTTGGTGTAAACAATTTATTGGCTTTGCTCAACAAAAAAACCAAATGAGAGACCAAATTCTCAATGACATAACTTTTTCTTTTTGTTTTCTCTTGCTGTGGTCAAGGGAGAAAGAGCTTATTTCAGCTCATAGTTGACGTCTATAACTTCAGGAAGCAAAGGTGGCCAGAGTTTGAACCATATGTTCATAACTGAAAACCAGACATTGATGAATGCTTCTGCAGCTGATAAGCCTTCTCTATTTATACAGTCCAAGATCCCAGCCAGACATTGGCACCATGCATAGTGGTCAAATCTTCCCATCTCAGTTAATGTAATCAAGGTATTTCCTTACAGGCATGCTCAGACTCTTTTCTCCCAGGTGATTCAAGATTCCACCAAATTGAAAATTAATACTAACCACCAAAACTCTACCCCAATCAACCTGATACCCAAACACACCACCTTCAAGTCATAACTTTCTAATCCTCATCTTTATAGGCTCATGAAAATTTTATAATGTAAAGTGTAAAGTCCAACATAAAAATTTTCCATAGCTACTAAAAGTTCCAACACTTCGAACATCAAAATTTCTTAATGTGGGGTCTGCTAAAACAAAACAGCAAGTTATATACCAACTTATATATACAACATATAATGGGACAGAGTAAACATTCCTATTTCAAAATGAAAGAATCAGAGTACAGCAGGAGTTTATATGACCAAAACGAAGTCAAATTCCTACAGGGAAAACATCAGGCCGTGCTCAGCATTTAGAGCTTGTGGTGGAATCAACTGAGCTCCAAAAAGCTTAGTTAGTCTAATCCTCCAGCCCTGCTACCTGCAACAAGCAAAGCCTCTCATTTAGGTCAGTTGTACATCGCACTTGCTGCTCTCCTTGATGAATGTTTTATGGTCCTTGCATCTGTAATATCATAGATTTTCTACTTCACATCTGGCTTTACCTTAAGTATTCCATGCAGCTGCTTCTCAGGCTCTCTCTGGAGGGACTCCAACCATGCCAAACTAAAGTTGCTTTCTATGATGCCTCCAATTTTTGAAGGTGTCTTTCATGCCTTCAAAAACACACTCATGTGGATACTGCTGCTAATTTTGTCTGAAAGCTTGAGGTGCTACTTGGAGTCTTTTGAGCACACTCTATTTTGTATGCTTACCCTAGAGAAATATGATTCCACATAGCTTCTTTTGAGGAACAACAAACCCATTCATTGTAGCATTTATTTCTTTAGATGGATTTGGATTTCCAAATGTGGAAGCTCTGCAAGGTGAAGTTTTGATCACAGGACACTTTTCTTACCATTTCAATGCAAGAGTTTCTCTTTAGTGGTGTCTATAACAATTAGAGCTGCTTTCTTAGTAGCAGTCTGAATGCTCTTCTATTTTTATATGTCCTTTGAAAACCAGCTAGTCCATTATTTTAATGTTCAACCCCACTCAGGTTCTCATGATGCAGGCACAAATAATTCCGTACTTCCTGACATAATTCTTGTTTTATTCTGAAATCTCATGAATCAGGCTCCCATTGCCTTTTTTTTCCTCTCAGAATCCTTCCAGGTTCCCACAAAAATGTTCAATTAACCTTGGCTTCCAATATTCAAGGGTGTTTCTAACCCTAAGTTGCAAATACTTTTTATTTCTGCAGATCAGACTCAGTGGTCTAAGGTATACATGATCAGGTTTATCCTAGAAACAGTTTCACATGTAAGTACCAATTTTGGTATTAGTTAAGATTTTCTGCTGTGATAAAGCATTTTGACAAAAGCAACTTAAGGGAGGAAGGGCTTATTCAGTTTCACAATTAATGGATATACTCCATCATGGCAGGGAAGACAGTGGAAACTTGAAGCAAATGGTTACACTGCATTCTTAATTAGAAAGCAGAGAGCAAGAAGTGCTTGCTGTTTCTCAGAAAGCCAGGATCCCAGGCAAACAATGATGCTTTCCGCAGTGGTAAGTCTTCCCATCTCAATTCATGTCATCAAGATCACTCCTCAGAGCCATTCCCAGAGGTCTGTTTCCAGGTGACGATAGATTCTGTCAAGTTGAGCATTATTACTACATCACAAATTTTGAAAATTTTAAATCATACATTTATTTTTAGCCCACAGTTAAACAAGAAATCAAAACCAGAAATGTAAATGGAAAAGCAAGCACATGTGGAAATTAAAAAACAGTTGTAAAATGTGTGTCAAAAGTCTTAACATTCAAAAACAACTTGAACTAAGTGGATATTTTGAAAAGGTTAAGAAATTGTAAGATTCATGGGAAATGCTTAGAAGGCTAGGTGATGATCCCTAGCCTTTGATCCCAGAATTCAGGAGACGGAGGCAGGCAGATCTTTGAGTTTGAGGCCAGCCTGGTCTACAGAGTGAGTTCCAGAATAGCCAGGATAACAGAAGAGAAATCCTGTCTAAAATAAATAAATAAACAAATAAACAAATGTTTAGTAGCATCAAATATACATACTAGAAAGCAGAAAGTTCTGAAAAAAATTATTCAAGTTTCTATCTTTGGAAACAAAAAAAAAAAAAAAAAGAAGAACAAATTAAATTCAAAGTAAGTAAAGAAGAGGAATAATTATTTTGGTTAGTTCCACTTGTTTCTTGCCAAATGAAGAACTGAAGGAATCAAGAGGTTAACAAACTGAATTTCAGACACACCACAAGATCTAGGTAGAATGTTGACAGGTTCAAAGGTTCACAGGATCAAAAAATACTGACAGTGAAAGGTTGGTCATAGCTAGGGGCAGAAAGCATGAAATGCAAATCAGAAAACTACAGGAGCACAGGCAATCAGGAAACAAAAGCACATAAAAAGGAAACAAATGAGAAAAGAAAAGGTCAAATGATTCCTACTTGTGGATGATATTATCCATAAGAGATTCCAAAATTTTCATCAGAAAATGTTTGGAAATGACATACATTTTCAATAAAGTTATAGATACAAAACTGTAACTCATAAAAATCAGAAGTCTTTCTATATATCAATAACAAACACATTGAGAGATTATGGAAGCACTCCCATTCACAATAGCTTCCACATATTAAAATATCTAAGAATAAGCCTAACCAAGGAGGTGAAAGACCTCTACAATTAAAACTTTGCATTTTTGAAGAAAGCTTAAGAAAGACACTAGAACATGGAAAGACCACTCATGCTCATGGATTGGTAGAACTCACATTGTGAAAATGGCCATCTGACCAAAAGCAGTCAAAGAGTTAATTAATTCCCACTAAAAATCTCCACAACATCTTCACAGAAATAATAAAACTGTCCTAAAATCCATATGGAACCATAAGAGACTAAGGATAACCAAAGAAATCCTGAGCAGAAAGAACAATGCTAGAGAGATAGAACACAGTTTCAACCAGTGTTATAGAGCTATAGTAATAAAAATTGCATGGTACTGGCAACAAAACAAAGCAAAATAAATGGCCAAACCAACAGGCATTTAAATCAGAGTAACAGAACAGAAAACTGAAACATGAGTTTAGCCATCTGATATTTGACAAAAATGTTAAACATATACACTGGTATAAAGACAAACTCTTCAACAAATTGTGCTGGTAAAACTGGATGTCCACATGTAGAAGAATAAAAATAGTCCCACATCTATTATTTGGTACAAAAATTCCAAATGGATCAAAAACTTCCATGGGCAACGTTAAATGCTAAAACCGCTTGAAGAGTACACAGGCAGTCCCCTCTAAGATAGAGATGTAGTAAAAGACTTTCTGAGAAAGACTCCATTTGCTCAGTCATTAAGGTCATTAACTGACCACTCCCCACCCCTAATAGGCCCTGGATTTGAAGAGAAAGATCTCAGAGGAAGAAATAAAAATGGCTGACAAATATGTAAAAATGTGTTTAACTTCCTTTGCAACTATGAAAATGCAAATTAAAACTGCTTTTAGATTTTGCCTTACTCCAGTCAGATGGTTAGGATTAAGAAAACAACTGAAACAAATGTCTAGGATTCAGAGAAAGGCAAAAAGACTTATTGATTGTTGCTAGGGTTGCAAATAGGGAAGCCTCTATGGTAATCACTGTGGAGGATTCACAGAAAGTTATAACTGGATTATCACAGGATCTAGCTGTATTCTTCTTTGGTATATTGCCAAAGGACTGGGTGTTCTCCTCAACAGATACTTGCTTGACTGTGTTCATTTCCACTTTACTCACAGTAGCTAGGGAATGGCAACAACCTCAAAGTCTTAAGGCTTGCTAACTAGGAGGGGATTCATATCTGACACTATGGCAGATATTCGCAACTACATGTAGACACTATATTTAAGTCTCAGGGATCATCATGGAAGAGTGGTGGAAAGATTATAAGAGCTAGAGGAACCGGCTACCTGCTATGAGATAGCATCTTTGGATATGGCAACGAAGAAGCTGCACCTATAAAATTGTGACAACCTCAACAAGACCTGTGTAATGACATCAGCTGATAAATGTAGATTGAGGAAACTTCATAAGACCTAACCCTTAGATGAAAACCTACAAAAAAATCACTGCTGAAAGTTTCCCTTAACATGTCCATAAAAGGCATCAGCTTGTTGACAGCGGAGATGCTGGGGAAGGCTTGGGTGATGTGGAGCCATTACTCGACAGCTATGTGAATGTGGTGGGCAAGGCCAAACTGTCAGACACAGTGTCCTAGTGAAGACCAGAAGCAAAAAATAAAATAGAAGGTATATGTGAGGAATTGAGACTATTTAGAAGGTAATTAAGGGAAAAAGGGAATTTCACAGATGTTCAAGAGGGTGGACATTTTAGGAGTGATGGACAGTTGTACTCTTGAGTGGCTAAGAGGAAGGACTGGAAATGACCTTAAATTAGTTTTCTCCTACATTGTTGTCACTCACCTTCTAAGTGCTTAGTACAAAAGAACCTTTCACTGTTACATAGTCATTTAAAGACTGTATTTTACAGGTTTCAGGTAGAGCAAACTCTTCTTCCAAAAATTTTTGCCTTTTTAGCCTTTGTGCACACAAACACTATCAGTATTTAGTACACAGATGAACACATCATTGAACTGGCTTCATACCTTCAGTCATGAGAAAAGAAGGGGAAAAGAAGAAAAGGGCTAATAATACATTTCATAAGTTAGATATACTATTTTTGAAAACCACAAGATGTGTGACTACAGTTCAACAAAAATCTATAGTGCAAGCTTATAAATTTAGGAATGGCCTTGTATACTTTGAAGTTATTCACAAAGGATTCCTGTAAATATTTAGTGAAGAGCCTATACTCTCTATACCAAACACTAAAGAAGGACACGTTATTTTCCTAAATCAGTTTGAGATCATGAAGATACTAACATTAGTTTAAAAGGTTATTTATTTATTTATTTATTTATTTATTTATTTATTTATTTGAGACAGGGTTTCGTTGTATAACCTGGGCTGTTCTGGAACTCTCTCTGTAGACCAGGCTGGCTTTGAACTCAGAAATTTGCCTGCCTCTGCTTCCCAAATGCTGGGATTAAAGACATGCACCACCACTGCCCGGCAGTTTAAAAAGTTTTTAAGAGCAGTGATGTATGCCAGATTATGTACGCCTACTGTTGGAGATTTTTGTGTGCGTGTGTTAGAAACAACAGTTTTAGCACAAAGGCAGAGGAAAGATTTTTGGTGTTTAGTCTGCCACAGCTCCTCTCTATTATAGGCAGTTTCATAAAGATCTTCAAAATAAACTTCTCTTTAAAAACTACACTTTTGAGAAAATTCATCCAATTGGTAAAGCAATTTGCACAATGCCATCAAATTGATCAATTCCAAATAATGAAAAAAATACATTTGTGCTTGTAATAAACTGAAGTAAAGTCAAGGCTAAAGAGAAAAGACTTCTGGTCTTTCCATGGAAGGTATTCACAATGAGGATGCTGTTGTTGACGGTGAGAGTTTGTGGTTCTAAGTATAGTGGAGTCAACTCTATGAAAAGGTAAAGTTTAAGAGGGAAAATTCATGACTAACCAGGAAATAAAACTAAATGTCCTAGCTCTGGTGACAAAGACTTTTCTTGGGCTAAAATCCTTGGGCAGTCTAGTGAGGTGTTCCATGCTTCACAAGTCGCCTCTCCAGAGCTTTATTTGGGCGAGCAGCTTGAACTGAGAAGCACTATGTTTCTGTGGAAATAACCTGCTCTACAGATTTGGATCTGATTGTTCTGTCTTGTCTGGAACACAGAATTATCTTTCCCTGGTTTTGCCCACTTTGCAGATTACAATATTTAAAACCAATATAAGTAAATTGTGAAACTGATTACATCACGTCAAATTCAGTGCCTCACCCTCTTCAGGCATGTATTCTAACTCAGAATTACACTTTTGCCTTTTTGTTGTTGTTGTTGTTGTTGTTGCATCGAGAGGTCTCCCTCTGAGATAGTTTCCTACCTTTAGTTCTAATTAGAGCATATCAACAGTGGTAGCAATTTCTTCTTTTGTTGGGGAAAGGTCAGAAGAAAATGAGTAAAAAGCTATTTAAGTGAGACTGTCCTACTAACCCTTTAATACACATTCTATTTAGTGTCAACAAGCTGGAAACTGCATTTCTCAGAATCACTTGCAACTAGTACCCTAGAAGTAATTTAGATTCCACTAATTAAATGAATTTGTGTGAGATTTGCTAGTAGGTTACCCATGCTCCCATGCATGGCCAGACACTAATGTGAATATAAACAGTATTAATTGGATGCAGTTGGTTATTAAAAAAAAAAGAGGACATGAAAATGGGAGGTAGATATATAGGGGGTGATAATGAAAGAGAAGAAGAGGGTGGGGGTGAATATGATCAAATACATTATATAATAGATGAAATATTAATAGTAAAAATTATAAAATTGCTTACCATTGGCCTCATATAGAGGACAGAGACCCAATAATATAAAAATTATCTTAAAATCGAGTAATTATAAATAGAACCAATGGTAGAGAAGATGAGAATGAGGACAAGGAGATTGGCCTTGAGCCCAACAATGGAGAGCAATGATTCCTGTTTCCTGTTCAGAGTTGGGTGAGCTTGCAGAGGTTATCATACAGGTGTGCATAACCACTTACTTTTACATGAAGAAAGATCAGCATTTACATCAAAAGACTTTTCTCCTCAGTGTTTTGTCCAGTGCGGTCTTCACCTCCTTGTTTCTCAGGCTGTAGATCAGGGGGTTGAGCATGGGGATCACTGTGGTGTAGAACACAGAAGCTACAT
The DNA here is from genome assembly GCF_000001635.26 of Mus musculus. NCBI lineage: Eukaryota > Metazoa > Chordata > Mammalia > Rodentia > Muridae > Mus > Mus musculus. Next base: position 37,730,172 of record NC_000075.6, read on the forward strand.
TCTCCCGGGCCAGGGAACTAGCTGTAGAAGGCTTTAAGTACATGAATGCTGTGGATCCATAGAACAAGCCACAGCTGCAAAGTGGGAGCTGCAGGTGCTGAAGGCTTTGGACCTGCCCTCGTTGGAGCTGATGCGAAGGATGCTGGACAGGATGAATGCATAGGAAATGAGTACGGTTAAGCTTGTGACGATAATGTCAAATCCAGCTAAAAAGAAGACAGCCATTTCTACATCATAGGTACTAGAGCAAGAGAGCTTCATGAGGGGGAGGATGTCACAGAAGTAGTGGCTGATGAGGTCCTCACAATAGTTTAATTTCAACATGAGGCCAGTCTCAATTGCTGAACCGATGAGTCCTACGGCATAGACAAAAGCCACCAGCAGAGAGCAGAGGGCAGGAGACATGATGATGTTATAAAGCAAGGGTTGACAGATGGCCACATAGCGGTCATAGGCCATCACAGTGAGCATGTAACACTCAGCAATGACGAAAACCAGGAAGAAGTATAGCTGAGACATGCACCCCACATAGGAGATGAGGTTTCTTTGGGCCACAAAGTTGATGAGCATTTTAGGGGTAATGACAGAGGAGTAGCAGAGATCCACGAGTGACAGGTTACTGAGGAAGAAGTACATGGGGGTGTGAAGCTGTGAGTTGAGTCCAATCAAGGTGATCATGCCCAGGTTTCCTACCATGGTGACTACGAGGATCCCCAGAAAGAGGAGGAAGAGGGGTAGCTGGAGCTCTGGCCTGTTAGTTAGCCCCCCGAGGATAAACTCTGTCACTGTAGATTGATTCTCTGCAGTCATTGTGTCTGGGTGGGAAGCCTGTGTGGTGGGAGAGAAGGAGTTTGTGAATGGCTGTTCTTGCCCTGCTTGGAGAGCTGGTTTTCTGCATTTGACACTTGCTGAGCTATTCTGGCTGTGGCACACATATCTTCTCTATACTGTTGCTTCTTGCTGACAGAAGGACCAGCCCTTAGGGTTTCAGAGGCCTTAAAGCTTAGTAAAGGGCCAAGTTCTGTATTTCTTACTGCTGTCCTGTCATATTTGATGAGTAGTTGCTTATTGTGGGATCAGCAAGCACTTTGTTGTTAATTTTAGCTATTATTTTTAGATCCTAAACCATTGCACCATTTATCACTATGTCAAATCATACATATTATATATACATATATAGTATATTTTCCTAAGAAGCATGTGTTGTTATTAGTAGATGTGATACATATTAAATTAAATTCTCATATCTGAGGTATTATTCTCTATTTCTTTCTATTTTTCTTTTTCTTTTTTTGAAAGTTAAGTCTTTCTATGTAGCATTGGTTTTCCTTGAACTTACCCCTTCTTCTTCTTCCTGCTGGCTGGGATTGCAGCCATGTGCTGCCCCTGTACAGTATGGGATACATTTCTTAAGGCATAGCAGGAATCTCACTATGGTAATTGTTTTTGATACAATTATTAATTATTGACACATCTTCAGTTCATTCTTTCAAAAGTCACTTATAGTACCAGTTTTGTGAAAAGAGATTTTGTGTATAGCGAGTGTGCTGTGCTGTGTTGTGTGTGTATATACAACTTGCAGAAATTGGCTTTCTCCTTGTTTCTTAAAGCTTCTAGGGATAAAACTCAAGTTTTAAGATTTGATGGAAAATGGCTTTATCTACTGAGTCAAGTGACTTCCTTTTTCTTAAGTATAAGAGAATCTTTAACATCTTTGGAATATTTTGAATATTAGAACATATGTGTTATATGTAGGGTTTACATATTGAATTAGTGATAGAACGTTTCTTAACTAAAGTTACATATTGACATATCACAGATCGGTATGATCTTGAATATTATTTTTATTTACTACAAAATGATCTTTTTTTAATTTTTGAGACAGAGTTTCTCTGTATAGCCCTGGCTGTCCTGGAACTCACCTTGTAGACCAGGCTGGCCTTGAACTCAGAAATCTGCCTGCCTCTGCCTCCCAAGTGCTGGGATTAAAGGCGTGTGCCACCAAGCCCGGCTACAAAATGATTTTTATCTAGATGATGAATAATTAAAAATATTACCTATCCCTCTTTATGGAATCTCTGCTTCTTAATATTATAAGAAACATATTCAGTAACCATTAGCAGAGATTAAAATACTTTGTAAATCAGGTCAGGGTAAATGTTATATACCCAGTGCAATGTAGATGAGAATACATTCTTGTAGAATGAGCTCAGACAGCTAGTCTCAATTTTTTTTTTTGCTTATATAATCTTCTTCTGCAGCTTTTTATTCTTGTCTTTTTCCCCACTACTGATTCTTTTTAAAGATGTATTTATTTATTTTATGCTTATGAATACACTGTTGCTGTTGCTGTCTTCAGATACACCAGAAGAGGGCATCAGATCTCATTACAGATGGTTTTTGGGATTTGAACTCATGACCTCTGGATGAGCAGTCAGTGCTCTTAACTGCTGAGCCACCTCTCCAGGTCTCCCACTACTGTTTTTTGAGACAAGATCTCACTCCAAAGCCCAGGTTAACCTTCAGCTTGTAATGATTCTCCTGCCTTAGCTGACCAAGTGCTGAAAATACAGGTAGCAGTGTTAGCTATCAGGTACAGCTTAAATTTTCTAATGATATAAAAGACCAACTAGGACCACACATACCTTCTGAGTTCCTATGTGTATTAGCTATTATTATCAAGCTTTCAGAAGCTCAGGATTTTTTCTGAAGAGAGTACATCACATAGAACAGAGCATTAAAAGTTAACTGTCAACATATGGTCATAAATAGTCTAAACTATAAAGAAGAGCTCACAAGAGAAGATATTTTCTCATCTAATTTTTAGACAAAATACCTGTGCTGAAGGAAATGAAACAGCGTCTCAAATGAAACTTCAGGCAATGTCTGTGGCTTCAATATTCAGTAAATTCTAGAAGTATGCAGATGTGTATACACCACAAAATTTACTTAAAGAGCCCAGTCTAGTCCAGAAAAGGAGATTGTCATTTGGAAAGGTGATATAATATGACTAAAAATTGGGGGTTCTGTTTATATATATGTGTGTGTGTGTGTGGATCATCTCCTGGGATATAGTCACTCTAGAGACCATTGTTGTCTCTAAAGTAACAATTAGTTCATGTTTTCTCTTGTTCTGTGAATCATGTTTTATTTCCCAAGTGTGTTAATTCTTCTTTTATCTGTAAAAGTCATCTTTCAGTTTCAGAAACTTAGAATATAATGGGGCAATGAACAATTTAGCATCAACAGAGCCGTTACCACCACCATTACCCCCCTACCACTACCATCACCACCACCACCACCAACCATCCATCACCACTACCCACCCATCCTTATCATCATTACCATTATGACCATGGCTATCACCTTTACTACTGATGTATTATCATTATTGTCATTTTCATCTCAATAGGCACCACAGTAACTACCAGCAACATCATTCTCAGTGCCATGATGGTTATTACATATTGTTAGCTAGTCACCATGATGCATCATGAGCTAGCCTTGACATGCTTGTTTTAAAGAGTTTTGTTGAAACAAAGTTTTGCCAAGTGAGGCAACTCAGGGACAGAAAGACAAATGACACACATTATTTCTCAAATTCAGGTCCTGGCTTCTTTGTTTTGCAAGTTTAACTTGAAGCACAAAGTGGAAGCCTGTTGCTAAAATTCCTTCCCGGGGAGAGAGTAATGTCTTTGAAAACAGCTGTACTCATCATGGCCAGAATATTGACACTAGTTTTAATTTTATTCAGAGCTCTCCAATTTTAATCACACTCATTTTGGTGCTTATTTTTGTGCTATCTATTCAACAGAATAGTTCCTGTATTTGCTATTACAGTTATAATAAAAAGATATGTTTTATAATTTAAAAACAATAGTTGGTTTCTTATATCCCCCCCTTTATAAATTCACTAGTGTGAACATATTTAATGTGCTTCAGCCCAATACAATTACTATGCTTTTATCAGAATTTAATTTTATGTTTTACATTTTATTTTCATTATTTTAAATTGTACATGTGTCTGTGTTGGTATGTTCACATGAACACAAATACCTTTGGAGGGGACAGCAATAAATTCCCCCTTGGACCTTGAGTTATAAGTTGAGCTATGTGCTGAGAACCACACTCAGGTGCTCAGCAACAGCAGTGCGCACACTTAACCAGTAAGCTACTGCCCCAGGTATTGACAGTCTCTGGACTTCTCAATTTGTCTCTGAACTTAATATACTAGTCTCTAATATCTTCCTTACCATCTGGTATGACAAGATGTTGTGACTTTACCACATTCTTTTCATTCTTCAGAGCTGAGTCATTCATTTCACCAAGAATCTTGGTTCTTTCAGTAGGGAAATGACACCCCAGGAATGTGAATCTGATGCCAGAGAAGCTCATTGCTTCTGGAAGATCATTGTTTCCAGATCTTTTCTGACAGGAAATCAGTACTACAAATTACTACCAATGTATCATCATTATCATTATTTTCATTCCTATAGGTACCCAGTGACTACCTGCAACATCATTTTCAGTGCCATTACACATGAGTGTTATTACACATTGTCAGTTAATCTTGTTTCTCTGTGTCTGTTTTCTACACTTTCCCCCTTATAGCCTTCTTAAAAGAGAAGTCTGGCAAGTTTAATAGAATATTTTTATTGTTCTTTCTGGGACAGTTTTCTTTTCTTTTTTTTTTTAAATTTTATTAGATATTTTCTTTATTTACATTTCAAATGCTATCCTGAAAGTTCCCTATACACCCCCCCCCCCCCCGCCCTGCTCCCCTACCCACCCACTCCCACTTCTTGGCCCTGGAGTTGCCCTGTACTGGGGCATATAAAGTTTGCAAGATCAAGGGGCCTCTCTTCCCAATGATGGCTGACTAGGCCATCCTCTGCTACATATGCAGCTAGAGTCACGAGCTCTGGGGGTACTGGTTAGTTTATATTGTTGTTCAACCTATAGGGTTGCAGACCCCTTCAGTTCCTTGGGTTCTTTCTCTAGCTCCTTCATTGGGGGCCCTGTGTTCCATCCAATAGATGACTGTGAGCATCCACTTCTGTATTTGCCAGGCACTGGCGTAGCCTCACAAGAGACAGCTATATCAGGGTCCTTTCAGCAAAATCTTGGTGGCATGTGCAATAGTGTCTGCATTTGGTGGCTGATTATGGGATGGACCCCTGGGTGGAGTAGTCTCTGGATGATCTATCCTTTTGTCTTAGCTCCAAACTTTGTCTCTGTAACTCCTTCCATGGGTATTTTGTTCCCTATTCTAAGGAGGAATGAAGTATCTGCATGTTGATCTTCCTTCTTCTTGATTTTCTTGTGTTTTGCAAATTGTATCTTGGGTATTCTAAGTTTCTGGGCTAACATTCACTTATCAATGAGTGCATATCAAGTGACTTCTTTTGTGACTGGGTTACCTCATTCAGGATGATATCCTCCAGATACATCCATTTGCCCAAGAATTTCATAAATTAATTGTTTTTTTTTAAATATTTTTTTTATTACGTATTTTCCTCAGTTACATTTCCAATGCTATCCCAAAAGTCCCCCATACCCTCGCCCCCCACTTCCCTACCTACCCATTCCCATTTTTTGGCCCTGGCGTTCCCCTGTACTGGGGCATATAAAGTTTGCGTGTCCAATGGGCCTCTCTTTCCAGTGATGGTCGACTAGGCCATCTTTTGATACATATGCAATAGCTGAGCAGTACTCCATTGTGTAAATGTGCCACATTTTCTGTATCCGTTCCTCTGTTGAGGGACATCTGGGTTCTTTCCAGCTTTTGGCTATTATAAATAAGGCTGTTATGAACATAGTGGAGCATGTGTCCTTATTATCAATTGGAACATCTTCTAGGTATATGCCCAGGAGACATATTGCTGAATCTTCCGGTAGTACTATGTCCAACTTTTTGAGGAACCGCCAGACTGACTTCCAGAGTAGCTGTACAAGCTTGCAATCCCACCAGCAATGGAGGAGTGTTCCTCTTTCTCCACATCCTCACCAGCATCTGCTGTTACATGAATTTATGATCTTAGCCATTCTGACTGGTATGAAGTGGAATTTCAGGGTTGTTTTGATTTGCATTTCCCTGATGATTAAGGATGTTGAACATTTTTTCAGGTGCTTCTCAGCCCTTTGGTATTCCTCAGTTGAGAATTCTTTATTTAGCTCTGTACCCCATTTTTTAATGGGGTTATTTGAATTTCTGGAGTCCAGCTTCTTGAGCTCTTTGTATATATTGGATATTAGTTCCCTATCAGATTTAGGATTGGTAAAAATCCTTTCCCAATCTGTTGGTGGCCTTTTTGTCTTATTGACAGTGTCTTTTGCCTTACAGAAACTTTGCAATTTTATGACTGGGACAGTTTTCTTAAGCGTGATGTTTCTTCTCAAAGTGTAAACTTGTGTCCCTTAAATAGACTAAAGACAAAGCCAGAGGCACCAAAACCATTGGTGTCATATTAAGGAAAGAAAACAAAATACTTCCCTTTGGATTAATTTCACCCACAATGAGCCCAGGTCTGAGCTCCCCACTGCTCTCTGTGTGTGGTCTGTCTATAATCTGGTTTTGGGCTTGACTGTTGTGAATCTCTCTAATACATTCCTATTGCCCATCTCTGTGTCTTGTCTATCCCTACATGATGTCTAACTGGCCCTAACATAGGTCCTTCTGTCTTTGTAGAACAATACAGAAAATACTACATGGGGAAGGAATGAAGGGTACTTTACAGAAATCTGAAACAAAGGTTTACAAGAGATTAAGTTATTTACTGCAACTGACCCAAAAGCTCATAGTACTGAAAACATATCCTTATCAGGTAATAGCCATATCTGAAATTACATACACTCAGAATAGGGAACGAATCTCTTAGAAATCCATAACTAAAAAATCCAGGAGGATATAAAACATAACTAAAAATCCATGAGGGGAATGTTTGCTAGCTACGGGAAGGTCCAACCTTTGAGCTAGCCAAGGCATATCAAAACTACATTACTGAAGTGGGTTTGGCCTAATGCTGCTTGTGTTGTAATGTCAATTTTGGTCCCCAAAACTGCTTACAGAGTGCCTGCACTTAAGATACTTAGTAACTGTCTTAGTCAGGGTTTCTATTCCTGCACAAACATCATGACCAAGAAGCAAGTTGGGGAGGAAAGGGTTTATTTGGCTTACACTTCTATACTGCTGTTCATCACCAAAGGAAGTCAGGACTGGAACTCAAGCAGGTCAGGAAGGAATAGCTGATGCAGAGGCCATGGAGGGATGTTCTTTACTGGCTTGCCTCACCTGGCTTGCTCAGCCTGCTCTCTTATAGAACCAAGACTACCAGCCCAGAGATAGTCCCACCCACAAGGGGCCTTTCCCCCTTGATCACTAATTGAGAAAATGCCTTACAGTTGGATCTCATGGAGGCATTTCCTCAACTGAAGCTCCTTTCTTTGTGATAACTCCAGCTGTGTCAAGTTGACACAAAACTAGCCAGTACAGTAACCCTTCCCCCAGTTGGCTTCTATTGGTAAATAAAGATGACAGAAGCCAATGGTTGGGTAGGACAGGCAGAGGCAGGACTTTTAGGATTCCTTGGCTTGGGAGAGAGGAGGGAGGAAGAGGAGAATCACCATGAAAGGGGTGTAGGACAGACCAGCCATATAAGAAATTTGGATAAGTGGTCCTAGTGACCACTTCCTCTATTGGGTCTGCAGTACAGAGATGAAATATAGATTTTAAGGATGTTAACTCAGGAATACAGGAGGGGAGTGTTTGCTAGCCACGGGAAGGTCCAACCTTTGAGCTAGCCAAGGTATATCAAAATTAATCAGCTCAGGCATGTGTGTGTGTGTGTGTGTGTGTGTGTGTGTGTGTGTGTGTGTGTGTCTTTCATTTGTGAACCAGATAGCTCTTAGATGGATAACCCGTTGGGAGCACAGAGCAGGTTAACTAAATCACCTCTACACGCTACCAAAACCAAGCCATTTTTTATAATTGTTATTCTGTAGAAGAAAATATCAAATGGAGAGAGTTTACAATTCCATTAGACTCTAATAATTACAGGAAATAAAATCAGAACCAAGTCCACAGAGTGTGTTCTTGCCATGATTTTATATTGACTCACGGTTTTAGCTAGTTACCAGAATAAAGTTCTGGTAGAAAAGACAGGGAGCACTTATCCAGAAAAGTAAACTAGGTTTTTTTTGTAAACTAGGTTTAGTACCTTCAATTCTTGTTTTGTGGTTAACAACTACTCTTTCTTTATTTCTCTTTCTTTGTTCCTTTGTTCTTCCTTTCTTTCTTCTTAGTTTTTTATTTCAACTCATTGCACACTCTTGATGTATACATACATCAAGAATTTATGATTTTGGGAAAATAGAATCTATAATACAGAAATGGCAGGTTTCGGTTTATGAAATAGCACACATCTCTGGAATGTAACAATTTAAGAGAAGAATTTGATTGTCAAAATCTTTGTGGAACTACTTATAGTCAAGACTGGTGGTGAGCCAGCTGTGTCTACAATTTTTTTCCATTATTTTTTTTGTTATACATTTCTGTTAAATTTCTTTAAGAAATACATTTTACCTTGTAAATCTTCTACAAGATATCACGTGATCTGGCATTGTTGTTGAAAAAAAAATCTCAAGAATTCTCTGTAGGAGTTATGTTGTGGATGTGTCTGTTGACGTTGGGCTTCCCGAAGTTGTGATCCATTGATCTCTGTATTGTTTCCAGTTGTGATTTTCTGTAGTGGCTTCCATTTGTTGTAAAGAGAAGCTTCTTTGATGAGAGGTAAGTGCTATACTTATCTGTGGGTATAAGGATGAGCTTTGGAATGTATTAGTAATTTATGTATTAGGAATTATGCTCAGCTAGTAAAATGGTGGTAATACATTCATTGTAAGACCCATGACCTTATTAGTCCCAAGTAAGTAATAATAATTAAAGTATGCCACTAATTTGAGAGGAAGTATGGGAATGACATAGGAAGGGTTAGAGAAAAGGAGAATGGGAGGGGTTGGATGGAGAAAAGGGAAGGGGGAAGTAATATTATATTTTAATTAAAATATACTAACATAAGAAAGCAAAAGAGGCCATAAATTTGAGAAGGAGTAGGTAGGAGGGATGGGTTTAAAGGAGGACAGGGAGGGGGAAAATCATGTAAATACAGTACATATATTTGAAATTTAAGTATTCTAAAAAATTTTAATACCTAAGGCTTATTTAGGAAAACCTAGTTTTGTTTCTTTAGTGTATTGGTCTAGGGAAATGCTATGGCTATTCATCAGTGATCTACAGGAACCATTGATGATTCGCTTCACAGAGTACATGAACATCTGTTGTGTGTCTATTTTCTCTGAATTGAAACATTCTCTATTTATGGGAGCATCATTAAGAATGAGGAAGAAGAAACAAACAAACAAACACCCCCAAACCAAAACAAAAAAACAACCAACCAACCAACCAACCAACCAACCAACCAACCAACTAACCATCAACAACAACAACAACCAAACCCCAAAACTCATTAGGCTCAGGAAACTCTTAAAACTTAATATCTGTGATGATCCTTTTAACGTTCTACAAGTCATCAAAATTGCTAAAGAAACAAAACTTTCTCATCTGAAAACACTGAGCTAAGGGATACAGCTTTTGTGCACCATCATCCATGCTTAGAGTAGAGTCTTTGGTGGTATAGCCATGTTAGAATCTATCTATCTATCTATCTATCTATCTATCTATCTATCTATCTATCTATCTATCTATCTATCTCTATCTCATCTCTCCCTTCTGTCATCTATTTATCATTTATATATCTGTCTATCTGTCTGTCTATCTATCTATCTATCTATCTATCTATCTATCTATCTATCTATCTATCTATCTATCTATCTATCTCTATCTCTGTCATCTGTCATGTATTTATCATTTATATATCTGTCTGTCTATCTATTATCTATCTATCTATCTATCTATCTATCTATCTATCTATCTATCTATCTATCATCAGTCATGTATGTATATATTATCTATTAACCATCTGTCTGTCTGTCTATCTGTATCTGTCTATCTGTCTTTCTCTGTCTATCATCTGTCAATCTAAGACAGTGTCTCATGTATCTCAGGTTACCACAAAACTTTCTATGCTACCAAGGATGACTTTGAATTTATGTTTTTTCTGCCTTTACCCCCTTAGTGCTGGGATCACAGACATGTACCACCATGCACAGTTTATTTGGTGTTAGGAATAGAACCTAGGGCTCTGTTTGATAGACAAGCAGTTTACCATTTTTTTTTTTAAAGAATGAGTAAACAGTAAGGGAATGATGTAATTTAAGGTCATATCTAGTTCTTTTTCTTGGCAGCTCAAGGATATAGTTATTCTTTTACTTTTGAAATGTTCTCCACCCCTGGCACCCACAAAATTTCTTTTATTCTACAATGATTTGTTAAATTGAGTATTTGTTGAGGTTATGAGTAGCACTCAAAAATATCTTTAAGGTTCCTATAATTATTCCTGTCCTTTGCATGGACATATTAGGTCATTGTAAAGATGCTACTCAATCTCATATTCTGTTTTACTTCTGAAACATGTTGTACATGTCTTCAAGTGCTTCTATTGATCAATTTCCCTTCCTCTGTGTGGTCATATTTCAGGATTCCTCAACTCCTGAATTCCAATTATCGCCTCTTTAAAGACATAGGTTTAGAGCATATTACTGCTATATTTTTAAGATTAGCTCTGTATTGATAATTCTTAAGTATGCATCTCTTTCTTTCCTACCCTAAAGTGTCTTTGCATTGCCATATTCTTTCTGACATTTGCCTTTTAGATGTTATGGTCTTGCGTGCGTCCTGACTCGCCAGCAAGAACTACGCTGCAACAGGATCCTTCTGTACACATTTATTGGGAGAGCTTGATTGCAGAGGTGAAGAGACCCCAAGCCCAGAACTGGTGCTGCTTATATAGGCCTAGGAGAGGCGTGTCTCACACCTGGATTGGTTATGCATGGGTTATGCTTACCACCTCATTTGCATGTCTCACATCTGATTGGTTAACATGTCTCTCATCTGATTGGTTAACATGTCTCTCATCTGATTGGTTAAATTGTCTCTCATCTGATTGGTTAACTTGTTCTCTCATCTGATTGGTTAATTTTGGTTAATTCTCAAAACCTCATCTTGGCAGAAAAAACTTTACTGCCTATGTATGTGTGGTGGCCAGTGGTGGCCAGCGCCACCCTGCAACAGCACATGTGGCTTCCCACATTATGGTAACATTTTATAGTCTTAAAATCAAAAATTTATTTAATTGCCTTCTTCAGTCTTATTTCTCATATATGTTATATTTATGTTTTTCTGTGTCTCAGATCTTAGTCAAATTTGATTTGTGCTTTTCCCATCAATCTCTTTTTTACCACTGGGACATCAATATATATCAACTGCTTCATTACTCTGTCTCCTGCACCATTAACCTCTTTCTGTATTTATTGCTGTGGGGAGAATTCTGACTGTTCTCCCTGTCTGCCCTTTTCTCTCTTTCAGCCTGTTCTGACACTACCATCTATATAAAACATCATTGCTATTAAGAAAGACAGTTCTGATTGCTAGTATTATTTAATCAATTATTTTTACCTTCTAAGTTCTATAATCAGCATCATTTATTCACCCTTTGAGATATGATTATTATTAGTTTTAAGATTAGAGACTGAAGTTCAGAGAGAGGTTGAACAGCTACTAAGGTCACATATTTAGCAATAGGCAAAGCCACAGTTTGTCCTGAAGTTAGTTCACATTTTGAATGCTTAGGAACATTATAATTTACAATTTACCATTACTACCAGTAATTTTGTTAGAATTACAGCCATAAATTTGACTGTTCCAGGCCAGTTGACAAGTGGTCATCTTATTGGTGCTATGCTGTATTCCTCTCCAGTGGTTATACTCACTTCGATATATAGGAAAGGTTGAGGGATTATCTCCTTTTAAAAATATTTTTCAAAAGCTAACATACCAATGGTAGGCTTCATTATGACATTTTCAAATTTGTTTTGGTTAATTTCCCTTTTCCCATTCCCCATCCTCCACCCCTCTATTTTTCCCTTTCCTTCGCTACCCCAAGAAACTTCTTGTTCATGTTGTCTCATGAATTCTATTAACCTCCACTACACCAACATCTCCTTTTCTCTTATCATGACCTCCTTTCTAGCTTCATGACCTATATCTACACTCATATTTACACACACACACACACACACACACACACACACACACACACACACACAGACACACACACACACACAGACACACACACACACAGACACACACACACCTTAACAGAACATTAAAGCTAGGATCTGCATATGAAAGATAATATGCAGATAATCTTCATCTTTCTAAATCTAGGTTACCTTTCATAGTATGATAATATCCAAATTTATCTATTTTTCTGCAAATTTTGCTAAATAAAATTACATTGGGTATTTATATCACACTTTCATTACTTATTGATGAATATTTATAGGACTTTAGTATTTTCTTGCTATTTTAAATAGGGAATCAATAGACATGGATATGTAAGTAATTTTGCAGTAGACTGTAGAGTCCTTTGGTCATATGTCTTATTTGGTATTCTACTGCTATGAAAAGATACCATGACCATGACAGCTCTTATAAAAGAAAGCATTTAATTGGGACTTGCCTATAGTTTCAGAAGTTTAGTCCATTGTCCTCATGGCAGGGAGCATGATAGGTTGTAGGCAAACATGGTAGCTGAGAGTTTTACAGCCAGATCTGACCAACAATTCAAATTTATGAGACTGTAGGGGCTGTTCTTATTTGGTAGTTCTGCTTTTTTAATGGTAGTTCTGGGTTTTGAGGTCTCCACACCAATTTCCATAGAGGGTAAAACAGTTTACATTCCACCAGCAGTGAACAAGGATACTTCTTTTCTTTCATCCTCCCCACTGTTTACAATAGCCATTCTGACTAGGTCAAGATGGAATCTTACAGTAGTTTTCTTTGAACTTCCATGATGGATAAGGATATTGAAAGCCTTTACAATACTTAATGACTGTGCCAGCAGGATGATTCAGCAGGCAAAGATGATTTCTATCAAGTTGGAACAAAGATCCATTCCTGTGGCCCACATAGTAGATGGTGAGTCCAAGTCCTGAAAGTTGTCCTCTTTTCTCTACACAGTGGCTTTGCTATGCATGCATGTGCATGTGCACATAATGAAGAAATGTGATAAAATATATTTCTTGGTCATTTGTATTTCTTCTTTTGAGAAGTTTTGTTTTTTTGTGTGTTTAATTTTTAGTTATTTGTATATTCTATGTATTAATACTCAGCTGTCTAAGAATCCTTGAACTCTGGCCTTTATTTCACTAATAGGCACTCTGTCATTTGCTTGGGATACATACATATCCAAAAACATATGTATGTGTTTTGCAAGTTTCCACTAAGAAAATAGTTGAGGTGGCTATAGTAGTTGCATATTTTTTATGCATTTTGTCAATGATTTTATTCTTATATTATCTGCTGTTCAAAGTTTGCAAATACTTGCTTTGTGTTTTCTTGTTTTTATATTGCTTGTGCACAAAGAAAGCACTATACCAGCTATGCTATTGCATGTAATCTAATGTCTGATTTTGAAAGCAGGCTGTGCATTTGCAACCTGGGTTCTATGTATTCGGAGATGATAGTAGCTGATGATTGTGTCAATTCCTAAGCTTCTGGTTCCGAAAATATTTAGAAGTACCTGAAAGATAGTGTGGCCAAGCCCATACCCAGAGTTTTTGATCAATGTCTCAGATTTTCTTTGTGAGACTCACTCTAGATATTTGTAGTGAGCAGCCAGGTTTGAAGAACAGAGGGAAACACAACCTCTCCAGATCCTTCAGATCTTAGCTCCTGTGAGGACATGGCTTTGATGTTTGAGAAGACAGCATAGAGAAAGGATGGTGAAGGCAGATGTTGGGGTTTGGGAGTAAGAGACAAAAAAGAGAAAAGCAATTGGGAGGAGTACTCAAAGAGTGTGGTGGAAGGCAGAGAAAGTTGACAGTCATGGAATTTTGACTAGTTATTAACTTAGACAAAGACTACTTGGGCTTAGATATAGAAAAGGCCTGCTATTCTGAGGTTTTCTTTTTTTAATCATTAAACTTACTTAGAGGGGAGGGGAATAAGAATTCTTGTTGATTTCTGATTAATTGCATTCCAAGAATTAATATTGATCCATGGAATGAGTTAAAATTTGAATAAATCTTTCATTCTGCTAAAGTATAAGAGCTTTGCAAAATTTTCTCAAGGGAACTCACTTCTATTAAAATTATTGGGCATTATTTGTCATTTTTAAGATGTTGCCTTATGGGTTTCAGTGGGACCTATAAGAAAGTTGATCTAATAGTTAGGATAAGGACCTTGAATTGGGCAGATTCAGATAAGACTGGGTTTTGAAACATACTGTATCTCTGCAGAGATCCAGACTTTAACATCCTAAGCAAGAGCTGTAATAAGGAATAAATATATTTTCCTAAAAACTTTATTTCTTTTATTATCTTGAGATTATAATATAATTACATCATTTCCTCCTTCCCCATCCTCTCTCTAAAATCTCCCATATACCTCTCCTTGCTCAAATTTTGTGGCCTCTTTTTCATTAATTGATATATATATTCCTAAATACATCAGTATAAAAATAGACATGTTTCTGAATGCTTTAGACCTTGGCAGCTGGGACTCAGTTTAATGATACAGTATTAAGTACATTATAGGCTATAGCTGAAAGAAATGCTCCTTCTGAAAGGTGAATTATGATGTATACAGAAAACAAATATTTTGCTTCCTTTGGGAAGGTAACTCTGAGGAAATGATCCTGAGGGAGCCCCTGTCTTCATAATCAGGCCACTGAGATTGTTAACCAGACTGAGTCTGTTTATTCTCCTATTACCATAGGTCATGATAGGTGCTGCCTCTTTCCTGGAAGCTGGAGGAACCATTGTATAAACTAAAAGTTGTAAGTCAAGGTTGTCAGTACAGAGAGAAATATAAGGGAAACCTGAGATTCTGAACTTTGGCTTGGGAAAGGAGAAGGTCCAAGCTCCAAGCTGTTGTCTTCTATTCACCAGGTCTTTGTCTTCCTCAGAACACATGAGAGGAGAGATAGTAAGCAGAAACATCCCTGCTGCAAGTAAAGGAAGGTATGTGCCCCTCTGACCCTGAGCAGTCATGAAACAAGGGTTAGGGACGCAGACTGTGGGTGGGACTTTGGGAGCTTCCCTCCTGCCTGAAGTCTGGAGGGTCTGTGACTTTGGGTATTTCAGTCTCACTTATCAAGTCTGTAAAGTAAGGATAACAGTACAGTCATATACTAAGAGTTTCTCAAAGTAACTCCTAAATAAGTGTTAGCTTATAATATTTTTATTCACCCTGCATGCAGTTGAGCTAAGAGATTGTAAGAAGCCTGGTTATATGTCTATGTCTATGTCTATCTATGCCTATGCCTATGCCTATGCCTATGCCTATGCCTATGCCTATGCCTATGCCTATGCCTATGCCTATGCCTATGCCTATGTCTATGTCTATGTCTATGTCTATGATCTCAATCTCTATCTCTATAGTGCAGACTGGGAGACACTGTCATAGCTCTGGTGGCACCTGCCTTTCAGGACTCACTCCAGGGAAGAGACTCATGTTTCAGCACCTTGCTCAGAGACAGGAGAGGGGAAGGCATCTCAAACGGACTAACTTCAGAATCTAAGAGATACACACTTTGTTTAGTCTCTCTCTCTCTCTCTCTCTCTCTCTCTCTCTCTCTCTCTCTCTCTCTCTCTCTTTCTTCCTCCTCTCTCCATCCCTCCTCTTTCTCCTTCTTCAAAGTCAGGATAGATTTGTAATGATGGTGGCGATGCTTTTCCTCTACTGGTTCTCCTCTCTGCTACACAGGCTTCCCACCCAAGAAGAATGACTGCCAAGAATTCCTCTGTGATAGAGTTCATCCTCGCAGGCCTGACAGACCAACCAGGACTCCGCATGCCCCTCTTCTTCTTGTTTCTAGGTTTCTACATGGTGACTGTGGTTGGGAACCTGGGTTTGATCTCCCTGATTGGGCTGAACTCTCACCTTCATACCCCTATGTACTTCTTTCTCTTCAATCTTTCTGTAATAGATTTCTGTTATTCCTCCACTATCATCCCAAAAATGCTTATGAATTTTATCTCAAGGAAGAACATCATCTCACACTCAGGGTGCATGACACAGTTGTTTTTCTTCTGTTTCTTTGTTGTCTCTGAGTCCTTCATCCTGTCAGCCATGGCATATGACCGTTATGTTGCCATCTGTAACCCCCTGATGTACACAGTCAC
Source organism: Mus musculus (assembly GCF_000001635.26). NCBI lineage: Eukaryota > Metazoa > Chordata > Mammalia > Rodentia > Muridae > Mus > Mus musculus. The sequence continues at coordinate 37,746,537 of NC_000075.6, forward strand.
CATGTCTCCTCAGGTATATTTACTTCTTTTGCTGGGAGTCTATGTGATGGGCTTCTCTGGGGCCATGGCCCATACAGGGAACCTCATGAATCTGACTTTCTGTGCTGACAACCTCATCAATCACTTCATGTGTGATATTCTTCCCCTTCTTGAGCTCTCTTGCAATAGCACCTTCATAAATGAGCTCGTAATCTTTATTGTTGTGGCCTTTGATATTGGTGTGCCCATTGTCACCATCTTCATTTCTTATGCCCTCATCCTCTCTAGCATTCTTCGCATGCATTCCACAGAGGGCAGGTCCAAGGCTTTCAGCACCTGCAGCTCCCACTTGATTGTGGTTTGTCTTTTCTTTGGTTCTGGGGCTTTCATGTACCTCAAACCTCCTTCCATTTTGCCTCTTGACCAAGGAAAAGTGTCTTCCTTGTTCTATATGATTGTGGTGCCCATGTTGAACCCTCTGATCTATAGCTTGAGAAATAAGGATGTCAAAGTTGCTCTGAGGAAAACCTTGGGTAAGAGAATTCTTTCTTAACAGAGGAGCAGTATCATGAGCTACAGTGGTGTGACTGGTCAGTGAGCAGTATTTATATGGAAAGAGATGTGTTTGGATAAGAAGATGCAATATTGCCATGAGGAGTTCAAGGTTTGGTCATTTTTCCCCCTTCTCATACAAGAAGAGAAGTTTATGGCACTATGGAGAAACTAGGTCTTCATGGATGCTGGGGCAATTGTTCAACCAACAAACTACCAATTTATAACTTTATGCAAATTTTTAATGATTCCCAGACCATTTATTCTTGAATGGGCCTTATAAATCATTTAATGTAATGTCATTTATTATGTATTGGAGACTCAGAAACATGTTGCTGTTCAATGATAACAAACTATTGTCAAAAATAAACTCAAGTTCAGAAAGTTGAATTTTTTTCTATTTTTTGGGTTGTCGTAATGCTTTGTTTTCTCATCATAGTATGCCTCCTTTAGGGTTCTTTTTGTTAATAATTTCAAATTATTTTATTTAATTAAGTTAAAATATAGTTACATAATTGCCCTTCTCTTTCTCCTCTCCATTACCTCCAGTGCATTGCTTTCTCTTTCAAGTTCATGACCACTTTTTCTTTAATTGTTATATAGTCCTAAGTACACAAATGCAAGTTGATTAGTCTGTATAATGTGATCTGTAGATATATAATGTATGCGCCAATCCCTTGGTAGGATTTCCTTTTTAGCATGAAAATACATTAAAATCTTACTCTACTTATACTAATGTAATGTAAATTCTCAAAAGAAAATTTGTGGGTAGTGGTAGTATTATTCAGTGGTTAGGAGCACTTGCTGCTCTTTCAGAGGACCTGCACATAGCTGTTAGCATACAGGTTGAGCAACCTCCCAACTGCATGTAGCTCTATGTCTACAGGATTATACCTTCCTCTGTCTAACTAGTACACCAACACACATGTGGAACATGCATGCGTACACATGAGCACAAATTTAAAAAATCTTTAAAAATCAAGAACATTACCATTACTACATTTTGGATAGGAGAAGAAAAATTTCCTTGTTTTTGGCCAAATGACAGAGTAACGTGACTGTTATTATATGTTTTCTATTGTCTCAAGGGTAAGGTAATGTGTGGAACACAGCAACTTCAACCTCCTTAATTAGGATTCCTAAGGTCTCATTTGCTAGAAGAACATATCCCACCTTCAGGCAACAGTTTTTGGGATAGCCCTGCTCCAGTGGTCCAGGACCCCCATGAAGACCAAGCTGCACATTGCTACATATGTGAGGGGAGTCCTAAGAGCAGCCTGTGTATGTTCTTTGTTTAGTGGTTCAATCTCTGAGAGCCCCAGGGGTCCAGGTTATCATTTTATGTTGAGATCCTTGATTCACTTGAATTTGATTTTTGTGCAGGGTAATAAATATGGTTATATTTTCATCCTTATATGTGTAGATATCCAGTTAGTGCAGCACCATTTGTTGAAGATGCATTCTCTTTTCCAATGTATCATTTTGTCTTCTTTCCAAATAAATCAAGTGTTCATAGTTGTGTTGGTTACTTCTGGGTCTTTGGGGCAAATCCATTGATCAACATGTCTGTTTTTTGTACCAATCTCATGTGGTTTTTAATCATTAGTGCTCTGTAGTACATCTTGAGGTCAGAGATGGTGATTTATTCTATTTAATTGTTCAGGATTGTTTTGGCTCTACAGGGATTTTTGTTTTTCCATATAAAGTTGATAACTGTTCTATAGTAGTAGTAGTAGTAGAAGATTAATCTGCTCTAATCTCCTCGGCAGCATTAATGTGTGTACCTTGGTACTTGCCCCAATGTTCTGGACTCTCAAATGAAAGATACACACACACACACACACACACACACACACACACACACACACACACACACACACACAGAGAGAGAGAGAGAGAGAGAGAGAGAGAGAGAGAGAGAGAGAGAGAGAGAAAGAGCCTTATATTTATTTATACTTACTATAATCTATATACTATCTTTTTTACCCTAGACACAATGCAGGGGTGGGTTGGGGGGTTGGGTGGCTCTTCTCTGGCTCTTACATTATTGTATGATATTTTTTCTATAGCTCTTAAGCCTAGATTTCATTCCTTTCATGGCATGGTAATTCTGTTTTCTCCTTGGTCCAGTTGCCTGTGAATCCTAAAGTCCCACCTCTGTCTCCCTGCCCAGCCATTGGCCCCTGACAATCTTATTTACCAATCAAAGCCACCTGGGGGCAGGTGTTAGAATTCTGTCTATGCTCCACCCCATAGTTACCTGGCAACAACTAGGTAGACCTGACCCACTATTAAAGGGGCTGCTTGTCCCCTCTTCTCTCTCTCTTGTTCTCTTTTTCCTCTCTTTCTCTTTCCCTGCTTCCCTTCACCCTGCTCTCCCTGTTCCCTTCTCCCCTCTCTCTCTCCACATTACCTTGGCCAGCCTCTACTCCTCTATTTTTCTACTATCTTTCTCTGCCTTTCTTTGCCTCTACTACCCTCTTAACTCCCCTCCGCACACCCTGAATAAACTCTATTCTATACTATACCACTGTGTGGCTGGTCCCTCAGGGGGAAGAGATGCCTTGGTATGGGCCCACTGAGGCACCCCCTTCTCCCATACCTCACCACACCTTCAGAGAACATATTCCCCCCTCTCTTTGTCTTTTTATAAATACACCATTGGTGCCAAAACCTGAGATTTAGAAACTCTCCAGGTTTGCATCCTACCCCAGATATCACATGGAGGTCCACACTCACTAGCCCAAACTTCGGAACCTGGGAAGCATCTCCCAACCCTATTGGTCAGCATAAATGCCCACATGGTCCCAGGGAGAGTTCTCAAGCTCAGAACTACTCTCATGCTGCCTTTGAAGATGGAGGCATTCAGTCTTTCACTGATGCTTGTTCTAAGACCCTTTCCCCTTGGGTGAGACTTTCCTCCCTCCTTTTGAGAGTTTCTCACAGCTGAGAATCCCAGGCTGGGCCTGGATAAACTGCTCTCTGTCTCAGGAGCACTGACTTCGAGTGTAACCCCAAGCCCCCATGTACCAACCTGGAGGTCTGGTCTGTGCTAGAATCTCTCTGTTTGTTAATGATGCCCTCAGGATGCTGGTAGGGGCAGAATAATCCTATTCTCTTACCCATGGGTTGGTCTTTACCACCTTGTCCCTACTTACTGACATGTCTTGGTCTCATTCACAGTTAACAGAAAACATTATCTCTACATGGCCACTAAACTGGCACTTTCTCATTAGCAACCCCTAGCATAGGCTTACCCCCCTCTACCTCCATCATTTTCTGGCTCTGGATGCCACTGTGGCTGCTACTTGTCCATGGGTTCACAATCTGAAAAGCGGGATGGCCCTACCCCTTACTAGGGACTGCTTGCTGCTCTCCCACCTCTTGCATTTGCTCATTAGCTCTGCTCCTTGGTAGCCATGGGAAAAGGGGGTCTGGCCCTGCCCCTTTTATCCTGCCAGGGAGTCTGTTTGTGACACATGCTTTCCCACTTGCACAAGGGCAGCTGTATGTTCTCTCACAAGAAAGGTCTCCTGAGGTCTGCCTTCCAAAGCTGCCACTGGGCCCTGCCTGCCTGTAAAAGCAGCTTTGGTCCTGCCTGCCCCTATCTGCCCTGTCGCCACTTCCTACTTTGTCCACTATTGTAGTTGCTTTTAGGTGTTTCACTGCAGCTGTGAACAAAAACAGCTTTTGCCTTGTCTGAGAAGCTGCTTTCCTACTCACAGGAGGGAGTCCCCCCTCCCCCTCTGCCTCCCTCGCTGTCTCTGCCTCTGTCTCTCCCCCTCTGTGTCTCTCTCTCTGCCTCTCTCTCTCTCTGTCTGCCCAGGGCTCATTAAGTGAGGGGGAAAAGCACTGTATGCCACAGGAATAGCATGCGCACTGCTGGAATATGAGATGCTATTTCAGGTCCTTCCTTCCCTCTACCCCCTGCTCCATCGAAAGCACTGGGCCGCGGCCAGAGCCACTGTAAGCAGAATTCAGCAGCACCTTGGAGGTGCAAACACATGGTTCTTCAACTGCGCATACACATACGAATGTCTCCTCAGACCAGCCTGCTCTCTTTTCAATCCGTTTCATCAGAGATACAAGCCTGAGCCCCCCCCCCCCTGTTCTCATGGCCTGCCTTCGCAAGCCACTGCTGTTAGCTTAATGTGTTTTTCTTTACTTACACAAGTTGTCAAAATTGCTTAAGATTTTCATTCCTATCCTGTCTTAATAGATGATGATTTTTTACTACTGCCATTAAATTATGACGTGCTCTATTCAGATACAACCAATCGATATAGCCCTCAATCTTGTCAAAAGTCTGCTAATTATTAATATGTCTACGTTTATGATAGACACAATCTCCTGAAGCCTTTAACAGTTTAACCCCACAAGGTCTCAGAAGATTTGGACATACTTCAATATACTGCCTGGATTATGGTATGATAATCACTGAAAAACACAGTGGACAACACTAGATACCCTGAGTCAAATGACTTATCTAAATCAAGGTAAGCCATTTTTTAATGTCACACATAACATTTCATGGAGAAAAAAACCCTGCATCTTCTGGGCTTGAAAGTCAGACTGACTCTATTCAGGTTGCCATGGAGACCACAGGGAACCATTGGTTACGGGACTCTCATTTTTTTTTAAATAATATATAACTGGTAGATTATTGTTTATTCTTCCACAGGTTTCTGACTATATTGACAGCTAAGGTAACTGTAGCTTGACAGCTAGGAAACAGTCCTAACTCCTTACCAAAAACTCAGTTTCTAGCGACTAGTTCAGATGTAAGCATTCACAGTTGTAATCTGTTACTTCCTTACCTAAACTCAGTTTCCATCAATTAAATGCTTCATATTTCCTCTTCTTACTCTGCCACTGTCCTAACGTTACTTAAGTTCCTATAAATTTGCCTAACTCTACTGAAACATTCTATTATGCTGTCCAACTTTTTTTTTAATTGGGTATTTTCTTTATTTACATTTCAAATGTTTCCCCCTTTTCAGGTCTCCCCTTCAGAAACCTCCTATCCCATCCCACACACCCCCTCCCCCGACTCTATGAGGTTGCTCCCCCACCCACCTACCTGCTGCACCCACTCCAGTAGTGACTCACATGACAGGCCCAAAAGCTTGGACACAGTCCCAAGGCAAAAGGTTCATGGAAACTTAGTCTCCCAGAACTGTGGCATCTTGTAAAATGAATGCTCCAAATCTGTCCTTGCTTTAGTTGGTGAACAGATCTGTGTGCTTTTCTTCAATATTGTTTTATTATACGTGCTTTTAAGGATTGATTTTGACATATAGCTACGTTAGATTAGCCTCCGTCAGTGTTCCAATGTCCTAGGCAGGCCTTGAGCTGACTCTGGACTTGGAATTCAGTAAGAATGTTACCTATTTAGTAACATTCAAAATTACCTCTAGTATTGTAAGAGAGACAGTGAAAGTAATCAGGCATTACAATTTAATAGAGCTAGTAATCTTAGGGCTAGTCTACAGAGTAAATACTTGGAACAGTAGCTGAGTTACTCCCATATACAGGAATTTACAATGGCCTAGGAAGAAGGTGGGTTGTGATTTTGGGAGGAACTGAAGTATTGTATTATTCATGAAATGGTTATCCCCTGGTGCATGTTTTTCACTAGGCCCAGATGAATAGCATAATCAGGTATTTACTAAAGGACCCCTGGCGGTGGGTTTAACAATAGACTAGCATTGAGTCAGACCATTCACCTGGCTCCTGTGTTTAGCTGATCTTAGATAGGGCTGTTCCTATCTCAGTTGTAAACACTGCCTGGCTCCCCCTAGCTTTTCATGTATACATTTTCTTTGTTTTGTGTAAAGAACCATTATGTACATTGGTGGGGTATTCACCTAGCTTTCTTGTTTTTCTTCTGTATTATAAGTCTGGGGCTTGCTTTGACAAAATTACATTCAGATACAACACTCTCTGTGTCCATGTCTGTTTGTCACTTTTCACCAACTCCCTGCCCACCTGTACCAGGACTCTGATTCTTGTGCAGATGGAGTCTGCAGTCTGCAGTCGCAACTGAAGCACCTACCCACTCCTGTCTCTTCTCCAACTCCTCCATCAGTGACCCTGTCTGTGCTCAGTCCAATGGTTGTCTGCAAGCATCCGCCTCTGTATTTGTCAGGCTCTGGCTGAGCTTCTCAGGGTACAACCATATCAGGCTGCCATCAACAAACACTTTCTGGCATCCATAATAGTGTCTGGGTTTGGTGACTGTATATGGGATGGATCCCTAGGTGGAGCAGTCTCTGGATGGCCTTTCCTTCAGTCTCTGCTCCACACTTTGTCTCCATATTTCTTCCTGTGCATATTTTGTTCCACCCTATAGAAAGCACTATAGCATCCATACTTTGGTCTTCCTTATTCTTGGGCTTCATATGATCCATGTATTGGATCTTGGGTATTCCAAACTTTTGGCCTAATATTTCACTTATCAGTGAATGCATACCATGTGTGTTGTTATGTGACTGAGTTACCCTACTCAGGACGATATTTTCTCGATCCATCCATTTGCCTGCAAATTTTATGAACTCGTTATTTTTAATAGCTTAGTATTCCATTGTGTAAATGTACCACATTTTCTGTATCCATTAGTCTGTTGAGGAACATCTGGGCTCTTTCCAGCTTCTGGCTATTATAAATAAGGCTGCTATGAACATAGTGGAGCATATGTCCTTATTACATGTTGGAGCATCTTCCAGGTATATGCCCAGGAGTAGTATAGCTGGATTCTCAGGTAGTAATATGTCCATTTTCTGAGAAACTGCCAGACTGATTTCCAGAGTGGTTGTACCAGCTTGCAATCCCACCAGCAATGGAGGAGTGTTCCTCTTTCTCCACATCCTTGCCATCATATGCTGTCACCTGAGTTTTTGATCTTAGCCATTCTGAGTGGTGTGAGGTGGTTTTGATTTGCATTTCCCTGATGACTAAGGATGTTGAACACTTCTTTAGGTGCTTCTTGGCCATTTGTTTCCTCAATTGATAATTTTCTGTTTAGCTCTGTTCCCCATGTTTTAATAGGGTTATTTGATTCTCTGGAGTCTAACTTGTGTTTTTGTATATATTGGATATTAGCCCTCTATTGGATGGAGGATTGGTAAAGATCTTTTCCCAATCTGTTGGTATCCATTTTGTCCTATTGACAGTGTCCTTTGCCTTATAGAAGCTTTGCAGTTCTATGAGGTCCCATTTGTCGATTCTTGATCTAAGGACATAAGACATTCATGTTCTGTTCAGGAACTTTCCCTCTGTGCCCATGTGCTTTCTCCATGTTCTCTACTATTAATTTAGTGTATCTGGTTTTATGTGGATGTCCTTGATCCACTTGTACTTGAGCTTGTACAAGGAGATAAGAATGGATCAATTTGCTAACCACCAGTTGAGCCAGCACCATTTGTTGAAAATGGTGTCTTTTTTCCACTGGATGGTTTTAGCTCCTTTGTCAAAGATCAAGTGACCATAGGTGTGTTGGTTCATTTCTGGGTCTTCAATTGTATTTCATTGATCTACCTGCCTGTCATTGTACCAGTACCACGCAATATTTATCACAATTGCTCTGTAGTACAGCTTAAGGTCAGGCGTGGTGATTCCACCAGAAGTTCTCTTATTGTTGAGAATAGTTTTCACTATCCTGGGTTTTTGTTATTCCAAACGAATTTGAGAATTGTTCTTTCTATCTCTATGAAGAAGTTAGTTGGAATTTTGATGGGAATTGCATTGAATCTGTAGATTGCTTTTGGCAAGATGGTCACTTTTGCTATATTAATCCTGCTGATCCATGAGCATGGGAGATCTTTCCATTTTCTTCAGTTTCTTTCTACATTGACTTGACATTCTTGTCATACTGATCTTTCACTTGCTTGGTTAGAGTTATATCAAGATATTTTATATTATTTGTTACTATTGTAAAGGGTGTTGTTTCCCCTAATTTCTTTTGCAGACCATTTATCATTTTTTATAAAGGGTGTTAATAATTTCTTTGAGTTAATTTTCTATCCAGCCACTTTGCTCAAGCTTTTTTTATCAGATCTAGGTGTCCTCTGATAGAATTTTTGGAGTCAGTTATTCAAACTATCATATCATTAAAAAAATAGGGACACTTTGTCTTCTTTTTCCCCATTTGTATGCCCTTGATCTCCTTTAGTTGTCTAATTGCTCTGGCTAGAACTTCAAGTACTATACTGAATAGATAGGATCACTCCCTTGGGCTGCCATGTCTTGTCCCTGATTTTTGACGAATTACTTTAAGTTTCTCTTCATTTAGTTTGATGCTGGCTATTGGCCTGTTATATATTGCTTTGATTATGTCTAGGTATTTTCCTTGTATCTTTGAGCTCTCTAATATTTTCAACATGGAGGTGTGTTGGATTTTGTCAAAGTTTTGTTTTTCTTTTTGCAGCTAGTAAGATGATTATGTGGCGTTTTCGTTTTTTGCCTTTTGCAGCTAGTGATATGATTAGGTTTGTTTTTTGTTTTTGCTTTTTTTGCTTAGCGATTTTAATGACTGTTTTTATTTCTTTATAGGGTTTTAGAGCTGTTTAAGTGGTTTACCTGGATTTGATTTAACTTTGGTGTCTAGAAAATCATCCATTTCTTTAAGATTTTCCAATTTTGTGGAGTGCAGGCTTTTGGAGTAAGACTTGATGATTCTTTGAATCCCCTCGGTGTCTGTTGTTAAGTCTTTCTTTTCATTTATGAGTTTGTTCATTTGTATACCATCTCTCTCTCTCTTTCAGTTAGTTTGGCTAAGGGTTCATCTGTCTTGTTGATTTTCTCAAAGAACCAGGTCTTGTTTTCGTTGATTCTTTGTATTGCTTTCTTTTTTTTTTAACTGGTTGATTTCAGCCCTGATTTTACTTATTACCTCTTGCCTTCTACTCTTGTTTGGTGTGCTTTTTAAAAAAAATTATTTATTTATTTTTTATAATGCTTTTAGGTGTACTTTTAAATTGCTTGTAGGAAAACTTTCTAATTTCTTTATGGAGGCACTAAGTGGTATGAACTTTCCTCTTAACACTGCTTTCATTGTTTCTCATAAATTTGGGTATGTTGCACCTTCATTTTCATTAAATTATAGAAAGTCTTTTATTTCTTTTCTTCTATTCTGACCCAAAGATCATTGATTAGGGAGTTGTTCAATTTCCATGTTTATGTAAGCTTTCTGGTGTTTGTGTTGTTGACATCCAGCTTTTATCCATGGTAGTCTGGTAAGATACAAGGCATTATTTCACTTGAGGCTTGTTTTCTGACAGACCATATGGTCAATTATGGAGAAGGATCTATTAGGTTCTGAGAAGAAGGTATATTCTTTTTTGTTTGGGTGAAATATTCTATAGATGTCTGTTAAGTCCATTTGATTCATAATGTCTGTTAGTTTCATTATTTCTCTGTTTAGTTTTGTCTGAATGATTTGTCAATTGGTGAGAGTGGGGTGGTGAAGTCTCCCACTATTAATATGTATGGTTCGATGTGCTTTTACAAATGTAGGTGCCGTTGTGTTTTAGGCATAGATGTTCAGAACTGAGATATGATGTTGGTAGATTTTTTTTGATGAATATGAAGTGCTTTTCCCTGTCTTTTGATTAATTTTTGTTGAAAGTTTGTTTTATTAAATATTAGAATGGCTACTCCAGCTTGCTTCTTGTGTCCATTTGCTTGGAAAACTTTTTTCCCTGCCCTTTACTCTGAAGTAACATCTATCTTCATTGCTGAGGTGTATTTTTTGTATACAGCAAAATGATGGATACTGTTTTCTCATCCATTCTCTTAGCCTGTGTCTTTTTATTGAGGAATTGAGTCCATTGATGTTGAGATATTAATGACCAATGATTGTTATTTCCTGTTATTTTCATGTTGGTGGTGTTTGTGTGTGTGTTGTTTTTGTATGGAATTACTTATATCCTGTGTTTTCTTGGATGCAGTTATCCTCCTTGGGTTGGAGTTTTCCTTCTGCTATTTTTTGTAGGGGTAGATTTATGCATAGATATTGTTTGAATTTAGATTTGCCTTTGGATGTTTTGTTTTCTCCATCTATGGTGATTGAGAGTTTTTCTGGGTATAGTAGCCTAGGTTGGCATGTGCTGACTTTTAAAGATTGCATAATATCTGTCCAGGCCCTTCTAGCTTTTAGAGTCTCTGTTGAGAAGTCAGGTGTAATTCTGATAGGTTTGATTTTTGTATGATACCTGGCCTTTCCCACCTTCTGCTTCTAATATTCTTTCTTTGTTCTGTAGATTTTGTGTTTTGTTTATTATGTGCTAGGAGTTTTTTTTTTTTTTTTCCAGTTTAATTGATGTTCTATAAGCTTCTTGTATGTTTATAGGTATCTCTTTCTTTAGGTTGGAAAAGTTTTCTTCTATGAAAACCTGCTTAAAATACTCTGTTTAAAATAGTTTTGGACCTTGGAGCCGGGACTCTTCACCTCCCTCTATTCCTATGATTATGACTTAACCGAAGAAGGTTAGGTGTTTTCATATTACACCAGATTTTCTAGACATTTTGTATCAGGAATTTTTAGATTTACATTTTCTTTGACTGATATATCAACATATTCGACTGTATCTTCTGTGCCTGAGATTCTCTGGTCTCTCTCCTATATTCTCCTGTTCTCTTCTCCAAGTTTCCCATCTTCAGGATTCCCTCAGTTTGTCTTGTCTTTTCTTGTCCTTTCTTGTCCTTTCTCTCTTTCTTTCTTTCTTTCTTTCTTTCTTTCTTTCTTTCTTTCTTTCTTTCTTTCTTTCCTGTTTTGTTTTGTTTTGTTTTGTTTTCTGAGACAGGGTTTCTCTGTAGCCCTGGCTGTCCTGGAACTCACTTTGTAGACCAGGCTGGCCTCGAACTCAGAAATCTGCCTGCCTCTGGCTCCCAAGTGCTGGGATTAAAGGCGTACGCCACCACCGCCCAGCAGTTTGTGTTTTCTTTATTGCTTCTATTTCAAATGTCAAATCTTGCACATGGTTTTTACCTTTTTTATATTTTATTTTCTTCACCTGTTCATAATTGTATTTTCCAGCATATATTTAAGATATTTATTTGTTTCCTCTTTAAAGGATGGTACCTGTTTGATTGTGTTTCCTTATATTTCTTTAAGGGATGTACTCATTTCCTTTTTAAAGGCCTCTATTATCTTTAAAAGATTGGATTTAAGGCCATTTTCTTGTGTTTCAGTTGTGTTAGTATAAGATTCTGGTGAGCCTTAGCTTACTGGGGAACCCCCTGAGTGAACAACATGGAGTCTGGAATCGATGTAAAAAGCAAGAGTAATTTATTGTTCCAATGAGTTGAGGGTTGTCCTACACCTGAAAGAGAGGTGGAAAACCCTTGCAGCCCATTTGGTCAGTCTTTATACATGTTTCAGAGCAGCAGCAATTAGATACAGTTTGATTGGCAGAACACTATGACTTTCAAACTGATTGGTCTTTAGGGAATGAGGTTACAGAAACTTCTCTTGTCTGTAGGTAGCCAACATGCTTTGGGCCTTCCCCACCTGAAGGTGGCCGATGGTTGCAATCCCTCACCCCCTATTGTCTGAGAAATATTAATTAGCCTCCCCCTTCCCTCCCTGAACTGACCTCTTAGTTAGGATATCTAGGGCTTGCTGTAGTAGTGTAGCCATGCTCTGAAGGTGTCTTGTCGCTCTGGTTTCTATTGATTTTGTTGTTTTGAGAGTCTTTAACCATCTGAGATTGCTTTGGTCCCTGGATATTCCTGTTTTAGTAGGTTTTTGGAGGGGAGTTGATCTTGATGGTCCAGGTGTGTCAGACTTCTGACGGGTAACCTTGGGCTGTATAGTTTCAGATATACAGGTCTGTACAGTTCAAGAGTTGCAGGTCTGATGAAGCTGGGCAGAGAGGTCATGGGAGAGTGGAGGTCCACCTGGGCTAACAGGCCATCAGAGCAGCTTGGTAGGCCCTAGAGGAGTTAGCCAGCAGGGAAGAAGGGTGGGGGAGGGGAAGCTAACCTGTATCTTTCAGGCTGCAAAGGTCTGATGAAAATGAGCATTAAGGTGGTGGGAAGAATGGAAGTCTAGAGGGGATAGCAGCCTGCTTAGGGAAGCTTGGTGTGCACCAGAGGACTCAGCAAGCAGGGTAGATGGAAGGGAAAAGGGAAACTAACCTGTATCCTTTAGGTTGTAGAGGACTCATGAAGATGGGCAGAGAGGTGGGGGAAGAATGGAGGTCCAGAAGGGATAGCAGGTTGCTTAGGGAAGCTTAGTGTGCCCTAGAGGACTCAGCAAGCAGGTTAGATGGGAGGGGAAAGGGAAACTAACCTGTATCCTTTAGGGTTGTAGAGGTTTGATCAAGATGGGTAGAGAGGTGGGGTGAGTATGGAGGTCCAGAGGGGATAGCAGTCTGCTTAATGCAGCTTGGTTTGTCCCAGAGGACTCAGCGAGCAGGAAAGATGGATGGGGGAGGGGAAGCCTTGTGTTGGATTTTTAAGGACATACTAATCTAATTAGTGTCTTAGCATTTTATTTTAGCCTTTTATTCAACATTTTCATTTTTTGAAGCAGTATGTATATATATATATATGTATATATATATATATATATACACACACACACACACACACACACATATATATATATATATATATATATATATATTACTAGTTTATCTACAGAACTTGTTTCTAAATAAAATGAGAATACTATTTTCAAAGCCATTCACAATGCTAGTGTACTAAGTATACATTTTGTTTACCTATGGGATTAACCTTACCCAACCATGACCCAAATTGCAAAATCTCTATACCAAGAAAGTCACATTTGGAGCAACTTGTTTCCAGCACTGGACAAGGTAGTTAGACTGCCTGCTGATCAAAATAAATTCATCAGGTAAGGATTCCTGTTCTAATACCGAGAACACCAGCAATAACTTAAAATGGTTAAAGCAAAACTGACATTAATTTTTGGAGACATTTAAGAAAAAAACCTCTTAACCAAGTTAGTTTTTCTCATTCAAAGGAGGTTTAACATTCTCAGGAAGTTTAGAATAAAAACTACTAATTATGATGTGAATTGGGCTTCTGGGTAGGTAGGGAGGTGGGAAGGATCTGAGAGGAGTAGTAGTAGGAGATAAGATATGATTAAAGTATATCAGATGAAAAATATTTAATAAAATAACTATAAAAATTTAGACTCTGTTTCTTCATGTGTATCTTTATATAAGAAACAATAAATCTACTGACTTCAAGAACATATACATGTGACACAAGATATACCTAGACTCTGTTTAGGAAATACAACATGTAACATGCAATGAGTCAGCAAGTAAGAAGGCATGTTAAGTGGCCACTAGGTATATTGCTTCAATTAATAGTTAAGAGAAATGTAGATAGAATTGCCATATCATTATGTACTGAACAGAACTGGATAAATTAAAGACAGCAATAACACAAGTACTGGGGAGTGCTTCAGGCCATCACTTTTTACTGATGGAGGTGTCAAATGAGAAAACCATTAGCATTTTGTTTAAGCTCCACCCCAAAGTTAACTGGCAATAGCCAGTTATGCCTGATTCACTATAAAAGGGGCTGTTTTCCCCCTCCTCTCTCTTTCTCTCTCTCTCTCTCTCTCTCTCTCTCTCTCTCTCTCTCTCTCTCTCTCTCTCTCTCTTGCCTTCCTGCTACTGCTCTCTCCCCATTCCCTCCCCTCCCCCCCCACATGCTCATGGCTGGCCTCTATTCCTCTCTCTCTCTCTCTCTCTCTCTCTCTCTCTCTCTCTCTCTCTCTCTCTCTCCCTTTCTCAGCCTCTACTATCCTCTTAACTCTCCTCCCCAAGTACTGAGTAAACGCTATACTATCCTATTCTGTAACTGGTACCTCGGGGGGGGGGGGGAGGATCCCTCAGCATGGGCCCGCTGTGGCACCCCATTTCCCTAAACCTCACCACACATCCATAAATCATATTCCTTCTCTCTTCATCTTTTTATAAATACATTAAAAATCACTTTAGCAAATTCCATGGAAGATTTTTGTTTAGTTAAATTTAGGCACTCTGTATTGAATAAAAATTTGCTTAAGTATTTTCCAAAACCCAATGGAAATATGTACTGGTTGATTTTGTGTGTCAACTTGACACAGATGGAGTTATCACAGAGAAAGGAGCTTCAGCTGAGGAAATGCCTCCATGAGATCCAGCTGTAAGACATTTTCTCAATTAGTGATCAAAGGGGGAGGGCCCCTTGTGGATGGTGCTATCTCTGGGTGGTAGTCTTGGGTTCTATAAGAAAGCAAGCTGAGTAAGCCAGGGGAAGCAAGCCATTAAGTAACATCCCTCCATGGCCTCTGCATCAGCTCCTGCTTCCTGACCTGCTTGAGTTCCAGTCCTGACTTCCTTTGGTGATGAACAGTAATGTGGAAGTGTAAGCTGAATAAACCCTTTCCTCCCCAACTTGTTTCTTGGTCATGATGTTTGTACAGGAATAGAAACCCTGGCTAAGACAACATATTATTTTCAAAGACATCTGTAAGGATGTTTCTAGGAGCTTTGCTTATGATAGTCCTGTTAGGTAACAAAGCTGAGCTCTCAGATGGCAGCATAGCTGCCAATACACTAGAATGGCTGCCCTAGCTCAGTCAATGTAGATGGCCATGAGGCAACAGAAACCTAACCCTCAGCCTTTCTCAGCTACTCTGACTCAGGCATTTTGTTTATCAGGTAACTGGTTTCCCCATTCCATCTGCTGCCTATAAACTAGCCCGATTGCCACAGGCACAGACCCCTGTGCCTTGTCTCCCAATAAACTGTCTTCCCCCCACCCCCATCTGTAGAGTGGCCCTGTTTAGTGAGTTCGCTGTGCTTACAAGTTCAAATTAGAAATGTTAGGTCTTAGAAACCAAGGACAAAAGGTAGCTGAGGTGCCTAGTAACATATGAAAGCAAGTACTGGCTAGTCTCCAGCATCACTTAGCACCCATGGCTCCTCCCAGCACTTTTCATCTGCCCCATACTTTCAACTTCTCTCTCCCAGGTCTGAGCCTTAGCCTCCTTTTCCCAAGCCTAATCCCTATATAACTCAGCTATTTTGTCTACATATCTTTCTTAGCCTCTTGGCCTGGGGATCCCTCTAGATTGTGGCTCCTCTCTTATTCCCCCTCACTCCCACCCCACCTCACTTAGGTTTATTCAGCTGGTTATGTTCAGCCTAGACTCTTTGCTCTACCTGCTTTCTCACTTATATGTACAATAAAACTCTTGTCCATATTTTAGAATTTTAGTCATATCCTCCATTTTTTATTTCATTGTTTTTATTCAGAAACAATTGATTTTTTTTCTCATGAGATTGTCTTAAATAGTAGACGAGTAACCAATATGTTCATACAATTAAATGTTATTTAGATATTTCACTCTGGAGTCTCTCTAAGGTGGGTACATGCAGGAGAGCATGGGCCACAGAAGCAACAGAGCTTCTTGGACACGGTCTTACAGGGCCTTCATCCCCAGCCAGGAGGTGGAGCTGATCCTCAGTCCTCTGTCACCGTCCCTACCAGAGGAGAGCTTGCCTCCAGGGAGTGCTCTGACCCTGGGACTCAGGGGAGATCACCATTTACTCACTGATGTCTCTCTAAGATGGTCACTTAGGAGAGTACAGGCAACAGAGCTTCTAGGAGAGAGTCCTACAGACCTACATCTGCAGCCAGGAGGGGGTGCTGTTCTACAGCCCCCTGTGCACTGGTCTTGTCAGGAAAGAAGTGATCTTAGGAGTGCTGACACAGGCTTACAGACTCACAGGAAGAACAAGCTCCGGCCAAAGACAGCTAGAACAACTACACCAGAGATTACCAGATGGTGAAAGGCAAATGCAAGAATCTTACCAACAGAAACCAAGAGTATTTGGCATCATCAGAACCCAGTATTCCCACTACAGTGAGTCCTAGATACCCCAACACACAGGAAAAGCAAGATTCATATTTAATATCGTATCTCATGATGCTGGTAGAGGATTTTAAGAAGGACATTAATAACTCCCTTAAAGAAATACAGGGGAACACAGGTAAACAGGTAGAAAACCTTAAAGAGGAAACACAAAAATCCCTTAAAGAATTACAGGAGAACACAGGTAAACTGGTAAAAACCCTTAAAGAGGAAACATAAAAATCCCTTAAAGAATTACAAGAAAACACAACCAAGCAGGTTAAGGAATAGAACAAAATCATCCAGGATCTAAAAATGGAAATAGAAACAATAGAGAAATCACAAAGGGAGACAACCCTGAAGATAGAAAACCTAGGAAAGAGATCAGGAGTCATAGAATCAAGCATCACCAACAGAACATAAGAGATGGAAGAGAGAATCTCAGGAGCAGAAGATTCTATAGAAAACATGGACACAACAATCAAAGAAAATGAAAAATGCAAAAAGATCCTAACTAAAAACATCCAGGAAATCCAGGACACAATGAGAAGACCAAACCTAGGGATAATAGATTTAGATGAGAATGAAGACTATCAAAGGGCCAGTAAACATTTTAAACAAAATTATAGAAGAAAACTTCACTAACCTAAAGAAAGAGATGCCCATGAACAAGAAGGCTACAGAATTCCAAATAGACTGGACCAGAAAAAAAGTTCCTACCAACACATTATAATGAAAACGGCAAATGCACTTAACAAAGATAGACTAAAAAGAAGTAAGGGAAAAACATTAAGTAACACATAAAGGCAGACATATTAAAATTACACCAGACTTCTCATCAGAGACTAGGAAAGCCAGAAGATCCTGGACAGATGTTATATATACCCTAAGAGAACACAAATGCCAGAGCAGGCTACTATACCCAACAAAACTGTCAATTACCATATATGCATAAACCAAGGTACTCCATGACAAAACCAAATTTACACAATATCTTTTTACATATCCAACCCTTCAAACGATAATCAATGGCAAACTCCAACACAAGGAGGAACCATGTACCCTAGAAAAAACAAGAAAGTAATTTTTCAATAAACCTAAAAGAAGATAGCCACAAGAGAATTCCAGCTCAACAACAAAAACTAACAGGAAGCAACAATTACTTTTCCTTAATACCTCTTAATATCAATGGACTCAATTCTCAAATAAAAAGACATAGACTAATACTGTGGCTTCATAACCAGGACACAACATTTTGCTGCATACAGGAAACCCACCTCAGGGACAAAGACAGACAATACCTCAGAGTAAAAGGCTGGAAAACAAATGGTCCCAAGATTCTGAGGAACCTTCAGACTGATTTCCAGAGTGGTTGTACAAGCTTGCAATCCCACCAACAATGGAGGAGTGTTCCTCTTTCTCCACATCCTCACCAGCATCTGCTGTCACCTGAATTTTTGATCTTAGCCATTCTGACTGGTGTGAGATGGAATCTCAGGGCTGTTTTGATTTGCATTTCCCTGATGATTAAGGATGCTGAACATTTTTTCAGGTGTTTCTCAGCCATTCGTTATTCCTCAGGTGAGAATTCTTTGTTCAGCTCTGAGCCCCATTTTTTAATGGGGTTATTTGATTTTCTGGAGTCCACCTTCTTGAGTTCTTTATATATATATATTGGATATTAGTCCCCTATCTGATTTAGAATAGGTAAAGATACTTTCCCAATCTGTTGGTGGCCTTTTTGTCTTATTGACAGTGTCTTTTGCCTTACAGAAGCTTTGCAGTTTCATGAGGTCCCATTTGTCAATTCTCAATCTTATAGCACAAGCCATTGCTGTTCTACTGGAGGATCCTGCAATACCTCTCCTCGGTATATATCCAGAAGATGTTCCAATTAGTAAGAAAGACACATGCTCCACTATGTTCATAGCAGCCTTATTTACTTATTTATTTATTTATTTATTTATTTATTTATTTATTTATTTATTACCATCAGGTTGGGAAATGATCTTTACCAATTCTACATCCAATAGAGGACTAATAGCCAATAATGTACAAAGAACTCAAAAAGTTGGACTCTAGAGAACCAAATAACCCTATTAAAATATGGGGTACAGAGCTAAACAAAGAATTCTCAACTGAGGAAACTCTAATGGTCAAGATGTACCAACAGAAATGTTCAACATTTTCAATCATCAGGGAAATGCAAATCAAAAGAACCCTGAGATTCCACCTCACATCAGTCAGAATGGCTAAGATTAAAAACTCAGGTGACAGCAGATGCTGACAAGGATGTCGAGAAAGAGGAATACTCCTCCACTGCTGGTGGAATTGCAAGCTGGTACAACCACTCTGAAAATCAGTTTGGTGGTTCCTCAAAAAACTGGAAATTGTGCTACTGAGGACCCAGCATCACCACTCCTGGGATATATCCAGAAGATGCTCCAACATGTAATAAGGACACATTCTCCACTATGTTAATAGCAGCCTTTTTTATAATAGCCAGAAGCTGGAAAGAACCCAGATGTCCCTCAACAGAGGAATGGATACAGAAAATGTGGTACAGTTTCAAAATGGAGTACTATGCAGCTACTAAAATCAATTAATTTATGAAATTTTTAGGCAAATGGATCTGGAGGATATCATCTTGAGTGAGGTAACCCAATCACAAAAGAACACATATGATATGCACTCTCTGATAAGTGGATATTCACCCAGAAGGTCGGAATACCCAAGATTCAATTCACAAACCGCATGAAACTCAAGATGAAGGTATACCAAAGTGTAGATACTTCGATCCTTCTTAGAAGAGGGGACAAAACACCCATGGAATGCATTACAGATACAAAGTGTGGAGCTGAGATTGAAGGAGTGACCATCCAGAGACTGCCCCACCTGGGGATCTATCCCATTTACAATCACCAAACCCATACAGTATTGTAGATGCCAAGAAGTGCTCGCTGACAGGAGCCTGATATAGCTGTCTCCTAAGAGGATCTGCTAGTGCCTGACAAATACAGAAATGGATTCTCATGGCCATCCATGAGACATAACACAGGGTCCCCAATGAAGGAGCTAGACAGAGAAACCAAGGAGTTGAAAGAGTTTGCAGCCCCATAGAAGGAACAATAATATGAACTAACCAGTACCCCCAAGCACTCTTAGGGACTAAACCACCAACCAAAGAGTACACATGGTGGGACTCTTGACTCTAGCTGTGTATGTTGCAGAGGATGGCCTAGTCAGACATCGATGGGAGGAGAGCCCTTGGTCCTCTGAAGGCTCTATTATCCAGTGTAGGGGAATGCCAGCACCAGGAAGTGGGAATGGGTGGGTTGGTGAGCAGGGGGATGCAGGAGAGGATGGGGGAGGAATTTTTCGAAGGGGAAACCAGGAAAGGGGATAAAGAGAAATGTAAATAAAGAAAATATCCAATAAAAACAATGTGCTTTTTAAAGAAGTATAATGTCTAATTTATGGATTGTGCCAGGGGTGGGAGAAATAACAGTTACTGGGACAATGAAGTACACACTGAATGTCTGCACTAAGTGGGACTGTAGGTAGGGCAGGTAGGCCAGGCCATGGGGATCACATGGAGTGGTTCTGACACATGGAAATGGAGGCATGCCAGAATGGGCCATGGATACATACCTGCCAGTAAGACCATGTGGAGTGGCTTTTGCAGGTGGGATTGGAAGCACCATCACCTATATGAGTATTCATGTACAAATTTTAAATTTAATTTAGATTTTTTTTTAATCTTACTGTGTTTGGGATCCAGTTCAGGAACTTGGTCTTGCTAGGGAAATGTTCTGCCAATGAGACATGCCCCTCTTAAGTAATGAAAGCTGTAGAAACCTAGATTAAAAAGGTAGCTTAATCACTTGTTTTCTGAGAGTTATATTTCTTCAAGAGAAATTTCTTTCTTCTTTGGCTAAAGGCATCATAAATAGCCCTGAGGAAGTATTCAAAATGTAGCTCGCTAGATACCAGCTCAATTGGTGCCTCATAGGACTACACTGGATCTCTGCCCGAAAGCTGATTTGAAAATTAGGGAAACTCAGAGAAATGGATGACATGTTTAGACTAGAGATACACAGATATTACTACTCTTCACTGTATGACTTCTGATTCTAAAGAAGGTCTAGAAAGTTCTTTTGTTGCTGTAATTTGTGATATCTAAAATTCCCTTCAGTAGAGACAGTTCTTTTTAGTGGCCCTGTTGTCTGAGTCAGGCAATGAGTGCTGTGACAAGTTCATCAGTGGAGACCCACTGACCCACTAAAGTGATGGATACTGACTGAAACAGTGTAATCATCATTTTTAAAGACCTGACCAACCTGATTATTATATGCTTTATAACCCATCCAATCCCCGTAAATGTTTCATGATTTGTCATCTTGCTTAAATATATAGTGCAGAATTCCTGTCCTTTCTCTTTCCTCATTCTTACTATCTGCTGTGATATATTACATAACTTGTTTATTATTTGTTTTCTCTTTCCTAGTAATTGATACATACTATGTTTTTGTTAATGTTTTATTCTATAACCTCTAGAACAGTGCATGGTAGAATTTCTCAACTTGTTGAATGAGTTAGTGAGTATCACTTTCTTTTTCAGAGTCTCAGATGTGCTTTTGTCATTAATGAAGTACCTTTGCGCACATTTGAGGTTCTCCTCAGTGTATTCTTAATTATCTCCCAGAGATGGATCCCTTGTTGCTTTTCTGAACTCATTCAGCTCGACTTAGGGTTTCTATTGCTATGAAGAGACTCGATGTGCACATAGACTCTTATGAAGGAAAATATTTAATTGGTGCTGTCCTATAGGTTCAGAAGTTTGGTTCATTATCATTATGGAGGGAAGCATGGTAGTATGCAGGCAGACATGGAGCTGGAGAACCTAAGAGTTCTACTTCTGAATCTTCAGGCAGCAGGAGGAGAGAGTGACACTGTGTCTGGTTTGAACACCTGAAACCTCAAAGTTTCCCCTTCTACTCCCCTTCCCATGACACACTTCCTCCAACAATCTACTCTAACAAGGCCACACCTCCATATGAGCCTATGGGGGCCATTTTCATTCAAACCAGCACAGCATACATTTCAGAAGTGTTTTCTTTTTATTGCTGAGTTGAATTTCATTTTAATGGAACACCATGGCTTATTCATCCCTTCTGTTAAGCCTTACTTTGTTAATTTCCAGTTTGAGCACCTGTGAGATGTCAAGTCCTGCTTGGCCATGGGATGACATGACATGGTTACTGCCCCTGGTACAGAGCCAGCAGGACATGGGCCTCCATGAGTCTTGATGGTTGCTGTGGGCAAAAGACTTGCTTATATGATAGTGTACATGAATGCTGAAAACAAGAGTTTGAATATATATAATATGTCCACTATGCAAAATATAAGGATGCAGTAGGAATTGTACAAGGAGTTTCATAAATCTTAAGGAACTAAGGCAACCGCAGTATGAGTCAGCTTGTCAGAAAGATACTAAGAAAGAAGATAAAGAGGTTTGGTGATATGTGATTGCAAGGCAAGATCCCACCCAGCTAAGTTTATTGTTCATGCTTACAAAGGCAGGTAGATTCCTGAGTTCAAGGTCAGCCTGGTCCAGGCACAGGAGTGGGAGGAATGGTAATTTTAGGGCTGGGTCCCACAAAGCTATCTTATTGTGTGTGCTTGTGCTTGCTTTTTCTTGATTCTAAGAATCAAGGGCCTGGAGTCATAGGAAATTGATTTATGGGATAACTGAAATGGAACCTGGGGTAATGACTAAATTGCTATGCAAATAAAAAACTGGGCTTTTGATCTGCAAGAGATGAGTGATCCAGTGAGTTTTTAGAATATAGCAAAAGAAAGCTGTCTCTAGCAGAGCAGAACACAGAGAGCAGTCTGTAAAGCTGTCCTGAGAAGAAGGAGAATGAAAAGAATGAAAAATGAAAAGAATGAAAAGAAAGAGGAGGAGGAGGAGGAGGAGGAGGAGAAGGAGAGCGAGAGCAAGAGCGAGAGAGAGAGAAGACATGAAAGCTGACTCAAGGAGAAAATAGGCCATCATCTTGGACCCATGATTTAAATTTGAGTCATTTGTTTTGATTCTCCCAGAAACCCCTCCCTTCTCTCAGGAACCCTTCTCCAAGCTGAGGCTGGTCTTTGGCAGTGAAATCTAGGTATTGGAAATTAATTCTAAACAGGGTATTATTTTGGGGGAGTATTTCCTTGAGTGTATAATTGTTGGATCATAGAGTAGGTGTATATTTTGTCTTGCCAGATACTGCAAGGTTTACAAGTGAGCACACCACATTTCTACTAAAGCTAGATAAACAATATAAAATTTCTTCACGATTTTTGATAGGACTTATTATTATTAGTCTTTTAAATTTTACTGACAGGGATATACTCATCCATCCACATAAATGTTCTTGATAGATGGAATAGACATCAGGCACCAGCTGTGTGTATCAATTGGCACTGGTGAGAATTCACACTCTATGGTAGCTTCATGAAGCCAGGATGAGCCTTTGAAAATATACTGTTGAAAATGTATTTCTGATATTATCTTTGAATTGTAAGACTTGTTGAGTTTTCATCTTGTATTCAAGTTAGCTGTTCCCTAGATATATATGTAATAGCTTGCTCATATCTTGATTTAAACCCTCTAGTACATGTGGATTGTCACTTGGAAGCTGAGGAGAGTGTAGTACAGAAGAGAAACACTCTGATTTGGCAGAGCTGAGCAAGAACAGGACAGTGCTTTGGGAAGGGTTTGAATGCCACAGAGGACTGAGGCTGGTAGGGATTTCTGGACCAATTGTCACTCTGTCCTGCCTGCTTGAGAGGATGGGAAGGTCCAAGGCTTAGGACTCAGTTTCCACTCTGGTGTTTTCTCTCTTCACACTAGGTTGTTAAGGTTGTTACTTGTGCCGAACTGTAAATGTTTGCATTTACATCTGTAAATTTTTGATCCTGTTGATTTATGCAAGGTTCTTTTAGTCCTCTTGTAGTTTTAGTTGCACATCTCTATATTTTTGGCTGAATCATGTTATTGTTTTATTGACTTAAACAACCAAATTTACTTTTGAAGGAAAACTAAAAGAAAGTATTTTATGTATGCCCATGTATTTGATATTTGCACAGATATGAAATTCCTCCTGTAGACTGGTACTTTCATCTGGAAAGATTTGCTTTTCACATCTTGAAGTGCTTAGTAATAAATCTTTTCACTTTTCATTTGCTTGACAATTTCTTTGTTTCATTGCTGGAGGTATTTTTACCAGATATGTAATACTAGATTGACAATTGTTTTTCTTCAGAGTTATAAAGATGTCATTTAATTGTCTCCTCATTTCCATTTCCTTTATAACTCTTGAGTTGATTTCATTTCAGCTCCCTAAGAATCTCTGAGCCTCTTGTCTATGCCCATTTCAAAGTGCTTTTCTTTTTAATCCAGTTTTCAGGTGTTTGACTATGTTATACATAACTATGATATGTTTTGTATTCATTGTTTTCTTGCTGTGGTTTCCTTAACTTACTTTGTTTTCTGGTTCATCAATATTACTGGATGGAAACCTTTTCCTTTAGCGCTTAAAAGAAAATTTTCTATCTACTTTTTAGCTCACAATTTGGAACTGTGATTACAAATATATTGGACTTGTTTAAGATTATCCCAGAGGCTTGTAATACCATGGCCTCTGGGAAATTGTTTTTTTTTTTTCTTTCATCTGAATTTCGTGCAGCTGATTTCTATTAATTCTGTCTTTGATTTCACTGATACTATGTGTGACATTACCTAATCTGATATTAACTCAGCTCACAAAATTCCTAACCCTCTATAAAAAGTTTCAGTGTAGTAGTACCCAATTAATCCTATTCATATCCACCCTGGAGGTGGCAGCATCCCTCTTGCTACCTGCCCCAATGTTCTGGGTTCTTGAATGAAACACACACACACACACACACACACACACACACACACACACACAACTTTAACAGTTCAATGGCTGGCTCACTTCCAAACTTCCATGTGGCTAACACACTCCCTTCCTCCAATATTTCTGAATTATTGCTTATTAAAATTTATATTCCATCTTTGTTGCCCTAGGCCCAGTCACGGGGCCCTCTTGGGATTGCTTTTCCCTGGCTCTTTCATGTCAGCTGTCTTTCTGTCCTCTGCACCTTCTCAGGCATGGCAGCTATCTCCCTTCCTTCTGCTTTCTCAGTCCCCTGCCTGGAATCCTAAGGTCCTGCCTCTGTCTCCTTGGCCAGCAATTGGTCACCAGCAACTTTATTTACCAATGAAACCCAACTGGAGGCAGGGTCCCTCAGCATCTTACATGCAGACTTATGGATTCTTCTGTGATCTTGGGGACCAAATTAATATAATATAGGCAGCACTAGTCCAAATATATAACATTTCAGTTCCAAAAATTTTAGTTGGCATTTTGTTGTTTCTTGTTTGTTTTGTTGTTCCTTGTTGGAATGTACCATTTGTTAGCTCATTCTTTTTCTTTCTATGTAAATTAAAACATATTTCAAGTGGCTATTTTAAAGTTCTTACTTCTAATTCCAGGCTATACAGATTTGCATTACTGAATATATTTAGCACCCTGGACCATGTTTTATCATTTTACTGTATTTTTAGTAATATTGAACCTTCTGACACTAGGGATTTGGATATGTTGTAGGAACCAGGATCATCTCCTCCATCATAATTGTAACTGTTAATTGTAAGAATTTTTTTTCCTAAAGGATAAGCAAGGAATTTTACAGACAAACCAAACATTTCTGCTTCCTTAGGGAGTGAGTCTCTGAGGAAATAGTCCTGAGAGAGACTCTGTCTTCATAACCAGGCCCCTGAGATCTGTAAATCAGAATGACACTCCTATTCTGTTATTCAAAGGCAGGGGCTGCTTCCTTCCTGGAAACTGCAGGGGCTACTGCATAAACAGCAATTGTGAATATTGTCAGTAGAGAAAGGATTACAAGATAAGCCCGAGTCTGCACTTTGGCCTTGCAGAAGAGACAGTTCTGCACTCCAAGCTATTCTTTCCTATTCATGAGGTCTTTATTTTTCCTAGAACACTTCAGATGAGAGACAGTAAGCAGAACGACCCTGCTACAAGTAAAGGAAGGTATGTGCCCCTCTGACCCAGAACAGCCATGAAACAAGGGTTAGGAATACAGAGTCTGTGTGGGTCTGCTGGAGCTTCCCTCCAGACTTCAGGCAGGAGTGAACACTGAGACTCTGTGTCTTTGAGAACTCTGTGTCTCCTTTGCAAAGTGAGATTACTATATGGTCACATAATACCTAGAGGCTCTACAGTAACTCCTAACTAAGTGTTAGCTTAGAATAAATGCATGTTTATTTGTATTAGGAGATTATAGGAAACATAACATCAACTTGTTACTCTATAGTGCTGACCTAGAGAAGAAGTCCCAATTTAGTAACTCGTACAGAGCAGGGCATGGTAAAAGGACCATCTTCAGAGTCTAAGAGATGCTCAACCTCTCATTCTGGATGATAAGTGTAGCCCTTACTGTGCCCAGGAAGTTAGAGTCAGCTGGTAGTTCATTTCTCCCTACAATGTACGTAGTGCAAACCTCCTTTGGATTCCGTTTTCACAGGGAGAACATAGATTTCTGAGGATGGTGATGATGCTTCTTTTTCTTCACTGGTTTTCTTCTCTGTCACACAGGCCGTGTTCCTGAGAAGAATGACTGCCAAGAATTCCTCTGTGACAGAGTTCATCCTTGCAGGCCTGACAAACCAACCAGGACTCCGCATGCCCCTCTTCTTCCTGTTTCTAGGTTTCTACATGGTGACTGTGGTGGGGAACCTGGGTTTGATCTCCCTGATTGGGCTGAACTCTCACCTTCATACCCCTATGTACTTCTTTATCTTCAATCTTTCTGTAATAGATTTCTGTTATTCCTCCACTATCATCCCAAAAATGCTTACAAGTTTTATCTCAAAGACGAATATCATCTCACACTCAGGGTGCATGACACAGTTGTTTTTCTTCTGTTTCTTTGTTTTCTCTGAGTCCTTCATTCTGTCAGCCATGGCATATGACCGTTATGTTGCGATCTGTAACCCCCTGATGTACACGGTCACCATGTCTCCCCAGGTATGTTTACTTCTTTTGCTGGGAGTCTATGTGATGGGCTTCTCTGGAGGCATAGCCCATACAGGGAACCTCATGAATCTGACCTTCTGTGCTGACAACCTCATCAATCACTTCATGTGTGACATTCTTCCCCTTCTTGAGCTCTCCTGTAGCAACACCTTCACAAATGAGCTTGTAGTTTTCATTGTTGTGGCATTTGGTATTGGTGTGCCCATTGTCACCATCTTCATTTCTTATGCCCTCATCCTCTCTAGCATTCTTCACATGCATTCCACAGAGGGCAGGTCCAAGGCTTTCAGCACCTGCAGCTCCCACTTGATTGTGGTTTGTCTTTTCTTTGGTTCTGGGGCTTTCATGTACCTCAAACCTCCTTCCATTTTGCCCCTTGACCAAGGAAAAGTGTCTTCCTTGTTTTATACAATTGTGGTGCCCATGTTGAACCCTCTGATCTATAGCTTGAGAAATAAAGATGTCAAAGTTGCTCTGAGGAAAACCTTGGGTAAGAGAATTCTTTCTTAACAGAGGAGCAGTATCATGAGCTACAGTGGTGTGACTGGTCAGTGAGCAGTGTTCATATGGAAAGATCTGTATTTGGATAAGAAGATGCAATGTTGCTATGAGGAGTACAAGGTCTGGTCATTTTTCCCCCTTCTTGTACAAGAAGAGAAGTTTATGGCACTATGGAGAAACTAGGTCGTCATGGATACTGGGTAATTGTTTATCCAACAAATTACATGCAGCCCAGAAACAGGGTTTCAAATCCTTACATTTGAGCAACATTTTAACACAGCTTTGTTCTTCCTGACTCTTACTCTGCCAAAACTCTTTCAATATTTATTTTTTAATGAAAAATATGTACTTGTCAATTGAATATGCAGAAATGTATAATTAACATTCATTTTCTCTCATTCATAAGCTAGTTTTCTGTAATTTACAAACATTGAGCATAATAGCAATTTTTGTCATGTTGCAGTGGCCAGCTTTTGCCATTTGTTCAATATTTAATATATTGCATTTTGTAATAATCATGGAATATTTATCTATATTTAGTAGATATTGAAGATATAGAAATATGTTTTATTCAAGAACATAAAACTATTTGCTATCAAAATAATCTCAAGTTTAGAAAGTTGAATTCATGTATGTATTATTTTCCTTTATGTTGTTTTCTTGCCATATTACCCTTTTTTAGGATTTCTTTTTAAAATAATAATTTTTAAATTATTTTGTTTTTTGAAATTAAAATATAATTATATAGGTTCCCTTTTCTCTTTCAACCCTCCAGCCCATCCTATGTACCCTCTTTTTCTCCCAAATTTATGACTCTCTGTTCCTTAATTGTTACATCTTTCTAAATATATAAATGCAATTTTGTTATTTTTTTTAATATTCTTGCCTGTTGCTATTATTTGTCAAGGCCTACCATCTGGCCTTTTGACTTATTTCTCTTTTAAAATCATGATAATAAATTAAAATCTTATCTTATATATAATAATTCAATGCAACTTCTCAGAAGACAATTTTTGGGGTGGTGGTAGAGATGACTCAGCAGTCACACACACACATTTTGCTGCTAGTCCGGTGGACCTGTACATAGTTATTAGTATCCAGGTTCTGTTGCTACCAACTCCCTGTAGCTATAGTTCTAGAGGATCCAACATCTTGTCCTACTCACATGTGGAACACTCATAGACACACAAACAGACACAGCCACACACACACACACACACACAGACGTGAAGACACACACAGATACAGACACACACACACACACACACACAGATACAGATAAAGACATATAGAGACACAGATACACACACACACACACAGATACAGGCACACATAGACACAGACACAGACAGACACAGACACACACACAGGCACAGACAGACACCGAAACACACAGACACACACAGACACAGGCACACATAGACACAAACAGACATACATAGACATAGATACAAACAGACATAGACACACACAGACATAGACATACACAGACATAGACACACACAAAGACACACACAGACAGACCTCTGCCCAAGCCTGACACAGACTCACATACAGACACACATATATATACACACACACATAAACACCCACAGACACAGATACACACACACACACAGACTCACATATAGAGACATAGGCACACATTAACACACACACACACAGACAGACACAGACACATAGACACACAGAGACATACACACAGACACAAAGAAATACACACACACAGATTCACAGACACACACATACAGACACAGACACACACACGGACTCTGATACAAACAAAGTCACAAACACACAGAAACACAGACACACACACATTAAAGAAAAAAACTTTAAAAATGAAGCAAATTGAGAGCATTGTCTTGGAGGTCCCATGCTGTGCCTTGCTTCAACAGTATTTAGACAGAAGAGTCCCAGGGATTCCCTCTTTATTAGCTTCCATTAGTCTTATAGTCTCTGTTGTCTTAGCTTCCTGGACCACCTCTTCTATGCTTTTGGCTCCTAGGACCAGCCAGCCCAGTCTCTTTGCAATGAGCTCCAAACCTCAGGTCAGCCGTGAGCACCTTGATTTTACTTATTTATATATTTATTAAATTTTTTATTAGATATTTTCTTTATTTACGTTTCAAATGTTATCCCCTTTCCTAGTTTCCCCTCTAAAAATCCCCTATCCCCTCCCCTCTCCCTTCTCCCCCTGCTCCCCAACCCACCCACTCCCATTCCTGGTCCTGGCATTCCTCTATATTGGGGCAATAGAGCCTTCACAGGACCAAGGGCCTCTCATCCCACTGATGACCGAATAGGCCATCCTCTGCTACATATATAGCTAGAGCCACAAGTTCCACCATGTGTTTTCTTTGACTGGTGATATAGTTTCAAGGAGCTCTGAGGGTACTGGTTAGTTCATATTGATGTCCCTTCTATGGGGCTTCAGTCCCCTTCAGCTCCCTGGGTATTTCTTTGGCTCCTTCATTGGGTACCTTGTGCTCTGTCCAATGGATGACTGTGACCATCCAGCTCTGTATTTGCTGGGCACTGGCAGAGCCTCGCAGGAGACAGCTATATCAGGCTCCTGTCAGCAGGCTCTTTTGACATCTGCCTAGTGTCTGGGTTTGGTGGTTGTTTATGGGGTGGATCCCCAAGTGGGGCAATCTCTGGATGGCCATTCCTTCAGAATCTGCTCCGAACTTTGTCTCTGTAACTCCTTCCATAGGTATTTTGTTCCCCATTCTAAGAAGAAACGAAGTATCCACACTTTGGTCTTCCTTCTTGAGTTTCATGTGTTTTGCAAATTATATCTTGGGTATTCTAAATTTTTGGGCTAATATCCATTATCAGTGGGTACATATCATGAGTGTTCTTTTGTGATTGGGTTACTTCACTCAGGATGATATCCTCAAGATATATCCATTTGCCTAAAAATTTCATAAATTCGTTGTTTTTAATAGCTGAGTAGTACTCCATTGTGTAAATGTACCACATTTTCTGTATCCATTCCTCTGTTGAGGGACATCCGGGTTCTTTTCATCTTCTGGCTATTATTAATGAGGCTGCTATGAACATAGTGGAGCATGTGTCCTTCTTACCGGTTGGAACATCTTCTGGGTATATGTCCAGGAGAGGTATTGCTGGATCTTCCAGTAGTACTATGTCCAACTTTCTGATTTCCAGAGTGGTTGTACCAGCTTGTAATCCCACCAGCAATGGAGGAGTGTTCCTCTTTCTCCACATCCTCACCAGCATCTGCTGTCACCTGAATTTTTGATCTTAGCCATTCTGACTGGTATGAGGTGGAATCTTAGGGTTGTTTTGATTTGCATTTCCCTGATGATTAAGGATACTGAACATTTTTTCAGGTGTTTTTCAGCCATTTGGTATTCCTCAGTTGAGAATTCTTTGTTTAGCTTTGTACCCCATTTTTAATGAGGATATTTGATTTTCTGGAGTCCACCTTCTTGAGTTCTTTGTATATATTGGATATTAGTCCCCTATCCGATGTAGAATTGGTAAAGATCCTTTCCCAATCTGTTGGTGGCCCTTTTACCTTATTGACAGTTGCTTTTGCCTTACAGAAGCTTTGCAATTTTATGAGGTCCCATTTGTGGATTCTCAATCTTACTGCACAAGCCATTGCTGTTCTGTTCTGGAATTTTTCCCCTGTGCCCATATCATCAAGGCTTTTCCCCACTTTCTCCTCAATAAGTTTCAGTGTCTCTGGTTTTATGTGGAATTCTTTGATCCACATAGACTTGACCTTAGTACAAAGAGATAAGAATGTATCAATTTTCAATGGTCTACATGATAACCGCCAGTTGTGCCAGCACTATTTGTTGAAAATGCTGTCTTTTTTCCACTGGATGGTTTTAGCTCCCTTGTTAAAGATCAAGTCACCATAGGTGTATGGGTTCATTTCTGGGTCTTTAGTTCTATTCCATTGGTCTACCTGTCTGTCTGTCGCTTTACCAATACCATGCACTTTTTTTTTTTTAAATCACAATTGCTCTGTAGTACAGCTTGTGGTCAGGCATGGTGATTCCACCAGAGGTTCTTTTATTATTGAGAAGAGTTTTTGCAATCCTAGGTTTCTTGTTATTCCAGATGAATTTGCAAATTGCCCTTTCTAACTTGGTGAAGATTTGAGCTGGAATTTTGATGGGGATTGCATTGAATCTGTAGATTGCTTTTGGAAAGACAGCCATTTTGACTATATTAATCCTGCCAATCCATGAGCATGGGAGATCTTTCCATCTTCTGAGATCTTCTTTAATTTCTTTCTTCAGAGACTTGAAGTTCTTATCATACAGATCTTTCACTTCCTTAGAGTCACACCAAGGTATTTTATATTATTTGTGACTATTGTGAAGGGTGTTGTTTTCCTAATTTCTTTCTCATCCTGTTGATCCTTTGTGTAGAGAAAGGCCATTGATTTGTTTGAGTTAATTTTATATCCAGCTACTTCACTGAAGTTGTTTATCAGGTTTAGGAGTTCTCTGGTGGAATTTTTAGGGTCACTTATATATACTATCATATCATCTGCAAATACTGATATTTTGACTTCTTCCTTTCCAATTTGTATCCCCTTGATCTCCTTTTGTTGTCTAATTGCTCTGGCTAGGACTTCAAATACTATATTGAATATGTAGGGAGAGAGTGGGCAGCCTTTTCTAATCCCTGATTTTAGTGGGATTGCTTCAAGTTCCTCTCCATTTAGTTTAGTAGTTGACTACTGGTTTGCTGTATATTGCTTTTATTTTGTTTAGGTATGGACCTCGAATTTCTAATCTTTCTATGACTTTTATCATGAATGGGTGTTGGATTTTGTCAAATGCTTTCTCAGCATCTAATGAGTTGATAATGTGGATTTTGTTTTTGAGTTTCTTTATATAGTGGATTATGTTGATGGTTATTTCTGTATAATAAACCATCCCTGTATTCCTGAGAAGAAGCCTACTTGATCATGATGGATGATCATTTCGATTTGTTCTTGGATTCAGTTTTTAAGAATTTTATTGAGTATGTTTTCATCAATATTCATAAGGGAAATTGGCCTGAAGCTCTCTTTCTGTGTTGGGTCTTTGTGTGGTTTAGATATCAGAGTAATTGTGGCATAGAATGAATTGGGTAGAATACCTTCTATTTCTATTTTGTGAAATAGTTTGACAAGAATTGGAATTAGGTATTCTTTGAAGGTCTGATAGAACTCTGTACTAAACCCATGTGATCCTGGGCTTTTTTTTGGTTGAGAGACTATTAACAACTGCTTCTATTTCTTTAGGGAATATAGGACTTTTTAGATCGTTAATCTGATCCTGATTTAACTTTGGTACCTGGTATCTGTCTAGGAAGTTGTCCATTTCATCCAGGTTTCCCAGTTTTGTTGAGTATAGCCTTTTGTAGATGGATCTGATGATGCCTTGGATTTTCTCCTTTTTCATTTCTGATGTTGTTAATTAGGATACTCTCCCTGTACCCTCTAGATAGTGTGGCTAAGTGTTTATCTATCTTGTTGATTTTCTCAAAGAACCAGGTCCTGATTTGGTTGATTCTTTGTATAGTTCTTTTTGTTTCTATTTGGTTGATTTCAGCCCTAAGTTTGATTATTTCCTGCCTTCTACTCCTCTTGGGTGAATTTGCTTCCTTTTGTTTGAAAGCTTCTAGGTGTGCTGTCAAGCTGCTAGTGTGTGCTCTCTCTAGTTTTTTTTTTGTCGGCACTCAAAGCTATGAGTTTTCCTCTTAGGTCTGTTTTCATTGTATCCCTTAAGTTTGGGTATGTTGTGGCTTCATTTTCATTAAACTCTAAAAAAGTCTTTAATTTCTTTCTTTATTTCTTCCTTGACCAAGTTATCATTGAGCAGAGTGTTGTTCAGCTTCCCTGTCAACGTTGGCTTTCTATTATTTATGCTCTTATTGAAGATCAGCCTTAGTCTGTGATGATCTGATGCATGGGATAATTTCAATCTTTTTGTATGTGTTGAGGCCTGTTTTGTGACCAATTATATGGTCAATTTTGAAGAAGGCACCATGAGGTGCTAAGAAGAAGGTATATCCTTTTGTTTTAGGGTACAATGTTTTATAGATATCTGTTAAATACATTTATTTCATAACTACTGTTAGTTTCTCTGTGTCTTTGTTTAGTTTTTGTTTTCATAATCTGTCCGTTGGTGAGAGTGGAGTGTTAAAGTCTTGCACTATTACTGTGTGCAGTGCAATGTGTGCTTTGAGCTTTACTCAAGTTTCTTTAGTGAGTATGGATGCCCTTACATTTAGAGCATAGATATTCAGAATTGAGAGTTCACCTTGGAAGATTTTACCTTTGATGAGTATGAAGTTTCCCTCCTTGTCTTTTTTGATAATTTTTGGTTGGAAGTCGATTTTATTCGATATTAGAATGGCTACTCCAGCTTGTTTCTTAGGACCATTTGCTTGGAAAATTATTTTCCAGCCTTTTACTCTGAGGTAGTGTCTGTCTTTGTCCCTGAGGTGGGTTTTCTGTAAGCAGCATAGTGTTGGGTCCTGTTTATGTAGCCAGTCTGTTAGTCTATGTCTTTTTATTGGGGAATTGAGTGCATTGATATTAAGAGATATTAAGGAAAAGTAATTGTTGCTTCCTGTTATTTTTGTTGTTAGAGTTGGGATTCTGTTCTTGTGGCTATCTTCTTTTAGGTTTGTTGAAGGATTACTTTCTTGATTTTTGTAGTGTGTCATTTCCCTCTTCGTATTGGAGTTTTCCCTTTATTATCCTTTGAAGGGCTGGTTTCATGGATAGATATTATGTGAATTTGGTTTTATCATGAAATACTTTGGTTTCTCCATCTATGGTAGTTGAGAGTTTTTCTGGGTATAGTAGCCTGGTCTGGAATTTGTGTTCTCTTAGCATCTGAATAACATCTGTCCAAGACCTTCTGGCTTTTGTAGTCTCTGGTGAGAAGTCTGGTGTAATTCTGATATCTGCCTTTATGTTACTTGACCTTTTTCCGTTACTGCTTTTAACATTGTATCCTTATTTAGTGCATTTGTTGTTCTGATTATTATGTGTTGGGAGAAATTTCTTTTCTGGTCCAGTGTATTTGGAGTTCTGTAGTCTTCTTGTATGTTCATGGGCATCTCTTTCTTTAGGTTAGGGGCGTTTTCTTCTATAATTTTGTTGAAAATATTTACTGGTCCTTTAAGTTGAAAATCTTCATTCTCATCTATACCTTTTATCCTTAGGTTTGGTCTTCTCATTGTGTCCTGGATTTCCTGGATGTTTTGAGTTAGGATCTTTATGCATTTTGCATTTTCTTTGATTGTTGTGTTCATGTTTTCTATGGAATCTTCTGCTCCTGAGATTCTCTCTTCCATCTCTGTATTCTGTTGCTCATGCTCACAACTGTGGGAACTAAAAAGGGGCCCTGGGGGAGAGGAGGAAGGAAAGACCCTTGTCCCGACAGAGTTTCACCTATGCTTTTGACAGGCAGACATGGGAGCCCTGCCATATGCTTTCCACTCAGCTCCCGGTGGGCATCCAAACCTCTGACACACTCTTCCGGGGGTGGACAAGGGGCAGCCCAACCTGGGAGCCCCAGGGCTACTCCTTAAAGCCCCAGGGTTATGGGAGAGTGGGATAAGGGAAGAGAGGTTCCCACACTGGTGAGAGTGAGCACAGTGGATCTTGATGAGCAGAGACTGTCTATGGTTTTAGAGCTTTATTATAGAAAAGCAGGGAGAAAGAGAAAAGTTAGAAGAGAGAGAGAGAGCTAGAGAGAAAGAGAGTAAGAGTAAGAGGGAGAGAGGAGTGGAGAGGAGAGAGGAGAGGAGAAGACAGAGAGGAGAGAGGAGTGAGAGAAGTGAGAGGTAAGAGAACAAAGAAAAGAGAGAGTAGTGAGAGAGGAGAGAACACAAAGAGAGAGGAGTGAGAGGTTGAGAGTGAGAAGTAAGAGAGAGGTGAGGCCAAGCAGCCCCTCTTTATGGTCTTTACTGTTGCCATGTAACTGGGGAGGAGTTTAGCCTGAAGGTCAGAAGCTTGGGACATTTCCTACATGACTTCTAGCCATGCCTCTCTTGTGGGGGCTGTGGGGGGTGGTTACTTAGGCAGAAGCTAGAGTTCCAGGAGCATGAGGGAACGCCTACCGTGTCATCTAGGTGAATTATCACCATTCCAGGGTTCAGACCTCGGCTCTACTGGAGACCAGCCTGTCTGTGCATAGCCCAATTCCCCACATCTCCCCTATTTTTATAAGAAAAGGGGTGGTCACTGATGTGACTGTGTCATTTGTGGTGAAAATTTAGAATGGACAGAAGTATCAGAAGAAAGTATATAGCCTAGAGAAGTAGCAGAATAACACCAGAGTAGTAAGGAGGGGTAAGGGTAAGAGTTGAGAAGGCAAGAGATTGCATAATCAATCAGTTGTTCCATGGGTAGTACAATTTGAGGGTAATAACATCAATTTTGAACAGCAATTAATTAATCTAGATAGACATTATGCTTTCCTCACTATCGTGTAACTTTCCCCAAATTTCAGCAGCCATTTGGCTTTGGCAAAAGAGTCCATCTGTAGCTGGAAGGTCCCAAGTCTGTCTTCTGTGATTCAGCACTTGTCTTGGGAGTCCTCAGACAGATGAGATTTTTGGAGGAAGGCAGCTTTGTTGTCTGTAGGTCCCAGGAGATGGCCCCGTCTCAGATGGATCTGTGGCAGCAGGAACCGTGTGGAGATAGACCTGTAGAGTAATTATAACAAAGGAGCAGAACTCCAGCAGGGGATAGCTGCATAGTGTGGATAACAGAAGTTATGCCTGCAATGATTTGCTTAGGAGCACATTACAGTCCGTTGTGGATGGCTGAGGAAAAAAATATCATGTTAATTGTGTAACTGGGGTAGGCAGTGACTGTCTGTAAAAGAAAACTGGTTATTAATTAAGGATTGGATGATTTTTGAATCTTAAAGATAATCTTAAACAAGTTGAAAAAATTTTTGGACATATATCATGAATACTAGAGAGAAAAAAAGCACTTAAATAAAGAAGCAAGAAAATTTTGGGTCGAAAACCACGATTCAGGTATTCCTGTGAGGGAACACAGCTTCAGTGCAGTTTTTGCGGGCTTATCTGGATGGGGGGCGGGGGGGAGGGGTACATTGTACCCTGCAGTTTGCTTCCCCCTTAGTTTTCTCTAGGAAAGCAGAAGGTAAAGTAAAGGGTTAAGTGAAAGACTTTTTAGCTAAGGGGGCTGTCCAGCCTGCCTGCCCACACAGCCTCTCCCTTGGCTCTTTTGTTCCACCCACCCATTGCCTGCTTCTGTCTGCTCACTGCTAGTCACTTTTGCCAGCCCCTGTCTTGTTTGCCAGACTTCAGCCTGCCCCGGTCTTTGTCCTTTTGTCCCCGCAGACCTGCAGCCCATTCTGGGACTCCACTGTGCAGGGCAGGGCCCAAATCTCTGCCGGTCTCTTGGCGTGGGCCGCACTCTCTCTTGGGGCTATGGTAGGGAGGGGGCAGCAGAGTTCAGAGCAACAGAGTTCAAAGGAGGCAAAGATTTTAGCGCAGGCACTGCCTGGCAGGGTCGAACACACAGATCAAAGCCTAGAGCAAGATGGGGGTGTGGGGGGAGGGGAGGGGATGCAGAGCTGGAAAACCAGCTACTTGCAGCTAAAACCCATGACAGAGACTGGGAAGGGAACCTCATGCCAGCCAGCAGAGAAAAACAGCTCAGAGCAATTACTGCCTTAGCAGGCACTGCTAATGAAAGAACTCAGTGGGGAAACCCCCACTCAGCTCCCGATTCGGCGTGCACCCAAGAATCACGAATAGAACACAACACCTTGATGTAACAACAAGAGGTATTTTAATGGCAGAGCTCCGGGTCAAAACGTATCTCACACAGGAGACAGTGGATTCGACCACGAGGCTTGGAAGCTAGGGGTTTTTATAGAAAAGGAGTGGGGCTGGGGGAGGAATTGGCGCGGTTTCACATGATTGGTCCATTTAAACATCAGCAGCCTGTAACATTTAACTTAGGTCAGAGGGGTGGGAGATAGGGAGGCGATGGGCCTGCCCGGGCATGTCCTGGTCTGTTCTGCTATGTTCTCAGCCCCAGGTTTCAAAGCTCACAAACAACTCTTTGGGCTATTTGACATACATTACATGAATTACAGTTTTATTTCCTTTCACTGCCAGGCAGAATCATTTGCCTACACACAGTTCAAAGCCTAGAGCAAGTGGGGGAGGGTCTGCAGAACTGGAAAACTAGCTACTTGCAGCTGAAACTCATGAGAGAGGGGACTGGGAGGAAGCTGGCCAGGAACTCTTCCGGGAGAGAGAGGGGGAGAGGGAGGGAGGGAGAGAGAGGGGGGGAGAGAGGGGGGAGAGGCTTAGTTTTTGAACTCGGTTACTCACAGAGTCTTGAGAAACTTGGAGATCTGATGTACATCTCTGTGTGCTGTGTTCTTCAGCTGGTTCTGTCTTGCATGGATGGTGTAACCATCGCTCTGCTACCACCTGTGGAAACTAAAAGGGTGCCCAGGGGAAGAGAGGGAGGAAAGACCCATGCCCCGCCAGAGTTCTACCTATGCTCTTGTCAAGCAGGCATGCCAAGGCTGCCCATGCTTTCCACTCAGTCCAGGGTGGGCATCCAAGCCTCTGACCCACTCTTCGGGAGGTGGATAAGGGCCAGCCCAACCTGGGAGCCCTGGCGCTACTCTCTAAAGCCCCGGGGTTATGGGAGAGAGGGACTAGGGAAGAGAGTTTCCCACACCTGCAAGAATGAGTGTAGGGGATCTTTTTTTTTTAAATAGGTATTTTCTTCATTAACATTTCCAATGTTATCACAAAAGTCCCCCATACCCTCCTCCCTACTCC
The DNA here is from genome assembly GCF_000001635.26 of Mus musculus. Taxonomy (NCBI): domain Eukaryota; kingdom Metazoa; phylum Chordata; class Mammalia; order Rodentia; family Muridae; genus Mus; species Mus musculus. The sequence goes on from NC_000075.6 coordinate 37,784,418, forward strand.
TCTCCCCCCACTCCCACTTCTTGGCCCTGGCATTCCCCTGTACTGAGGCATATAAAGTTTGCAAGACCAATGGGCCTCTCTTTCCAATGATGGCCGGGGTGGGGGGGTGGGGGGGTGTACTGGTTAGTCAATATTGTTGTTCCACCTATAGGGTTGTAGATCCCTTTAGCTCCTTGGGTACTTTCTCTAGCTCCTCCATTGGGGGCCCTGTGATCCATCCAATAGCTGACTGTGAGCATCCACTTCTGTGTTTGGTAGGCCCCAGCATAACCTCACAAGAGACAGCTATATCTGGGTCCTTTCAGCAACATCTTGCTAGTGTATGCAATGGTGTCAGCATTTGGAGGCTGATTATGGGATGGATCCCCGGGTATGGCAGTCTCTAGATGGTCCATCCTTTTGTCTCAGCTCCAAAGTTTGTCTCTGTAACTCCTTCCATGGGTGTTTTGTTCCCAATTCTAATAGCCAGAAGCTGGAAAGAACCCAGATGCCCCTCAACAGAGGAATGGATACAGAAAATGTGGTACATTTACACAATGGAGTACTACTCAGCTATTAAAAAGAATGAATTTATGAAATTCCTAGGCAAATGGATGGACCTGGAGGGCATCATCCTGAGTGAGGTAACCCAATCACAAAAGAACTCACATGATATGTACTCACTGATAAGTGGATATTAGCCCAGAAACTTAGAATGACTTAGATACAAGATACATTTTGCAAAACACATGAACCTCAAGAAGAATGAAGACCAAAGTGTGGACACTTTGCCCCTTCTTAGAATTGAGTGTAGTGGAGAGAGAGAGGAAAGGCTAGAGAGAAAGAGAGTAAGAGTAAGAGGGAGAGAGGAGAGGAGAGAAGCGAGGAGCAGCCTAGGAGGTATCCTCACTTTCCAAATGGCTGCCTCCTTTGCTTTACACCAGTCGGTCTCCAATCTCCATGTGAACCTTGCAAGGCACTAGGCAGCTTTGTAACTACCCTAAATTCCCTCCCAAGTCTTGGACAAAGTGAAAATAAAGCTTTTTGCAACAGAAAAAAAAGAATGAATGAAAGAAAGAAAGAAGAAAGGAAAAGAAAAAAAAACAAGCAAATTTTCAATGTTAAGTTTTAGACAGAAGAAAAATGTTTTTGTTTTTATCCAAGTGACAATGGAAACATGACTGTATTTTGTGCTTGTCATTGACTTAAGGTTGAGATCACATGTGGAACTCAGAAACTTCAGTCTCATTCATTAGGACTCCTAGGGTTTTAATTGTTGTAAAGATGCTAAATATAACCTTGTATAGGTTTAAAGACAAATGAGCAGACATTAGAGCTTTTGGGGGGTATGAATTTGAATATTTCAGCCTTGATGAAGAATCTGTGTCTCAGGATAACCAACTAAGGATTAGAAGTTTTGAGTGAACCGTGAATAATTTAAATTAAGGGGATGCCATAATCAGCATCCAAACGCTGACACCATTGCATACACTAGCAAGATTTTATTGAAAGGACCCAGATGTAGCTGTCTCTTGTGAGACTATGCCGGGGCCTAGCAAACACAGAAGTGGATGCTCACAGTCAGCTAATGGATGGATCATAGGGCTCCCAATGGAGGAGCTAGAGAAAGTAGCCAAGGAGCTAAAGGGATCTGCAACCCTATAGGTGGAACAACATTATGAACTAACCAGTACCCCGGAGCTCTTGACTCTAGCTGCATATATATCAAAAGATGGCCTAGTCGGCCATCACTGGAAAGAGAGGCCCATTGGACTTGCAAACTTTATATGCCCCAGTACAGGGGAACACCAGGGCCAAAAAGGGGGAGTGGGTGGGCAGGGGAGTGGGGGTGGGTGGATATGGGGGACTTTTGTATAGCATTGGAAATGTAAATGAGTTAAATACCTAATAAAAAATGGAAAAAAAAATTAAAAAATAAAAAAAAAAAAGAAAAAAAATAAATAAATAAATTAAGGGGATGCAGTATTTATCAAGGCAACATCAAGAGCTAATTATTAGAAGAATTGGTATAGAATTTTTATGGATATGCTAACCCTAGAACTAATAGTTTTATCTGGCCATGGATTTGCTTGCAGTCTTCATAGGAAATATCTTTTTATCTGGTCATGTACATGCTTGAATTGTTTCCCTGTCTCAGTTCAAACTTCCTGGGCCACATCAAAGAGACAACGATTATCTGCTTGTGCATTTTTCAGAAACCCCATGACTCAGAGACCTTGTTTAACAGATAACTACAGTTTTCCCATTCCTTCTCAACAGGTCATTTACTACTAATAAACTGGCCTGATTGTCACAGGCACAGAAGCCTTTCAGTCTGCTCAGCCCAGGGACCTTGTTCTACCATGGGGGAGAAATATTTCGGGAGAAAAGGATCTGGCCTTAAACCTCAAGCACTCCACAAAGTATATGTGATCTTTCTAGCTGAGTTGCTTTTTTCTAGTTTCTTGTGAGACAGCCTGGTTTTGTCCCCCAATAAACTTTTTTCCCCCTTGTAGAGTGGTCATGTTTGGTGGATTTTCTGTGCTTGCTCAAAAGTTCAAATTTCCAACCAATCCAAATAAGAAAAATAAGCAATTGATATGTTCACACAATTAAATGCTATTTAGCAGTTAACGAGGGATTAAGGTCATATCAAAGAATCTCAATATAAATGAATTTTAAAATTTATCTGAGTGAAAGAAACATCACATGAAATTGGATGATGCTTTTTTTTTATAACATTTAAGACAGGTAAAAATAATATATGATGGTTACAATGAGGCAGTAGTCATGTAGGGTGAGGGTAACTTATGTTAGCAAACTTATTTTGGAAATGAAAATATAACTTAACTGAGTGGTGATTGTGTCAATATGAAGTTTTTCAATAGTAGTGAATTGTACATATAACTTGGTTTAATTTTCTTGGATTTTACTTATATATCAATAAGGTAGACGTCAATGTTCATATACAACTACCAATGATCACAGGACAAAAAAAAAAAAAAAAAAAAAAAAAACCAAAACAAAAAAAAAACCCCAAAAAACAAAACAAACAAAAAACAAACAAACAAACAAAAAAAACAAAAAAACAAACAAAAAACCAAATTCTTGAACCCTAATGAAAATCTAGGAGTTAGTCAGATTTCTTGGTAGGCAGATAGTTAGGGAGTGGAGCCATGACCAGTTAATAAATGTGGCAATTGTTCCAGACAGCCTGCTTCTTCTTTACTTTCCAGAGCTGAGACAACAATCCTGGCACTTTAAAACAAATGTTTGGCTGAATCCCCCCTGCCCCCCAGATCCAATCCCTCAGTCTCATCCTGAGCACTGAAACAGGTCACCAGTCGCCACCTTCTTTCCTTCCTGCATGAATCTCCTATGGATCCCACGGAGCATTCCCTCCTGATGTTCCTTCCCCCATTTACCCCTGTATCCCCCAATTTATGCCTGTAACAGCAGGCATTGCCTGTGAAGAAGCAAAGCTAAACAGGTTAGGAAAACAGGCAGCACTCACCATAACACTGAAAATCCAGACAGGAAACAGAAACCAAGAAAAAAAACCACCTACTCAACAAAGACAAAACCAAAAACCATAGCCTAGACCTATAATCACTCCCAAACCTAGATGTCTAGGAGCCAGCATAAGGACACAAATCAATAACATCCCAGATAATGTGTTGCCACTATAGTCCGGCTACTGTATCACAGCATACCCTGAACATTCCAATGTAGGGAAAGCACAAAGAAAGACCTTAAAATTAGCTATTTGAAGATGATAGAGGTCTTTAAGGAGAAAGTGAATAAATCCCTTAAAGAAAATCAAGAAAACACAAAGAGTTGAAGAAAACATATAAAACTCTTCAAGACCTGAAAATGGAAATAGAAGCAATAAAGGAAATACAAACTGAGGGATTTCTGGATATGGAAATTTTGGGAATTTATGCAGGAACTACAAAGACAAACTTCTCCAACAGAATACAAGAGATGGAAGAGAGAATCTCAGACATTGAATATATGATATTAAAAATGGATACATTGGTCAAAGAAAATGTTAACTCTACAAAATTCCTGACATAAAACATCCAAATATAATTGGAATACTATAAAAATACCAAGCCTAAGAATAATAGGAGTAGAGGAAGGAAAAGAATTCTAGATCAAAGGTCCATAAAATATTTTCAACAAAACTATAGAAGAAAAGTTTCTTAACCTAAAGAAGGACATGCCTTTAATGGCACAGGAAGCTTACAGAACACTAAATAGATTAGACCTAAAAAGAAAGTTCCCTTGGCACATAATAATCAAAACACTAAACTTATAAAACAAAGAATATTGAAATCTGCAAAAGAAAAAGACCAAATAACACATAAAGGCAGACCTATTAGAATTATATCAGACTTCTCAATGCAAACTCTAAAAGCCAGAAGAGCCTGGACTGATGTGATATAGACTCTACAAGATCACAAAGGCCAGGACTGACTATTATACCCAACAATACTTTCACTCACTATAGATAGAAGAAATATGATATTTCTTGATAAAGTCAAATTTAAACATCATCTATCTACAAATGTAGCTATACAGAAAGGGCTAGAAGAAAACCACCAACCTTAGGTTATCAACACCCACAAAAAACAGAGGAAAAAATAATCTCACAACAAAACAGGAACAAGACAAGGTTGTCCATGTCCTCCATGTTTATTCAATATGGTAGTTAGACCAGTAAGAAAACTGAAGGAGATCAAGTGTATACAAATTGGGAAGAAAAAAGTCAAAGTATCACTATTTGCAGATGTTATGATAGTATATATAAATGGTCCTAAGTATTCCACCATGGATCTCCTACAGCTGATAAACACTTTCATAGAAGATTAACTTTAAAAAAATTAGTAACTCTCTTGTATACAAATGACAAGTGGTCTGAGCAAGAAATCAAAGGAGACAACATCTTTCACAATATCTTCGAATAATATAAATTATCTTGGGGTTGCTTTCATCAAGCAAGTGAAAGACATAAAAGGTAAAATTTTAAAGTCTTTGAAGAAAGAAATTGAAGAAGATATCAGAATATGGAAAGATCACTGAAGCTCATGGATTTGCTGGATTAATGTAGTGAAAATGACCATCCAACCAAAAGCAATCCGTAGGCTCAATGCATTCCCTGTCAAAATTTTAACACTATTCTTTATACCTGAAAAACAACACTCAAGTTCATATGGAAAAACAAACAAACAAACAAACAAACAAACAAACACCTCAGGATAGATAAAACAATCCTGAACAATAAAAGAACTTCTGGAGGTATCTTTGTACTTGGTTTCAAGTTGTACTTCAGCACTATATAGTAAGAACCATATGGTATTGGCATAAAAATAGACATGTTAATTAATGAAATCAAATCAAAGACCTAGACATAAATCCACACATCTATGGACACACGATTTTTGGTAAAGAAGCCATAAATACACACTGGAAAAAATAGCATTTTCAACAAATGATGCTGGTCAAACTGAATGTTTGCATGTAGAAGAATGCAAATAGACACATACCTTTTCACTCTACACAAAACTCAAGTACAAGTGCATTTATCAAATTTAAATGCCATGTACAACCAGTATCTAAGTAGCCATCCCTTGAGTTAAACTGCATTTATCCATTCATGTAATCAACAGCTCTGTGTATGTGTAATCATGTGTGCATATCCACATTCATAAAAGAAACTTTAGTAAAGCCCAAAGCATACATTGCACTACACAAAATAATTGTGGGAAGTCTCAACACCCCACTCTCATTAATGGACAGATGATGGAAACAGAAACTAAACAGAGACACAGTAAAACTAACAGAAGTTCTGAAACAAATGGATTTAGCAGATGTCTATAGAACATTTTATCCTAAAACAAAAGGATATACCTTCATCTCAGCACTTCATAGTACCTTCTCCAAAACTGACCATATAACTGGTCTCAAAACAGGCCTCAAAAGATACAAAAATATTAAAATAATCCCATCCATCCTATAATATCATCATGGACTCAGGCTGATCTTCAATAACAACATAAATAATAGAAAGCCTACATACATGTGAAAGCTGAACCACACTTTACTCAATGATTCCTTGGTCAAGGATGAAATAAAGAAATTAAAGACTTTTTAGAGTTTAATGAAAATGAAGCCACCACATACCTAAACTTATGGGACACAATGAAATCAGTCCTAAGACAAAAATTCATAACTCTGAGTGCCTCCAAAAAGAAACTGGAGAGAGCATACACTAGCAGCTTGGCGGCACATCTGAAAGCTCTAGAACTAAAGGAAGCAAATTCATCCAAGAGGAGTAGACAGCTGCAAATAATCAAACTGAGGACTGAAATCAACCAAGTGGAAACAAAAAGAACTATACAAAGAATCAACCAAAGCAGGAGCTGGTTCTTTGAGAAAATCTACAAAGTAGATAATTCCTTAGCCAGACAAACTAGAGGGCAAAGAGCCAGTATCCTAATAAACAAAATCCAAAATGAAAAGGGAGTCAGACCAACAGAAACTGGGGAAATCCAAAAATTCATCAGATCCTACTACAAAAGCCTATACTCAACAAAACTGTAAAACCTGGATGAAATGGGCAATTTTCTAGACAGATAGCAGGTACCAAAGTTAAATCAGGATCAGATAAATGATTTAAACAGTCCCGTATCCCCTAAAGAAATAGAAACAGTCATTAATAGTCTCCCAACAAAAATAAGCCCAGGACCAGAAGGGTTTAGTGCAGAGTTCTATCAGACCTTCAAAGAAGACCTAATACCAATATTCCTCAAACTATTCCACAAAATAGAAACAGAAGGTGCTCTGCTCAATTCATTCTTTGAAGCCACAATTACTCTGATACCTAAACCACACAAAGACCCAACAAAGAAAGAGAACTTCAGACCAATTTTCTCTTATGAATATCAATGCAAAAAATACTCAATAAAATTCTTAAAAACTGAATCCAAGAACACATTAAAGGGATAATCTGTCATGATCAAGTAGGCTTCATCTGAGGGATTCAGGAATGGTTCAATATATGGAAATTCATCAACGTAATCCACTATATAAAGAAACTCAAAGACAAAACCCACATGATCATCTATCTCGTTAGATTCTGAGAAAGCATTTAACAAAATCCAACACCCCTTAATGACAAAAGTCTTGGAAAGATCAGGAATTCAAGGCCCATACCTAAACATAGTAAAAGCAATATACAGCAAACCAGTAGCCAACATCAAACTAAATGGAGAGAAGCTGGAAGCAATCCCACTAAAATCAGGGACTAGACAAGGCTGCCCACTTTCTCCCTACCTATTCTATATAGTACTTGAAGTCCTAGCCAAAGCAATTAGACGACAAAAGGACATCAACAGGATATAAAATGGAAAGGAAGAAGTCAAAATATTACTATTTGCAGATGATATGATAGTATACTAACGTGAACCCCAAAATTCCACCAGATAAGTCCTAAACCTGATAAACAGCTTCAGTACATAAAAAAATTACCTCAAACAGATCAGTAGCCTCATACCAAAAAGATAAACAGGCCGAGAAAGAAATTAGGGAAACAACACCCTTCACAATAGTCACAAATAATATAAAATACCTTGGTGTGAGTCTAACTAAGGAAGTGAAAGATCTGCATGATAATAACTTCAAGTCTCTGAAGAAAGAAATTAAAGAAGAACTCAGAAGATGAAAAGATCTCCCATACTCATGAATTGGTAGGATCGATACAGTAAAAATGGCCATCTTGCTGAAAGGAATCTACAGATTCAGTGCATTTCCCCATCAAAATTACAACTCAATTCCTCACAGAATTAGAAAGAACAATTTGCAAATTCATCTGGAATAACAAAAATACCTATAGGATAAGGAAAAATATTCTCAACAATAAAAGAACTTCTGGAGTAATCACCATCCCTTACCTTAATCTGCACTACAGGGCAATTGTGATAGAAACTGCTTGGTATTGGTAGAGTGACAGGCAGAAAGATCAATGGAATAGAATTGAAGACCCAGAAATGAACCCACACAAGTATAGTCACTTGACCTTTGACAAAGGAGATCAAACCATCCAGTGGAAAAAAAGACAGCATTTTCAACAAATGGTGCTGGCTCAATTGGAGGTAGGATGCAGAAGAATGAGAATTGACTCATTCTTATCTCCTTGTACAAAGCTCAAGTCCAGGTGGATCAAGGACCTCCACATAAAACCAGATGCACTGAAACTAATAGAAAAGAAAGTGGGGAAGAGTCTTGAGCACATGGGCATAGGGGAAAATTTCCTTAACGAATAGCTTATGTTCTAAGATCAAGGATTGACAAATGGTACCTCATAAAACTGCAAAGCTTCTATAAGGTATAGGACACTGTCAATAGAACAAAATGGCAACCAACAAATTGGGAAAAGATCTTTATCAATCCTACGTCTAATAGAGGGCTAATATCAGATACGTAAAAAGAACTCAAGAAGTTAGATTTCAGAGAACCAAATAACTAAAAAATGGGGTACATAGCTATACAAAGAATTCTCAACTGAGGAATTCTGAATGGCTGAGAAGCACCTAAAGTAATGTTCAAATCCTTAGTCATCAAGGAAATTTAAATCAAAGAACCCTGAGATTCCATCTCACGCCAGTCAGAATGGCTAATATCAAAAACTCAGGTGACTGCAGATGCTGGAAAGGATGTGGAGAAAGAGGAACACTCTTCCATTGCTCATGGGATTGCAAGCTGGTAAATCCATTCTGCAAATCAGTTTGATGGTTCCTCAGAAAATTGGACATAATTCTACCTGCAGACTCAGCAATACAACTCCTGGACTTATACCCGAAATATGCTCCAACATGTAATAAGGACACACACAACTATGTTAGTAGCAGCCTTATTTAAAATAGCCAGAACCTGGAAAGAACCCAGATGTATCTCAACAGAGGAATGGACACAGAAAATGTGGTACACGTACGTAGTGGAGTACTTCTCGGCTATTAAAAACAATGGATTTATGAAATTCTTCGGTAAATGGATGCATCTGGAGGATATCATCCTGAGTGAGGTAACCCAGTCACAAAAGAACACACATGGTATGCACTCAATGATAAGTGGATATTAGCCCAGAAGCCCGGAATACCTAAGATACAACTCATGAATCACATGAAACTCCAGAAGAAGGAAGACCAAAGTGTGGATACTTTGATCCTATTTAGAAGGGGGAACAAAATACCCATGGAAGGAGACAAAGTGTGGGGCAGAGACTGAGGGAATGACCATGCAGAGACTGTCCTATCTGGGGATCCATCCCATATATATTCACCAAACACATACACTACTTTGTGGATGCCAAAAAGTGCTTGCTGACAAGAACCTGATATGGTTGTCTCCTGAGAGATTCTACCAGTGCCTGACAAATACAGAAGGGGATGCTCACAGTCATCCATTGGACTGAGCACAGGGTCCCCAATGGAGGAGCCAGAGAAAGGACCCAAGGAGCTGAAGGGGTTTGCAGCCCATAGGAGGAACAGCAATATGAACCAACCAGTATCCCCAGAGCTCCCAGGGACTAAGCCACCAACCATTGAGTACACATGATGGGATTCATGGCTCCAGCTGCATATGTAGCATTGGATGTCCTAGTTGGTCGTCAGTGGGAGGAGAGGCCCTTAATCCTGTGAAGGCTCTATGCCACAGTGTAGGGAAATGCCAGGGCTTGGAAGCAGGATTGAGTGGGTTGATGAACAGAGGGAGGGGGGAGAGGATAGGGGGTTTTCAGATGGGAAACCAGAAAAGGGGATAACATTTGAAATGTAAATAAAGAAAATATCTAACAAATAAAATAAAAAAAATAAAGAAAGAAATGGCATCATGAAATTTGTAGGCAAATGGATGGAAGTAGAAAAAAAATCATCTTGAGTGAGGTAACCCAGTCCTGGAAAGACAAATATGGTATGCATTCACTTACAAGTGTATATTAGCCATTAAGTAAATGATAACCAAGCTACAGTGTGCAGACCCAGAGAGATTAGGCAAAGAGGAGGGGGCTAAATAACAAAAAGGGCTCAAGGTTGGGATGTATTTATATCCCTGGGAACGGGAAATGGATTTTATTGTTGGACTGGGGTGAATGAGGATGGGAGTGTGATCAGGTTGTGGGGGTGGGGCAGGTGGAGATGGGATGGAGGGAGAAATAGATGGAATTGGGGAAACCTAGTGCATGGAAACTTCCTGGAATTTGTGAAGGTTATCCTAATGAGGAATCTTTGCAATGGGGGATAAGATGTCTCAACTGGCCATCTCTTTTAGGCAAGGCTTCCATTGGTGCTACTGGGTTACATGTAATTGATTTGCTGGCCAAGGGGTCCTGTGGAAATCCTCAAACAACCCAGGTTGATGCTAAGACAAAAGATTGCTCTCCACAAACTAGTATTGGGTCCCATTGTCAAGGACCAAATCCACAGAATTCAGTGAACATGGTCAAGTTACCTATATAGAGTCTTCACACCCACGTTTTAGTCTCTTTATACAGGAAGGTTCTTTGTAGTCTATCAAAAAAAATGTGGACACCCACCCAGCCATAAAACCTCTGATCTGCAATCTATCCTGCTTGTAAAGTATACTAAGGTGATGGTGGCATTGAACTTGCGGGAATAGCTAAATGCCTGATTTTACTTCAGGCTCATTCCATGAGGAGGAACACATTCCTGACAATGCTTGGGTAATGAAGAATGAAAGACTCGATAGTTCAAAGACCTAGGATAAAGCCAAACATCACCAGGACTAATTGTGTAAGATATGAATCTATTTTCAGTAAAAAGGAAATCAAAACAAAACTACAAAAATCCCCAAATGGCATGTAGTCTTGGTCTCCCACCAGCAGGCCACCTGCTGATGAGATGGTTCAATAAGTTCAGGACAGAGTAGGACATGTCACTTAACATTTCCCATTCAATCAACCATTTTATATTTCTACAAACTGAATAAACATAAATTAGAGGAAGAAAGCTCTTAAGAAACATTAAGAACCCCAGGTCTCTAGAAGAGAGTTCCCTTTCTTTTCTTTTCTTTTTTTTTTTCCTGTGTGACTGTGATGCATATATGTTTCCTCAGCCCAATAATCACCTTTCTTTAATTGCTGATTCTGTCTGTGCTGTTTAAGATTTCTTCTCTGCTATCTGTGGAACTGGAGATTTTTTTTCCCAGCCTTTTAATTTTTTAATTGGAAGAGAAAATGAACCTGATCAAGATCACTGACATAACTTGTGTATTGGTTGATGCTGATTACCAACTTAACAGGATAGGCATTTTCCTGGGAAACAAGCTTTATGACAGACTTGTGAGTGATATATGTAGATTAGGTGAGCCTCTAATCATAAGTGTGAGAGATTATAATGGTCAGGTAAATTGTAGTGGTATGCTCCACCCACTGTGGGTAGCTCCAATCCATGTTTGGGGTCCTGGACTGAATAAAAGAGAGAGAAGGCTGCACACAAGCAATCATCTCTCTCTGCTTTCCAGCTGTGGATGTAATATGTCCAGCTGCCTGAAGCTTCTGCCTTAAAGGAATTTTTACTCCTAAGTTGCTTTTGTCATGGTGATTTATCACAGTTTCAGGAAAAGTAACTGAGATGATGACTACATAAATGAAGAACTATAAATTAAAATATCAGGATGGCAACTTTAGCCCCAAATTGTCTCAATTGGTAAAGAAATTATTAGAAAACACAAGGGAAAGGGTATGATTATATTGTTGGCAAGAATGTAACTGGAAAAAGATTCAATGAGAACAAATTCAGTATTCTTGCAGAGTTTTTTATTAAAAATATCAATGTTTTATTTCTGGGTCTTCAACTGTATTCCATTGGCCAATGTTTATGTCTCTGTACTAATACCACACAGTTTTAATCACCATTGCTCTGTAGTAAAACTTGAGGTCAGGGATGGTGATTCCCCCAGCCGATCTTTTACAGCTAAGAATTGTTTTCACTATTCTGGGCTTTGTCTTTCCAGATGAATTTGAGAATTGCTTTTTCCATGTCTTTGAAGAATTGTGTTGGGATTTTGATGGGGATTGCATTGAATCTATAGACTGCCTTTCATAGGATGGCCATTTTTGCTGTATTAATTCTGAAAACCCATGATCATGGAAGATCTCTCCATTTTCTGGGATCTTCTTCGATATCTTTCTTGAGAGACATGAATTAACTGTCATACAGGCCTTTCACTTGTTTGGTTAGAGTTACCCCAAGATATTTTGTATTATTTGTGGCTATTGTGAAGGGAGTTGTTTCCCTAATTTCTTTCTCAACCTGTTCATCATTTGTATAATAGAAGGCTACTGATTTATTTGAGTTAATTTTATATCTAGCCACTTTGCTGAAGTTATTTATCAGCTGGAACAGTTCTCTGGTAGAACTTTTGGGGTCACTTAAGTATACTATCATATCATCTGCAAATAGTGATATCTGTATTTCTCCTTTGCCAATTTGTATCCCCTTGATCTTTTTTTGTTGTCCTATTGTTCTAGCTAGCACTTTGAGTACTATATTGAATAGATATGGGAAGAGTTTGCATCCTTGTCCCCGATTTCAGTGGGATTGCTTCAAGTATGTCTACATTTAATTTGATATTGGCTGTTGGTTTACAGTAAATTTCTTTTGTTATGTTTTGGTATGGGCCTTAAATTCCTGATCTCTCCAATACTTTTAATATGAAGGGTTATTATATTTTGTCAAATGCTTTTTCTGCATCGAAGGAGATGATCATGTGATTTTTTCTTTGAATTTGTTTTATAGTGTATTACATTAATGGATTTTCATATATCCAAGTGGATCAAGGACCTTACCATAAAACCAGATACACTGAATCTAATAGAAGAGAAAGTGGGAAAGAGCCTTGAACTTATTGGCACAGGGGGAAATTTCCTAAACAGAAATCCTATGGCTCATGCTCTAAGATCAAGAATT